>NC_044353.1:1070000-1370000 GCF_007364275.1 Archocentrus centrarchus | reverse complement strand
ACAGTTATAGCTCCACCTGCTCACCATCACCTGCTGCTGCACCTGAACCTTCACCTGTTGGCCGATACTGAAATATGTGACTGTGAGGCAGAAGGAGGCAGATACAGGAGACCCTGCAGCAGGACTCAGATTTCACTACCCAGCCTCTGATTTGGTGACAGGAAACACACAGACTGACTCACAAACACACAACAAGTGAATATTTATATTCACACGAGACAACGATGAAGATCCTTTAATGAAACACACACACACACACACACACACACACACACACACACACACACACAGCTGTGATGAAGAGCAGCTGCTGCAGTTAAACAGCTGTAATTAAAGCTGCTGAAACTGCCAAAACCTGTGGTCACATTTCCTAAAATATACTGCTGCTTCGTGTGTGTGTGTGTCTGTGTGTGTGTGTGAGAGGGGCATGCTGCAGTGGGCGTGGCCTGTGGTGGTCCACCTCTCTGCAGACGGTTGTCATAGAGACACACTGTGACAGTGGGAGGATGGAAATGTGAGAGAAGAAGAAACCAGAGCAGGAGCTGACATCTTTGAGCTTTACTGCTGATCACTGATCAATAACTTCAATAAATATATTATTCTGTTTGTATTCATACAAGAGGAGCACACTGATTGGTTTTTGATGATTTCATTGATTTGTGGTTTTTAAAAATGTGAAAGTGAAGCTTTAACTGTTTCAGAGCCGAGCAGCAGTCCAAACATCAAGATGAAAATTTAAATGATTCAAATATTCTCAGATTTGAGCATCAGCTAAAAACAATCCTCTGACTAATCAATCAAAGGGCCAAATGCTCAATTTCAGGCTCGTGGATCAATCAGATGTCAGACAGACATCGTTAGCTGACAGGGCAGCCAATCAGAAGACAGTTTGGTGAAATGGGGCGGGGCTAAAGAGGGCTGCACTGAGGCCCAGAATCAGATAAAGGAGGATTTCTTTGAACTGTGGATCGTGCAAAGCTGCTCTGGGAGAGACCCGGAATAAAGAGCTGGATAATGAGGAAGGAGCGGGAAATCCATTTTCCCAAGAGGCCTCAGGAGAAACTGGGACTGTTGTGGAGTGGTTTATTTCCAAGTGTGGCCGCTGACACAGACACGAATGACTCTGCTTTCCTGTTCCAGTGGTGACGTTCATGCAATCATCTGAAAATCCACTTTTACTGCAGCAGAAATCAGCTGTGAGGTACGTATTGATCTTCTTTTTGTCCAGTTTAGTTTGGTGTTCCCTGTTCTTTAAATTTTTACAGCCGGACCCGACAGACAGCTGAGGGAACGTCTGCAGCGTCCGTGCCTTCTGTCTGTGCTGCCTGAACTCCAGACCGTCGATACAAAGGAGCAGATAACAGGTAAACACTGCTGCCGGTTTGTTTCAGAGCAAACGGCATCAACACTAACAATCATGTAACTGTGACTCAGAGACAAACTCACAGCTACAACAATGTGAACATGTGCAGTGAAAATCACTGGAGGAGAGACGGCGAGAACACAGAGAGTGTGAACGTGGGAGGAGGGCGAGAGAACCAGCAGAACCCAAACGGGAAGAACGCCCACAGCCTCGAGGGGGGGGGCAGGCACAGCGCTGTGGATGTAACGATGGCAGCACGTAACCCGACAGCGACACTTCAATGAAATGATTGCAGAGGTTCAGTATGAAGGTCCACGTTCATTATCCTTCAAAGATTAAACTCACACCATCCAGTTATTTCCAACAGGGTCAAAGCTCAGAGACGCTCCCTTCAATTTAGAGCCACTAGTTAATCCTCATACCTGGTAAACATGATGCAGGGAGCTCTTCTCTTCATTAGCTCCTTTTTAATCCTGAGTGTTTGTGAGCATCACGGATGGAGGAAAAACTACAGCAGAAATCCAGGAAATAGAAAAGAGCTCAGTTCACCCTGCAGGTATCTGCTGATACCAGATCAATACCACAAATGATCTGCATTCCTCACTGTGGGCAAGAGAAAGGGCATCCTTCTTCATTTGTTCTCTATAGGCAAAACAACATCCACTCATTTAATGACCATCCATCATCATCCATCATCATCAATCCATCCATCCATCCTTTATATATCATCCATCATCATCCATCCCTCCATCCATCATTCATATATCACCCATCCATCCCTCCATCCATCATCCATCCATCCATCCTTCATATATCATCCATCCATCATCCATCCGTCCATCCATCATCATCCATCCATCCATCATTCATATATCATCCATCCATCATCATCAATCCATCATCCATCCATCCATCCATCCGTCCATCCATCATCATCCATCCATCCATCATTCATATATGATCCGTCCATCATCATCCATCCATCCATCCATCCATCCATCATTCATATATCATCCATCCATCATCATCAATCCATCATCCATCCATCCATCCATCCGTCCATCCATCATCATCCATCCATCCATCATTCATATATCATCCGTCCATCATCATCCATCCATCCATCCATCCATCCATCATTCATATATCATCCATCCATCATCATCCATCCATCATCATCCATCGTCAAATCAATTCAGTCACAAGACATAAAAATGGGAGAAAAGCATCTAAGAGCATAAATGTTGCATTGGTCCCATTTATAATTATATTGACAGCATGAAGGTGGGTGTGAATCAGACTGATGAGAGGTGGTGTCAGCAGATTAGAGGCTGTGACCGTTTCACTGCATCAGCCTCATACTGACTCCTCACCTGCACTGTAATGAGCACAGTCTGCATGTATATAATTCATTTATACTTGGTGTTTTATACAAATAACTGCGTTAATGTACACAGGTTAAGAATCCCTGTATATCTCATGGTTTTACCATCACAATCATTTATATATCTATACTGTTACCTGATCTTTATTTTCACACCTGTACCTCTTAGATCGCTCTTATTTATTTTAGCAGCATCGGGGGAAACCTTTGCATCCTGTACATGTTGAAGAATTGACAATAAAGTTGACTTTGACTTCATCCACTGTGCGTGGCTGCAAAGTGTCGCTGTGATGAAGATGAAACCGGCCTCCTGTCTGCAACTCGTCTTCTTCTGCTGAGAACTTTGTCTCTGCCGCTCGCTCCCAGCTTCTAATTTCAGCCTCTTTGTGCTTTTCCCTCCCACCTCCTCGCTCTCTTCCTCTTCCTCTCTCTCTGCCTCCCACTCCTCTTCTCCAAATGTCTTGCTGAGAGCTGGTTGCTATGTGAACAGGTGCTAAAGAGCCTCTTATGTTATCTGTACACACATGTTCATACAAACACTGGAAAAATGCACAAACTCCTGCAGCGATGGGAACGAGGAAACCTGCAGCTCTGAGAGGTCGAGGAAGACGAGGAGGAAGAGGAGGAGGCGGTGAAGGTAAAAGCTTCCAGAGAGAGTGTGATGGGGTAAACAAGTGGGCAGTGTGTCACTTCTTTCTGAAGAAAAAAATCCTCCTCCCACTCTCAGAGCCTGCTGCCTTCTTTCTGTTTGTGCTCCTGATCCAGGATCAGTGGGTGTGCAGGTCCATCCCAGCTGCACACAGTCGTTCCTGCATAATTATTCTTATTACAGAGTCTGAGATAAGCCAGCAGCAGCTGCCAGGCCTCCTCAGCTCACAATACAGACACATGATCATGTGAAGAGGTCATGTGATGCTTTGGGTTTTTCCTTTCTGCTTAGTTTTTAGATTTTTTTTGATTTTTTACTGGCCAAAACCCTCCTGAACCTCCTCGCAGGCTTTTCTTCTGTTACTCATCCAAGTCTGTGCTGAGCTCAACAATCACATTACTGTTACATATGAAGCCCGACATGTTTTTAAGATTCAAAATTCTGATATTCTGATTTATCAGCCGGAGGTTGTTTCTCTCAGAGACATCCCAGCTTCGGTTAGTGCAGTTATTTATTTATTCGAATCAGCTGGTTTTTCTGTTTGTGGCCACCGCCCTCTGGTGGACAAGCTATGCAACGTCAACACTCATAACATGGTTGAAGGGTGTTTCTTCAGTCCCTTCATTTATCAGCTGTTATAAATGCTGATGCCAATGTATTGGCAAACAGCGAATTTTTGATATCAATTAGTCAGGTTCTAGATTAATAAGCTCTTCAATAATCTGCATCCAGAACTTTCAAACAGTAACAAACGCAGAGGTGAGCCGTCAGCCTCCATCAATTCAATTCAATTCAATTCAATTCAATTTTATTTATATAGCGCCAAATCACAACAAACTGTCGCCTCAAGGCGCTTTGTATTGTGGGTAAAGACCCTACAATAAGGGGCTCGACACACGGGGAGCGACGTCGCTCGCTCTCCATTCATTTCCTATGGAGCTTGTGCGATGAGGCGACAATCGCTTGCCCTCCTCCAGCTAAGCGACCGGCGACATTCGTGCATGTGAAATTTCGAGCTCGTACACGTAGACGTGCACACGCGACCAGGCGACGCGACACAACAAAGTTGGAAAATGTTCTACTTTTGTCGCTGTCGCGTGGCACTAAACCAATCAGCAAGAGTTTCATTGACTGACCAATGAGCGAAGAGTATGCTACACACTGCAGTCTGCAACCACTTTCAGCAGGAAGGAAAGCATCGTTTTAGCTGTGTTTGACTTTCCTATATTATATGACACTTCACGCAGTGATTATCGAGTTAAACATAAAAGGCAGCCATATGAGAACGTGTTGGTGCAAGACTAACATTAAACAGACGGATAGAGAGGACTTTTGTGCTAATATAGGATGAACGCGAGGTTGTCTTTTTCTTTTGTAGAGGAGACTTAACAGCAAGATTTCTGTCAGTTCCAATAAAATCTTCAGACTCCTCATCTTTATTGCCGTGTCTGACATGGAATGCTTTGAAAATGTCTAAATCCCTCCAGTTTCATAACCAATCACATTTCTTGGAGACGAGTGACGTAAGAGCGCGATTCGCAAAGCTGCCGTCGCTATCGCGTCCCGTGTGTTCGGTTTCACCCCAGTGGCGATGCGACCATTCGTCGCTGTCGTTTGTCGCTCCCCGTGTGTCGAGCCCATAATACAGAGAAAACCCAACAGTCAAAACGACCCCCTATGAGCAGCACTTGGTGACAGTGGGAAGGAAAAACTCCCTTTAACAAGAAGAAACCTCCAGCAAAACCAGGCTCAGGGAGGGGGGGTCATCTGCCACGACCGGTTGGGCTGAGGGGAGAGAAAGACATGCTATGGAAGAGAGCCAGAGATTAATATCAATTAATGATTAAATGCAGAGTGGAGTATAAACAAAGTAAATAAGGTGAATGAGAAGCAGTGCATTATGTGAACCCCCCAGCAGACTAGGCCTATAGCAGCATAACTAAGGGATGGTTCAGGGTCACCTGATCCAGCCCTAACTATAAGCTTGATCATAAAGGAAAGTTTTAAGCCTAATCTTAAAAATAGAGAGGGTGTCTGTCTCCCGAATCCAAGCTGGAAGCTGGTTCCACAGAAGAGGGGCCTGAAAGCTGAAGGCTCTGCCTCCCATTCTACTCTTAAGTATCCTAGGAACCACAAGTAAGCCAGCAGTCTGAGAGAGAAGTGCTCTATTGGGGTGATATGGTACTATGAGGTCTTTGAGATAAGATGGTGCCTGATTATTCAAGACCTTGTAGGTGAGGAGAAGGATTTTAAATTCTATTCTAGATTTAACAGGGAGCCAATGAAGAGAAGCCAATATGGGAGAAATCTGCTCTCTCTTTCTAGTCCCTGTCAGTACTCTAGCTGCAGCATTTTGGATCAGCTGAAGGCTTTTCAGGGAGCTTTTAGGACAGCCTGATAATAATGAATTACAATAATCCAGCCTAGAAGTAATAAATGCATGAATTAGCTTTTCAGCATCACTCTGAGAAAGGATGTTTCTAATTTTAGAAATATTGCGCAAATGCAAAAAAGCGGTCCTACATATTTGTTTAATATATACATTGAAGGACATATCCCGGTCAAAAATGACTCCAAGATTTCTCACAGTGTTACTGGAGGCCAAAGTAATGCCATCCAGAGTAAGTATCTGGTTAGACACCATGTTTCTAAGATTTGTGGGGCCGAGTACAAGAACTTCAGTTTGATCTGAATTTAGAAGCAGGAAATTAGAGGTCATCCAGGCCTTAATGTCTTTAAGACATTCCTGCAGTTTAACTAATTGATGTGTGTCATCTGGCTTCATTGATAGATAAAGCTGAGTATCATCTGCATAACAATGAAAATTGATGCAGTGCTTTCTAATAATACTGCCTAAGGGAAGCATGTATAATGTAAATAAAATTGGTCCTAGCACAGAACCCTGTGGAACTCCATAATTAACCTTAGTGTGTGAAGAAGACTCCCCATTTACATGAACAAATTCGAGTCTATGAGATAAATACGATTCAAACCACTGCAGTGCAGTACCTTTAATACCTATAGCAAGCTCTAATCTCTGTAATAAAATGTTATGGTCAACAGTATCAAAAGCTGCACTG
Source organism: Archocentrus centrarchus (assembly GCF_007364275.1). Taxonomy (NCBI): domain Eukaryota; kingdom Metazoa; phylum Chordata; class Actinopteri; order Cichliformes; family Cichlidae; genus Archocentrus; species Archocentrus centrarchus. The sequence continues at coordinate 1,363,524 of NC_044353.1, read as the reverse complement.
AGGTCCAACAGGACAAGAACAGAGATGAGTCCACTGTCAGAGGCTGTAAGAAGATCATTGGTAACCTTCACTAATGCTGTTTCTGTACTGTGATGAATTCTGAAACCTGACTGAAACTCTTCAAATAAACCGTTCCTCTGCAGATGATCAGTTACCTGTTTTACAACTACTCTTTCAAGAATCTTTGAGAGAAAAGGAAGGTTGGAGATTGGCCTATAATTAGGTAAGACAACTGGGTCAAGTGATGGCTTTTTAAGTAGAGGTTTAATTACTGCCACCTTGAAGGTCTGTGGTACATAGCCAACTAATAAAGACTGATTGATCATTTTTAAGATTGAAGCATCAATAATTGGAAAGACTTCTTTGAACACTCTAGTAGGAATGGGATCTAACAAACATGTTGCTGGTTTGGAGGAAGTAACTATTGAAGTTAACTCTGAAAGATCAACTGGAGCCAAAGAGTCTAAACAAATACCAGCAGTGCTCTAATGTTCTCTAATGTCTAAAATTTTATTTGTAAAGAAATCCATGAAGTCACTACTAGTTAAAGTGAAAGGAATACTCGGCTCTACAGAGCTCTGACTCTTTGTCAGCCTGGCTACAGTGCTGAAAACAAACCTGGGGTTGTTCTTATTTTCGTCAATTAATGATGAATAGTAAGATGTCCTAGCTTTACGGAGGGCTTTTTTATAGAGCAACAAACTCTTTTTCCAGGCTAAATGAGCATCTTCTAATTTAGTGAGACGCCATTCCCTCTCCAGCTTTCGGGTTATCTGCTTTAAGCTGTGTGTTTGTGAATTATACCACGGAGTCAGGCACTTCTGATTTGAAGCTTTCCTTTTCAGAGGAGCCACAGTATCCAAAGTTATACGCAGTGAGGATGTAAAACTATTGACGAGATAATCGACCTCACTGGGAGCAGAGTTTAGGTAGCTGCTCTGCACTGTGTTGGCACTGAAGAGCATAATAATGAAGGAATTAGATCCTTAAACTTAGTTACAGCACTTTCAGAAAGACTTCTACTGTAATAAAACTTATTCCCCACTGCTGTGTAATCCATTAAAGTAAATGTAAATGTTACTAAGAAATGATCAGACAGGAGGGGGCTTTCATCACTCCACACATCAGGTCTATGACAGGCCATTTTTTCACCAACAGGGTTCTGGTGCCGGTGCCAGTATTTGAACCATTTTTCCACCACAGAAGCACTCGGTGCTCGGCCGAAAAACGAGTTCAACTCCAGCCCTGCAAACTAGCTGGTCTCGAACCAAGAACGCGTGATGAAAGTGGCAGAAGGGCGTGACTCTGCTGTCTCAACATCAAGTTTTCTACCATATTACATGTGTATTACAGGAGAAAAGAGAAGTGATTTTCAGGGCTGTGAATTAGGTTGGGCTCTAAGGCTGAACTTGCTGCTTTGTATCAGTTCATATCACAGATAAAAGGACACAAAGTGCGTACTTGTCGTCTTGCTCTAATCGCTGTCTGTGTTTCCCTCTGTGCTGCACACAGATGCTGCAGTAGTTTGGTTTGGACCCTAAAACATATTTGCAGCACAGAAAGGGGAGCGTGTTCTCCCACGTTTGTGCACTTCGGCTTCGTGTCCAGACGAGGACCCGCCCACACTCATACGTAAAGGAGCAGTTCACAGAAACGCAGTGGGAACGCGGGCCCGTTCTTAAGCGTTTCACCGGTTCATTGAAACCGACACCAGCACTGGCCCGAGCACCGGCTCTTCAGCGTTGGAAACGTAGCTACAGAGAAGGTGTAGCTTTGCCTCTGTGGATGCGACCGGAGCGCAGCTTTAATTCAAGCACTTAGCCACTGGTGTTTGTTTCTGTTTGATTGTTCAGATATGTTTGGTTTTTACTCACTTTGCTTTAGTTTTACTTTCTTTTATGAGGGGAATTTTTCTGAGGCAACATTTAACAACTCCAGCCTCGTCCATATGAGCATTTCTGGCTCCCAAAAACAAAAACACACCCAGGCTTCAGGATGCAGAGGCCAGAAACCCATGGGTGACTTTCAGGTGGCCACAGCCATCTTTTATATACAGTTAACAGAAATGGGGGGTGTTAAAGACAGAGAGAGGAAAGGAAACAGCTACAACAATGTAAAGCATCAGAAAATCAGGTGTTTTTTGAACAACACAGTATGTGAACCTGTTCCTGTAGCAGCCCAAGAGTAACAAACTAAAATCACAGTCATTGGTACTTGTGGGATCACAGGTAAAAATAGTGCTTTCACAGGACTGTGATGCCAACCTGAACCCCAAAACCACGTCTGAACCCTCAGATTGGTCTACATGACAAGTGAGGACCGAAGCTGAGGTCCTCACAGAGAGCCGTGAACACTAAATGACGATTTCAAACCTGTCCCATAACGAAGAGCTCATTCAGTCAAAATTGGTATTTACATTCTTCTGCACAGTGTAACACACCTGAATACCTGCCTGCCTCAGCACGCCCGATCCCGTATGCATGCAGGTGTGTGTGTGTGTGTGTGCGTGTGTGTGTGTGTGTGTGTGGTGCAAGTTTTGCTTGGTTTCTTCCTCTTTCACAAAACTTGTCTTCTTTCTGTTTCACCTGTGAAGCAGAGGTTTACACACACCCACACACTAGGATAATATTATGGGGTGGTACCGGATGTCTCCGTAGCAACTGCTGGCTCGTGCTTTCCCACAGTTTTACTTAAAAACAGACTTAAGTGATCCTGAGGTTTGTTCTGCGTTTCTTTGTGTTTTATATTTCAGGTGTGATGACGTGACACCTGCAGGGGTGGAGTCTCACCTGTAGATAATCTCTAACAGCTCCCTGCTGATGTACAATTAATTTAAAAAAAACAACAGTTGGGCTTTCAGCCCCAGGGGCCAATCACAGCACGTGATGTCATTAATGAGATGCGTGTACGTGGCAGGTACACATTTTAAATCTTCACTGCCTGACACACACTTTAGTCACTCATTCACTGCTGTGTGAAGAAAGGCTGAACGCTGAGCCAAGATTATCCACATCGGCATGTACTAACACACACACACACACACACACACACACTTACATCACTTCAGGGAACACAGATCTGTGATGATTTCATGGGAACCTGAGGCCACAGTCAGCTTTCAAAAACAAACAAAAAAAGTCTTGGGAATGTAGAGCTGAAAACCTAAAGGTGAGCACAGGGACCGACTCAAAGACACGAACGAATACGAGGGTGTTTAAGCACAAAGGGCTGATTGGATAACAGGACACAGGAGGAGAACGAGGCAAAGCAGAACGTATTTAACAAAAGGTGAAGACAATCAGACAGACAGGAGGTAAAACCTAAAAACATGAGAGAAGTCTCCCAGGAGACGAGCAAAGAACAAAGACACAGAGCCCGACACCGACAGAGAGGGGAACGCCGAGGGGAACGCCGAGGGAAAGAAAGTAGAACAAAGAAATCCAAACCAAAATATATAAAATAATAAGAATAAAAATTCAAACACTAGAATAAAAAAAAATGAACAAAAACTCAAATATATTAATGAAGAATCCAAAAACAAAACCTTACAGTCACTCACAGTTCACCGTGGATAACCAATAACTACAGTATAGAAACCAACGTTCAGCTCACCGAACCATGAACAGATCACATGGTTATTGTCCCGAAATTAACAAAACAAACAAAATAGAGCCAGAGTAAGTATCTGGTTAGACACCATGTTTCTAAGATTTGTGGGGCCGAGCACAAGAACTTCAGTTTGATCTGAATTTAGAAGCAGGAAATTAGAGGTCATCCAGGCCTTAATGTCTTTAAGACATTCCTGCAGTTTAACTCATTGATGTGTGTCATCTGGCTTCATTGATAGATAAAGCTGAGTATCATCTGCATAACAATGAAAATTGATGCAGTGCTTTCTAATAATACTGCCTAAGGGAAGCATGTATAATGTAAATAAAATTGGTCCTAGCACAGAACCCTGTGGAACTCCATAATTAACCTTAGTGTGTGACGAAGACTCCCCATTTACATGAACAAATTGGAGTCTGTTAGATAAATAAATTAAAAAGGGTCTCCCACTGAAAATAAATCCCTGTTAGCAAAATCCAAATGTTCATGAAGGAAACCTGATATTTTGGTGGCAGTGAACTAAACACTAGGGTTTAATCCCGGGATCCGGGATTCCCGGGAAATGCGATCAGAACCATTTCCCGTTTCCCGGGAAACGTTAGAGGGGAAACCGGGAAAAAAGTCGCGCGCGTCGATTTGACTTTCAGAAAGAAAAGAAAGCTAAAGTTAAATTTAAGGAAATATTGAGAGAAGGGTTCGTTTAATGCGAAAAGCATTACTCTTCATTTCAGGCACGTTCAGCCTCCGTTTAAGGCTTCAGCCTTCATCTCAAGCGTTTTAATAGAGGTATTACACAGTTGTGCTTTTTTCCTCTTTAATTTGTTGAAATCGTAGGCAATGTGTTTACCCTAAGGTATTTTGTATTATATAATTTTATATTATTATATATTTTTATATTGCATTATATAGCCTATAAAATATGCCTGCCCTTAACAATAAAGAAATATCTGTTTAACTTCGAGTGTTTCTTTTCCTCGTTTGCAGCCGCTTACTAACAATCATGAATTAGGATACGGGCCTAATGTGTGAAGAAATTATCATGAAATAGATTGCTTTAACATATTTCGCTTTTAAAATGGAGTTGAGTAAAATGTATATTTTTTAGGCTATAAGGATTGGCCAGTTTTTCAATAGACGATTCACAGCGAACCTACTTTAACCCTCAGACACGGTGTTATAAATTTGTTGTTGCCAGAATGGCAATGACCAAGTCGTAGTGCATTACTCAAGGCCCTGTGTTATGCCATATTATAGTGTAGTACGGTAGTTAACTTTTCAGTGACTATTACAGCGTTCCACTGGTGGAGATATAGCGCAACAGATGTCGCCACGACAGCGTGGCTGAGCCTTTATCAATGCTGTGTGGAGATGAACCGTATTGTTTTGCACCAGCAGTTGTAAAATAGCTTGGTATAATTCCATGTACAATGGAGGAATATTCGAATTATATTTGTTAAGGGAGCGTTGAGGAACGATACAACACCGCATAGCTCGAGCACTCCAATGTCCAGATGTAGGTTTTATTGCATTAATCAAGCCGACGTTGCCCCCTACTGGGCATAACAGGACATAGCTGGAAAGCTACCTCTACAATATCAGAATAGGTTAAGGCCGACACAGGCTACAGAAGGCCTAATTAAAATAAAAAAATAAATAAACTTTTTCCCGGGATTCCCGGGAAATGGCTCGTCATTTCCCGGGATTTGATTCATGTCATTTTCGGGAAAAATATTAAACCCTACTAAACACGTCACATGATCAGAGCAGGAGAACAAATCTGACGTGTAATCCAGATTCTCATTTCCCAATCGCGCGCGTGTGTGTGTGTGTGTGTGTGTGTGTGTGTGTGTGTGTGTGTGTGCGCGTCACAAGCAGGTAAAACCAGACAGGTGAGAAAGCATCATGACATAAAACACAAACAAATGGCATCTCAAACTGGCCAAGAAAACTTCCTCTGTGTGTGTGTGTGTGTGTGTGTGTGTGTGTGTGTGTGTGTGTGTGTGTGTGTGTGTGTGTGTGTGTGTGTGTTGCACAGGTTTGGAAGCTGAATGAAGCTGGATGTGGGTCAGGCTGGTGGGATCAGCCTCTGCAGTAATTAAATATGAAACGAGGTGTAATTTCAAGCTCGTCACATCAGGACGGCGTCACTCTGCTGCAGCCGAGCAGACCGGCTCGCTCTGACCTCTGAGCCGAGCAGAGGACTCATCGCTTCAACTTAGCAACACAAACATGATTCATCTGACAGTTACAGTGCGTCACATTTAACGAAATGCATTTTTAAGTGAGGAAGCTGAAAGTCTGTCCTGATAACATGATCAATCTTAATATCAGCCTGAGGCTGCGCTGTACACAACACAACACCACACAAAACAAAGAAACTCATGTTTGTTCACTGCTGCCTTTGGTGGAATTTGTAGTCCATAAATTGCTGGCTCTCCATATTTGTAGTCCCTTAACCCTAAAGAGCGATGGCCCAGAAACACAGAGACAGAAGGAGGTTCGACCTGAATCCTGAATCGAGCCCAGACCCTGCAGAGCTGCAGACCCTCCTGAAGGAGAGCTGAGCTTTGATTCTGATCAGAAGCTCAGCTGTGACGTCTTTACTCTGACATAAACTCTCTTCATTAAGCCACACCCACGGCGGCCGGTGCAAACCGCCGACTAATCTGCTGGGAGAACAGACCCCTGCTAATCACAGACCTTTGGACCGCTCAGCGAAAACAAACAGCAGCCACTAACTCGGGTTTGTGGGTCAAACACACTCCTGTAACTCTGTGCTGTGAGGCTGAGACACAATCCAGAGGACACACACTCAGTATGAACTTTAAAAGCCTGAGTCGAGTCATTCTCCCCCTCAGACGGATATTTCTGATCGTTTCAGTCTGAATGCGCTTCAGGACCTCCTCACAGCTCACCTGTTTCAAAGTGTGGCTGAGGTGAGAGGCAGGAGGGAAACATTATTCCAGATCCTGATCCACGGGTCGCTGTGACCTCACAGGGATTCAGGTGTATCGCAGCCAGCCCCCTCCTCCACCTGCAGGGAACAAAGTCCTGAACGACACGCAGCCCGAAGGTTCAGAGTCGGGTCGTTCGGTGTGACGCAGACACCAAAAAATGGTGTGAGATAAATCTGTTATTACAGCGTCAGCAGTTCATACTGTAATGTGTAACCGTCAGAGGCCTCAGTGAGGACTGACTGAAGTTTGAAGAATGATTGAAAACATAAATGATGCTGCACAGACCGTCAGCTGTTCTTGAAATCAGCTCTGAGGAAACTTTTAAAGCTGCGTCTTTGTTCACGCCTGCTCAAAATAGCCTCAGTTTATTTTCGGCTGTTTGTGGCGTCTGGACACGACAGCGAGCGACTTTCCTTCAGAGCGCTTCGAGTTCCTCGGCAGCTCATCGTGTCACACACACTGAAGGCCGTCATGAACGCACACACAGTTTTTGTCGTTAGGCTGTCAGACACTGTGACAGTCTCATAACCGACACGCTGCCGTTTCAGGCAACTCACCTGAAACACTTTCACTCCTAAAAGGTCAACACATGCTTGACCTGCAGAGGCGGCCTTTCCTGTGTGTGTGCGCAATGAATTGTGGGTGGTTGACCAGAGTGCAGGAAGCCTGACGGCCTCTCAGGAGAAACCAGGTAAGAGCTGTCAGCTGAGTCCTCGACTCGCCTCCTCTTTAATGCAGTAAAAGAGTCACAACTGCTGCCGACTATAAACGAAGCCTAGAACCAATCACAGCACAGACAGAAGAGTCCAAATGGTCTCGGACAGCGAGAGGAAGTCGCTTTAAAAGACAGGAAGTAAAGCATCCTCTCGGAAACCAAAGGCCACGCCCCCAATCACACAGGAAGTGATGACCAGCCCTGAGTCAGTAATCCTGATTCACCTGTTCACCTGGATAAAAGCAGAGGGATGCTGCTAACCCAGATTACTGGAACTTTAATTTGACCTTCCAACAGCTGATGACAGGAAGTGCAGCTTTTCACATTAAGACTCGGACTGTCTCGCCTCTGTGATTGTCCTCACACTCACGTCCAGTCTGAGGGGCGTCTGTGGTTTATGCTCAAACCGAAGCATCTCTGCAGCCTCCTGACCTCCCTACCCAGACTGCACTGCAAGGTAAACAAGCAGCAGCCAATCAGATTCAGTCTGCTGATGCTGGGACACGTCTCCAGGGTCAGAGTTCATTCAAAGGAGGCTTCAGAGGAACGAGGCAGAAGTTAAGCATCCATTCATTCGTTTGTATAGATGAACTTTAATTTAATTTAATAACAGGATGTTTTCTCATCCCCCAAAGCCCACTAACAGACCTCTCTAAGACCTGACCCCCCCCGAGCCCAACCCACCCCACTGGTGCTACTTTCCAACGCCGAGGAGCCGGTGCTCGTGCCAGTGCTGGTTTCAATGAACCGGTGAAACGCTTAAGAACGGGCCCGCGTTCCCACCGCGTTTCTGTGAACTGCTCCTTTACGTATGAGTGTGGGCGGGTCCTCGTCTGGACACGAAGCCGAAGCGCACAAACGTGGGAGAACACGCTCCCCTTTCTGTGCTGCAAATACGTTTTAGGGTCCAAACCAAACTACTGCAGCATCTGTGTGCAGCACAGAGGTAAAACACAGACAGCGATTAGAGCAAGACGACAAGTACGCACTTTGTGTCCTTTTATCTGTGATATGAACTGATACAAAGCAGCAAGTTCAGCCTTAGAGCCCAACCTAATTCACAGCCGTGAAAATCACTTCTCCTGTAATATACATGTAATATGGGGCTGCAACGACTAGTCGACATTGTCGACAATAATCAACAATAAAAATAGTTCAGGACGAATTTAATTGTCGATTATTGTCGTTTATTATTACTGTTTTTTTTTTTTTAACGTAGTGAGACATCTTCCTGTCTGTCTATCTCTGGCGAGCTTCACACATGCGCAATCCAGTTGTTAAGTGACGACGTAGAACTTCATTTGCGGGTCCAAACTGTCACGTGATCAATTTTCCGCAATGTTGTGTTCCTGGTTGTTTTAACTTGAAAAAAACCCACTCAGCTGTGATTTTACCGATGAGAAAGAGAAGAAGAAATGGCTGCAGCTGATTAGGTATGTTAGAATCATCTTTAATAGTGAACAGTCATTGGTTATACCGTTGCTGTTTATTTAGAAGCATTTGGACCCGGAAATGATGTCTGACTTAAAGACCGGATAGCGTTCAGCAGCAGGTTTAGTGATGGGATACTGGTGAAACTGTGCCAACTTTGTTTTACAGGGACGAAAAAGTACTGTATACTTTTTTTATGGTTGGAAAAATGGACCGTTAAAGTTATATCAGTAGCAAACCTGATTAAAAGTTTTAAATGAAGTATGTGTTACTACCACATTTCAAATAACCTTATGCAAAATGTAAGAGCTGATGGCTAAATAAGTGTCATTTCATAATTATGTGATTCATAATCTGATTAGTCGACTAATCGTTTCAATAGTCGATGACTAATCAACTATCAAAATAGTTGTCAGTTGCAGCCCTAATGTAATATGGTAGAAAACTTGATGTTGAGACGGCAGAGTCACGCCCTTCTGCCGCTTTCGTCACGCGTTCTTGGTTCGAGACCAGCTAGTTTGTGGGGCCGGAGTTGAACCCGTTTTTTGGCCGAGCACCGAGTGCTTCCGCGGTGGAAAAATCGCCTAACGGTTCAAATAAAGGCACCGGCACCGTAACCCTGTTGGTGGGAAAGAGGCCTGGGTCAGCTCAGCTGGTTTTAGGTTCAATCAGAGCTCCACAGAGTCAAGTCTCTGACTGAGAGGCTGTAGCGACTCACAAGCCTCTTTCCCAAGTCACAAGCAGAAGATCAGTGGAACACAACAGTCTTAATATATTTTAGATCAATTCAGTTTTATTTATAAAGCACCAAATCACATCAAACAGTCGCCTCAAGGTGCTTTGTATTGTGGGTAAAGACCCTACAATAATACAGAGAAAACCCAACAGTCTAAACGACCCCCTATGAGCAGCACTTGATGACAGTGGGAAGGAAAAACTCCCTTTAACAGGAAGAAACCTCCATCAGAACCAGGCTCTGGGAGGGGGGGTCATCTGCTGAGGGGGGGGGGGGGGTCACATGTCCCATCGTTTCTTAATCAGGAGAATTTAAAAGCTTAAAGGAATTTTCCATCATTTAAATTATTTTCTTTCTGATTTCCAGCTGATTTTATTTTAAAGTTTTTGTGAGAATTTTTCTAAATTCTTATATCTTCATTTCTTTTGCAGCATTTCATGCACATTTTTTTATTTTAGTCTTTTAATTGTTGTTTAAATGTATTTATTTTATAAATCTGCAGATTTTCAAATATCCTTTTTTTATTTTCTAACCTGTGAAAAAACAGAAATGCAAAAACCCTGCAGCCTCCAACAGGCAGAAAGCAGCGCTGCAAACACACACACACACACACACACACACACACACACACACACACACACACACACACACACACAAGCATGAAGGCAAACATTCCTGCAGGAACACACACGCATGCCTGCACACCCACTTCAGCTGTAATAAGCAGGCTGCGTTTCTGAAAGAGGACAGCAGTGATTATGTAACCACTGGATCTCTCTCACACACACACACACACACACACACACACACACACACACACAGACACACACACAGACACTGCGGTCTGTGTGATATGAGCTGTAAAATGAAAATCCTCCTGTAGGAAGCGGACTCGTCCTGATTTCGATCTGACGGCAGATTTTCTCTCTGAGTCTGAAGCCCAAAACCTGAAATGTCACATTCAGTGTTGCAGCAGCGCCACGTTCCTCCAGAGAGGCTTCGCACGCAGCGTTCACACAGCAGCGACGTACGCCGAGCTGAGAGGCTGCAGCCGACATCTCCAAAAACTCACAAACACTCAAAGGCCTGCAGGAGTCTGCATCAAAGACGTGAAATATAGATGATGTGAAGTTAGAGCTAAAGACAACCAACCAACCAACCAACCAACCAACCAACCAACCAACCAATCAATCAATCAATCCATATTCCAAAACGTAACCTGGCCTGAGGGCGTTTTTAGCCTGAGGTATTGAGTCCGTTTGAACTGAACTCTGATGCAGTTTGTTTGTGCAGATGTGAACGCAGCAATCTGACCAATCAGAGCCTAGCATTCTCAGGCGGTTTGTAGTGATGCTCTTTGGTTCTCTCAGTGTTAGAACACGAGGTGGTCCAGCACAGCAGACCGCCACACCTGCTGCTCCACACTTCCCTCACTCATGGACACAGCTCCCAGTTGCTGAACCTGGACACCCAGTTTCAGCATCTTGGAGAACTGGAACCAGAACCTGAGCCCACCGTGGCCTCAGACTTTTAGGTGCTGGTTCTAAAATGTAAGTCGGGCTCATGAATGTCACTTCTTACCTTTGCAGTGTCCGAAGCGTTTTCCTGCCACGCTGTCTAGCACGGCGAGCGTCAGGTTTTCTGGGGTGTCAGCGTGGACAGGCGTCCCTCCCCCTCCTCCGGTCTCTGTGATCAGGCTCGCCTCGGAGCTCTGCTCGTCACTGGACAGGGATGGACTGCGAACGTCTCCCCCTCCAGAACCAGAACCGGAGCCATTGGCACTGCTGAGGGCCGTCACTACACCGGTCCCTGCAGCTGAGGGCCAGGATGGGGGATCCTCACTGTCAGGGCTGTGAGGAGGTCAAAGGTCAAATAACAGAGTTTGTCTTTGCTGCAGATTTATTGAATAATGTGGGTGCAGTAAAGAACGCTGACTCTGACAGGATAAAGTCTGATTTTCTTAAAGTCAGCTCTGAGGACGTCAGCTCGTCACCTTTTAGAGAGAAAACTCAAAACCATCCTTATTTATCCTAAACTGGCCCTCAGTGCAGCCCCCCCCAGCAAAAAGCTCCTTTAGCTCCTGTCTCTTTAAGACCACACCTCCTTAAAAGCTTGCTCTACTCTGATTGGCCAGTATCTGGAAGCCAGTTGAGATCCTGTGTCTCCTACTTTCTTGTCATAAATCTGCTGTTCTGGTGCTGAATGCTCATATTAAACATAAAGTTTCTAATAATGAGCTCATTGTATGTACAATAATCCCTGCGAGCCAGAAGCTGAGGCTGAACATATCAGTGTTTTATCTTATGACATAAAAGTGAGAGAAGCCCCACCCACTTGCAGGAGCAGCCAATAAGAGGATAATTACTATAAAGGGGGATGAGCTAAAACAACTTGTTTCAGACAGAGGATGAACTGAGGCGGTGTCAGAAACAGAAGGATTATTTTAAACTGTGGATCATGCAAAGCTGCTCTGGACCTAAGAATAAACATGTGGAGCTGGTGAGGAGCAGAAGTGTTTAAGCTTAATTATGGAGTTCCACAGGGTTCTGTGCTAGGACCAATTTTATTTACATTATACATGCTTCCCTTAGGCAGCATTATTAGAAAGCACTGCATCAATTTTCATTGTTATGCAGATGATACTCAGCTTTACCTATCAATGAAACCAGATGACACACATCAATTAGTTAAACTTCAGGAATGTCTTAAAGATATTAAGGCCTGGATGACCTCTAATTTCCTGCTTCTAAATTCAGATCAAACTGAAGTTCTTGTACTCGGCCCCACAAATCTTAGAAACATGGTGTCTAACCAGATACTTACTCTGGATGGCATTACTTTGGCCTCCAGTAACACTGTGAGAAATCTTGGAGTCATGTTTGACTCACAGAGTAAAGCAGTGAGATGCTGCTCTGTAAATAAACAGGCACAGCTGATTTTACTGAAGTCTGAATGAAGGGTTCATTATAAACTGCAGCTCCAGTCCAACAAACTGGGAGATTCATAGAAAGAGCTCCTGGTACCAGTTACACATTGAGGAGCTGAAATGGAAGGAAGGTGTGTGTTTGTGTTCCTGCTGCTCAGCCTGAGAACAAACGGACTCACACACACACTCATGAAATGACTGAGCTGCAGTGGAGCTGCAGGAGCCTTCAGGTTTGGAGGATGTGATGTGTGTGAAGCCTGAGGCCAGGTAACCTTCAGGTAACGCTGGCCTAACGTTGTGCAGCGTTGCGGGCGGTTATGTAAGATGTTTATGATCATGTGACTGAATCATGGGCTAACCTGTAGAGGGAGGGGGGGATCCTGGAGACCCCTTTAAGGACCCCAGTCCACCTGCTGCACATCCTAAATGAATCTGCTCTGACACGCGCCTCTCACCTGAAAACCTCTCGCGCCTGGCCGCTCTCCGGTGACGTCTCCCTGAAGAAAGGTACGACCCGGGACAGGCTGGCCCTGCGGCGGGACGCCCCGGTCCCGCTGGCTTTGTCCGCCACCCCACCGACGAAGCCCCCGGCCCGGGTCAGCGCCGTGGTCTGCTTCTTCAGGAACTTCTCCAGCGGTTTCATCCCCGCCGGCATGGTGGGACGGGGGTGGGTGGTGGAGGCGGTGGTGGGGGCAGCGAGGCTGGGACGGTGGTCGGTAGGTGGAGGCGGTAAATTTACGGGATGCGGTGGGAGGGGGCGGCTGGCTACTACATCATCCGGCCCCTGCAGGTCGGGGCGGGCAGGCGTGCGCAGGTGTGAGCGGACCCTCCGAGGCTGCTGCGGAACAACAGCCCGGCTCTAACCCATTGGTGGAGGCGACGGTGGACGGCAGACTCCTTCTCCGTCCCTCCTCTCGGTCGGATCTCACCGCACCGCGAGCCCTCCGTCAGAAATCTCCGCTCCGTGTAGCGGCGGCTCTCGGCCGCTCCTCCCCGGCTTCAGCGCGTCCTCCCCCCGCCTCTCTGAGGCTTCAGCCTCCGCGCGAACACCGCCGAAAACACCAGAATCTGAGCCCAAACGGAGCTCCTCCTCTCGGGCCCGGGCTTCCTCCGTCCGGCGGCTGAACGGTCGACGCTCCTTCTTCCTCCTCCTCACTCACCTGAGCAGGATCCCCCGCCCGGCCCGGTGCGTTTGGGTGCTGTCGGTTTTCTCAGCAGCAGCAGCAGCGGAAGGATCGGTGCTGGTTCGGTTTCTTTCTTCGCTCAGATGCTGCAGCGGCTCCGGCGCTCCCCCCGGATCAGTGCGCCGAGCTCTCTCTGCCTCTCTCTCCTCCCCTTCTGCTAAATTAGTGCGATGAGAAGTGACCGGGAACGTTCACGCGCCCCCCGCCCTCCCCGCGCTCATCTGCTGCAGTTGCGCGCTCCCGCGGCACGGGCAGGACGGGCGAGCGCAGACACATTTACTTGCAGTGGTGTAAAATTGATGGATATGGAAATATGCCCGACGACAGGCAGCAGCCACATTAATCAGAGTTCAGTCAGAAGTACAGCGAGACTTCAGCATTCACCTGCGCACACACTTATCACAGTCACGTTTAAAGCTTCCAGGTGAGTCCGGACCTTTCACAGAGGTCAGAATTCACCTGGCTCATTACTGACTCCCTGTGAGGTCACGTGACCGTTCATTGATCTGTGTGGAACCTGATCAGGTCTCCTCACAGCTCCGTAACCGCAACAATCAGCCGGACAGCAAACTGTAACCGGACACACAGACCTCCTCCTCCTCCCGCCTGCAGCATGTTGCTGTAACTACCACCTCCATCACCTCCTCAGGCCCCACGTTCCTGCAGGGACACAAACTGCAGGTTTTCTTTGCTTGTTCAGCTTCTGGATCATTTGGTGTGCAGAAGCTCAGTCGCCCATCCTCTCTGCACATCTCCATCATAATAAAGAAGAAATGGATGATGATGATAACTCAGAGCTGTGATCTGCCCCTCTGAAGCTGCAGTTTCAGAGTAGAAACCTTCATCCAGGAGGAAGAAGCTGAAACTCTGCGAGCTCAGGTTGAATGTGCTGTTAGAGCGTCTGTGGCTGCTGCTCACAGGTCAAACGTCAGAGACGAGGACAGAGTTAGCACCATGCTTTCATGAAGCGTGATGGATGCTGGAGATTCTCACATGTTGCTGTTTCCAGACCTGCTCTGGCACATATTCATGTACACGATCAATAATAATGATGATCAATAATCATGATGGGAGCATCCCAGCAGAGGAGCAGACCTGATCCCAGAGCAGCTCACGTATCCAGACTCTCTGATTCCTGATCCAGGATTTCTGTTGAGGCTGAACTGATCTGAGGTCAGTGAGGATCTGTTTTCAGACCATCACAGATTTGATTTTAAAGTGAGGACATTTCTGAAGCTCCTCTCCTGCTGCAGTCGTATCAGCACGGCCTGAGTTTCTGTTCTCAGTGCAGCTTTATTGGACCTGTGTGAAGCAGCTTGTTTAGAGCTGAAGTTCATTACATTTCTAATATTTTAAACACAGAATGTTTGAGTGGGAGGTTTTATGATGAGGATGTGATTTTATTTAAAATAACAACTTTGTTTCAAATTTTTAACAAAAATACTTTGTGTTGAAGTTTTTTGACATCACACACACACAGACACACACACATTCTTGGTGACTTCATCCTGTCATATTTCAGACAAACACTGTGACCCAGTTTGTGTGTCTGTGTGTGGGTTCATGTTTCACTGAACGTGCTGCACACCTGTGACATCACTCTGGGAGCTCACTTCTGCACATGCTCAGTGGCTCCAGTTACACAGATATTTCAGGTGTTCTGAGGTGAAACAGGTGACGTCCTGAGGAGTCCTCCCTGAAGTGCTTCTCATTTCTACACCAGCTCCACCTTCTCTGGTTGGCTGTCCTGCATTTAACCCTGAATTCATGATCTAACACCAGCATTTGGCTGACATCGTTAAACCTGGAGCAGATCAGCTCAGTGCTTCATCCACCTGCTGCTCTCTGACCTGTTGGAGCGTCACAAACTGCTGAACTGCTCCTTTAAAGAGCCTCATCAATAAAAGCACCAAACATCAGGAAGGAGGAGAAGGAGAGAAGAAACTGAACGTGGAAAATGAAATGAAAGAACAAGAAGAATGGGAAATATAAAGAAAGCAATGACAGACAGAAGAAATAAATCATGCAGATATGAAGGGACAAAAAGAAAAACAGGCAAAATAAATCACAGAAAGGTGAAAATGAAAGAAAGAAAAAGAATGAAAGGAAAGAAACGAGGAGCTGCTATAACGACTTCACATCACAGAAAACGAGCCAATTAGAAAGCAGGAAGCTCCTCCTGTTCTGAAGCGTTACATCATCATCTACATTCAGCTGTCAGTCACAGACTGAAAGCCCATCACCATGGTTACAGAGGCGCATGTCACCACAGCAACAAGAAAAGATGTTTTCTTCTTTTTATCTGGTTCATACAGCAGGAAGGACGAAGCGCGCGCAGAGCAGCTGTCAATAAAGTTTGGTGGGTTTGAATGAGAGGAAGGTGCTCCTTTAACAGCTGAGCCTTCTTCAGGCTCACCTGCTGCTGAATATTCATGAGGAGGAGCCGCAGTCTGTGATCTGATTGGCTGTGAGCAGCCGCCAATCACACGGTTTACATAAGAGCTGCAGCCCGCCCCCTGTAGGTCATAAATATTCATGTTAACGGCCTGAAAAACAGCAGGTGTGTGTGTGTGTGTGTGTGTGTGTGTGTGTGTGTGTGTGTGTGTGTGTGCATGTCTCCCTCTGCTGGTCGGTGCAGGAACTACACAAACACGGCAAAGTGGTTTAAATCTGCAGCAACACAAACTTCCCACTCACGTGTTGGTCAAATTAAACATGCAGGATTTATTTGCACTGACTAAACTCAGACTGCTGTGCAGGAAATCATCTCACATGTGTGTGTCTATAATGATTTTATCTGAACTGAGCACTGAATCAGATAAAAGTCTGAGAAATCAGACAGAAACTCTGAGTAAGGACCAGGTGGACGATAGATAAGAACAGAGAAAACAGGTTTTTGATTTTCCCAGTTAGGATGAACCAGACTAAGAGTCAGGCTTTCAAAAGAATTCAAACTTTGTCTGGGTCTGTGATTAATTAATAAGCTGGAATTGAAGATTGCTGCTACTCAATCATTAAACAGGGACTTGGAATAGAGAGACATAATGTTTAATAATCCACGTTTTCTTCTTTGGTGCAGCTGATTAGGCTGTATTATTTATTGTTTTTGAATTTTCATGCTTAAATAGATGTTGCTGGTTTTAGGTTTGTTTTGTGGTGTCTGGGAGCAGGCACCCATCTGTGGGGATGGGGTTTTAGTTCAGAGGCAGCTGAAGGGTACCGGCAGGCCAAGCAACTCACACGGTGTGTAGTGCAGGTGGCGCGCTGCTGAAGGGTGTTGTAGGCCTGTATTGGTCGACACACCTCTGCAACATTGCATGGAGGTCTGGGGGGGTGGTTCCCATCTTTAGGAAAAAAAAAGGGCTCCAACTAGAGGGGCACCTCAGCCTCGCTGCGAAGGTCTGTGCCGGAGTGCTGGAAAGGAGAGTTTGTGTGTTTGTAGATTCAGCAGGAATCATGTGGTTTTGTCTTGGTTGCAGAACGCTGGAGCAGCTCTTTATCCTCTCGAGGATGTTCGAGTGTGGGTGGGAGTTTGCCCGCCCTGGCTACATGTTTTGTCCACTTGGAGAAGGTGTGGCTGCCGTTAGTGGCAGTTATGCAGTTTGTTAAATTCATGATTTAAGTTACAATAAATAAGTTCAAGTAAGGTAAAATAATTTATGTTTATTAAAATCTGATTGTAATATGTATTGTTGTGGAACCAGTGTTTAATTTGTTGTTTGGGTTAGAGCGACATTTTCAGTTCCACGCCACACTCAGTAGAGGGCAACATGTTTTCCTTTCTGTCAGTACGCTGGAGATTTGGAGGAGCGTGCAGCGAGGATTTCGACTCTTGGTTAAAGAAGACGTGTTTTTGTTAACCCTTTCAATTTAATGCAGCCAATGAGGTATGCAGTTTGTATTTTATGTGTTTGTATGAGAAATAAGATGTTAATTTGTGAAGACCTTGTTGCGTTCCTGTTATTTACGCGTCCTCAAAGATTATACAGAATTTACTGATGTTGTGAGTAAGTCAAACCACTGATTTGTGAATAGTTTATGTTGTTGAATCACATTCTTTATTGTCTATTCTCTACAAGAATGTCTTACTGTATAAAAATTGTGTTTTGTACAGTTCTCACGGCATCATTGGTGACACCTGTGTCCAATTAAATGCCAGTAAAACTCAAGAACGTCTTGTGTCCATTTTTCAACTTGGAGGGAGTTACAGAAGGTGTTCGACTGCATCCCTCAGGCAATCCTGTGGGGGGGCCGTGGGAGTGTGGGGTGTCTGGCCCTTTGTTAAGGACACAGAGAGCTCGGTGCACGTAAATGTGGAATGGGAGGCAGAGCCTTCAGCTTTCAGGCCCCTCTTCTGTGGAACCAGCTCCCAGCTTGGATTCAGGACACAGACACCCTCTCTATTTTTAAGATTAGGCTTAAAACTTTCCTTTATGATCAAGTTTATAGTTAGGGCTGGATCAGGTGACCTGAGCTTGGTCTGATGGGGTTCAGCTGCAGCTTTATCAGACCTTCAGTCAGAGGTGGACTGAGGTGTGCTGTCTCTGGAATGAGTGGCTGTGGGTCTTTGTGGCTCTCGATGAGCTGCTGGTGGCCCGGGTTTCCTGGAACCTTCTCTACCCGCCTCTAGCTTCTGATGGGCGGAGCTGCGGCGTTCTGCCCTCAATAGTAAATACATTTCATGACACAGATTCAAACACCCACGCAATGACAACACAACAATATTGTTGGTTTGTATTTTGTATGTTGTTTCCCCCCCTCTCTTACAGGTACAGCAGCTGATGAACTATTTTGGTTTATTTACTGGTGCTCTATCCCCTTTTTCTAGTTTCTTCTCTTTCTCCTTTTTTTCCCTTCTTTCTCTCCCTTTTTCTTTTTTCCTCAGCCTGTCAACTCTGGCGCAGATATATGTGAAAATAATGCAAATAAATAAAAAAGTAAAAAGGCAGACATTAACAGGAGGAGCCTACAGAGAACATATGGAGCTCACCTTGAAAGAGCACATATGTTTGGCACAACAGTGCATTCAGATCACTGTTCTGCCTGTAAGGCCTGCAGACATGACAGGCTTAAAAAAAGTGCAGTCGCAGGCTACAGTTCAGTTACCATGGTGGTTGTTGTTGTGCAGAGCTAATATTTATCAGAAAAAGTTACCTGTTGTAATTACCTGTTGTTACCATCAACACCTCTGAGCCATCCCCGGGGTCAGAGTGGGTGAATTCTTGTGTCCAGCAGAGGGCAGTGTTGACCCTCAAATAAGTGCTTTCTCTTAATTGGCTGCCTCTGCGTCCCTCTCCCCTCAGCTGCCTCTTCTGTCCACAGGCTCAGGATCACATGCTGCTGTGTTATTGACCTCAGTGCAGCAGAAAACAAAGGTCTGACCTCCTGTGACATCTCAGAGTTTCTGAGGTCCGAGCAGGAAGCCAGAAAGGGGCAGCTTTCCAAAGGAAGGAATGAAAGAAGGTGCTGCTCAGGGGCGGAGTTTCTGGGGGGGTTTGGAAGGTGGCACGCCCCCGGCCCGGGCCTAGAGGGGGCCCGGATGGGAGAGAGGATAAGATGTCAAGTAGCCAGACCTCTATCACGTCTGAGGAGAGCTGGAGAAGGCGGGCCTTCTCCTGAGTGTATCCAGATGAGCGCAGTGGCCAAAGGAGTAATCTACTTTACATCAGCCATCATTCATGCTTTACACGGGGGTTTAAAGGTCGCCACAGTCAGGACTGAATCATGGTTGCTAAAAACTTAAAGACCGACTGACTTTAGTGATGTAGTACAGAGGTCCCCAACCCCTGGGCCCCGGACCGATACCGGGCTGTGGGTCATTTGGTACCGGGCCGTGCAAGACTAAATAACTTACATTTCCGTTTTACTTATCTGAGACTGAACAATGTTTTATTTTGAAAAATTGGCAGATCCTCTCCGCTACATCCATCTATGACTCTCTTGACGTGTGTCGAGACGCTTGTCTCGGTCACGTGATTGTCACCGCTAAAATTAAACCCACAAGCTTCGCTGGTTCCCGTACCTGCCAGTTGACCTACGTTACACTCATTTTAATATTTGAGTGCTCAACAAGAGTGGACTAGTTCTTGAATTACTTGAATTACTTATTTTTATTCTTCTTATTTATATGTGTGTGTATATATGGTTGCAGGTACAAAATACATTTCACTGTGCATTGTACTGTGTATAACTGTGCATGTGACAAATAAACACTATCTTATCTTATCTTGTATGGTTTTTTCTATTTACATTTTTATTTAGCAGCACAGGGACAGCAGTGAGGCGGACTCAGCCATCAAGCTGAATATCGTTTCCTCTGGGACACTCCCTGTGGTTTAGATAAGATAAGGAATATTGGAACGTTTAAATTAACAGGTTAAAGCTTAAATCTTTACATTTAGTATTTTGTTTTCTTTACATAATGTTTGTTTTTATTGTAATTCTCTGCATTTTGTGGCTTATGGTGATTTGGAAAACTGTAAATAATGACCAAAAGGCAATAATAATTATCAATAATTATTATTTTACTGTCATTATTAGCAGTGGTGGTAATATTGATTTTAAAGTGTGTTTAGAGCAGTCAGGCTGCCATACGCTCATCCTCATGGTCAGAGGAACTTCTAAAATTCTTTGAACGAATCTAATCAACATCATTAAATAAATCCATAAATATTACTCTGTGTGTGTGTGTGTGTGTGTGTGTGTGTGTGTGTGTGTGTGTGTGTGTGTCATCAAACTCAGCAGAGGAGCGTGCTCAGTCACAACCACTCAGCGCTCCACAGAACATCACAGCAGCTCCTTCCTCCCTCCTCTTCCTCCTCAGGTTATTTCATAATCCAGCCTCTAAAACAGCTTCCTGTGGGCATTAATACAGTCTTTATGATTTACACACAGTTTGTCCTGCACATGTTTCTGTGCTCTCATAAACAGACTCAGTTAAAGAACCTATAAAAAACAAAAAAAATCTTGGCATATAGATATTGAACCCTAATTTTCAATACTGTTATTATAAAATACAATAATTAATATATATATTTAATCAATTAAAGTAATTTTCAATAGCCAGCAGATAATAAAGAATGCTGTGCTCAATATGTATGCTAACCCTAGCTAAATGTTAACTTAGCTAAATGCTAACTTTGTTACTTGTGATGAAATTCCTAATAAATAAAGTAGTCTACTGGCATTTAGTTGAACACACAAACTAAAGTTATAAATTGATACACATCTGTTATATATTAGATTGCATTTTGCCTGACTGACAGCTTTTAAAGCAGCAGATTTGTTATATTCAACAAAAAGAGGAGGTACACATTTTTGACAGGAAAATTATCGTCGAATTTGGGACATGCTCAATATGTATGCTAACGCTAGCTAAATGCTAACGTAGCTAAATGCTAACTTTCTTGCTAGTGATAAAATTCCTAAGAAATAAAAGTGGTCCACACATTTTCACACAGAATCTGAAAAAAGTCACTTTTTGGGACAATGAAGATTTTAAGAGAGAAATGCATGTTGGAGCTCGTAGAATACGATTATAATGAAATCAGATTGGGGACGGTGATTTTTGTCCCCAATTGGAAAGCCGTCCCCAATCAACTGGTGTGTATTCTGAAAAATGTCCCCTATTTTGGTCTAAGTCAACACACACACACACACACACACACACACACACACACACCCGGTAAAGTCAGTTCACCTTGAGTGAAGAGTGTGTGTGAGGAACAGGATTCACCATGGCAACGAGTAAATGAAGAGCTGAGCCTCCATATGATCACGTGTCAGCGCTGAGCGTGATTTTTATCTTAAAAACAGGAAGAAACCATAGAACAAAAGTTTGGTAGAAAATATAGAACTTATTATTCTGTCTCTGGTCATCATTTAATCAATGTGAACGTCCATTAAATGAAGCTGAACCTGGATGACACACATCAGTTAGTATTAGCATTGCATACATTTTCATTGTTATGCAGATGATACTCAGCTTTATCAATCCATGAAGCTGATGACACACATCAATTAGTTAAACTGCAGGAATGTCTTAAAGACATAAAGGCCTGGATGACCTCTAATAAACCACTGTCTCCAAGGGCTTGTCCATGGGGGGTCGATTTGACTGTTGGGTTTCGCTGTATTATATAAAGCTCTTTGAGGCCACTGTTTGTTGTCATTTGGTGCTTTATCAATAAAACTGAATGTAAAGAAGTATCAAGATGAAATTCTGCAACCAGTGGCAATCCCAGTGGCAGATCTGATAAAATGGAGCATTTTATCAGATCTGCTTTTATCCTCCACTGGTTCCCCTCAGGGATGTGTCCTTTCTCCACTTTTATTTGTTCTCTACACAAGTGAGTGTCAGAGCCACTATAAGAACAGATATATAATTAAATATGCAGATGACTCAGTGATCATTTCTCTGCTCCATGATGCAGATCCAGACCACGGCCCGGTTGTGGACGATTTTGTAACATGGTGTGGGAATTCCTTTCTGGACATAAACGCATCAAAAACAAAAGAAATGATCATAGACTTTCGTCGGAAAACCTCACCAGTACCTGCTGTTCATATTCATGGCCAGGAAATAGAGGTAGTGGAGAAATACAAATATTTGGGCACTATACTGGATAGCAAACTGTCATCTGATGCAAATACAGATGCCATTTGTGCAAAAGCTCATCAGCGTATGTATTTGTATCGGAAACTTAGGGGTTTTAACGTAGATAAGATTTTTATAAAAATGTTTTATTCTTGTTTTATTGAGTCTGTTTTAACCTTTTCTTTAATCTGTTGGTTTGGTTCTCTGAGCCTCACGAACAAAAGAAGGTTAGAGAACATTGTGAAACTGTGTAGCAAGGTGGCAAATGTAAGTCTTAATGATCTTGCCGTCCTGTACAGGGTTCGAGCCACCCAAAAGGCAGAAAGGATTCGGGGTGATAGCGCTCACCCCCTGTCCTCAAAGTATCAGTTATTGCCTTCAGGAAGGAGGTACTCTGCCACAGTGCAAAACAAACAGATTTAAATTCTCTTTGATTCCTAATACTATTAACTTTTTGAACTCTTAGATAATTGTGTCCCTGGTTGTGTGTGTTGTATGTTTGATTCTTTTTATAGATTTATGTATTTTTGCTGTTGGCTGCAAAACAAATTGCCCCTCGGGGATAATAAAGTATTTGATTGATTGATTGATTGATTGATTGATTGATATCTCTGAGTCTGACACTCACCCCACAGAGCGGGTTGATCAGAGACTGCCTCGGGACTTTGGGAGTGGAGAGGATGGCCTGCCTGCAGTCCTGACCTAAACCCCATGGCTGACTGGTAGCAAATGCTGGATGAAGACTGGCCTGCAATCTTGCAGCAGCCTGGGAGCTTTGTCTGAGGATGATGTGCAGTACCTCTAACACTACACAGAGCACAGGTCTCTGTTCATAAAGGGCTGAGCTTTGTCCATCTTCTGGAGCAGGTCTGTGGTAGAACTCTAAATGTTCCTCTGAGGAAGCCACTGGTGAAGCTTGAGAGTCCTGCTCGATCCCTGCGATGAACTTCAGTCCTCCTCTTGTTTCTGACACGACATCTGTCTCAGTTCAACAGAACATCTGGCACAGGACAGCTGTGATGAAAGAAAGGGAGGAAGTTTCTCCAAACTGCTGGACCCAGGAATTCAGACCCAGCTGGGCCCTGATGGCCTCCCTCACTGGGTGAATGTAGCTGCTGATAATAATGTGGACTCTGGGTCCTGGTGTTAAAGGGAAAGAATTCATTTCACTGCTGGGTTTGTTTGCAGCACTTCGATGCAGAGACTCCATCCTAAGTCATTCCTGCACCGACTGTGGCTCCAAAAAAAGATGGCAGCCCCCAGAAGCAGGAAACGTTGATGTCCATCTTTGAAACAGTCATTGTTTACAACGTGATGATTTGTGGGTTTCACGGTGCAGGCGCTGATGTTAGGTTGGTCCTGATGCAGGTGGGCTCTGCTGTGATTGGTTCTTGTGTTAGGGTTGGGAGCATTTCAGATCTGAGTTTGTCCATGAAAAACAGTGACAGACAGATCCCTGAAAACAGCTGTCCAGAGAACCAGCATCACACGTCCATCATCGCCACAGGAAAGCTGCTGCATAATGGGGACTTTGCATTGTGGCTGTGATAGAAGTTTGTGTCGAGCAAAGAAAAGATACTCAAATCAGTTTCCAAGAACTTCAACTGAACAGAAAGTCAGCACTGGAAGACGGGAAATGACTGAAAGCACAAATGATCATGTTGTGTCATCGTGCAGACTCGTGTCCCTGCAGGGAGGTGCTGAGGTTACTGAGCTGTTTCTGCTTCTCACAGGTCTGCACACCTGAAGTAAACACTCACTGCACTGCACAATGCTTTTGCTCCTGCAGCTCAGCGTGGATTCAAAACATAATGGAGGAGCCACATCTGCTATAGGAAGGGTCAAAGGTCATATTCAAAGTGACTAATGGTTCAAATAATGAGATAAATTTATGTGAAATAATCCCTGAGAGGCAAAAGTTCCAGACTGCTCTAAATCCTTTGTTTCCAGCAGGTTTCGAACCCACACAATGAACCTGACGCACTAAAGTCTACGTCCCCCAAACAGGGATTATTATTATAGGCATTAATGTTCATCATACCAAATAAACCAGTGTCAGATTAATAAGTGAGGCAGCAATGCTAACCACCATGCCACTGTGCTATTATTATCATTATTTAAAATTATAACTCAATTATGAATTATTATCACTCATATCTATGACATTAAACTACTTTTCTTAACCCTCATGAGCCCCTGTTTGACAGGAAGTGTGTGATGTTGCAGCACTGACTCAGAGTAAATGATGAACTGTCCTGTGCTGCAGGGACAACAGCAGCAGCTCTTCCTCACTGCAGTCAGGTTTTCATCACAGTCACTAACAGGCTTCTTCCTGTCTGAAAGCTTTAATCTCTGCGTGTTTCAGCCTGAAGAGCTCATCTAAGATGCAAATAAGTTTAAAGTGAGCAGAGTTTAACGGGACTGTTTCTGTGCTCGGGCTCGCCCGTCTTCCAGAGAATGCTGTGATTACATCGACCTACCTGTGAGGACAGAGACAAATATGTCCTGAATATATTAACACGTGAAGGCTATCCAACCCTCCTCATCTATCCGATCCTCTTCGCATCACCTCCACCTCCCTGTGCCCTCCGCCTGCCTCAGCACCAGGGGGAGCAGGGCTTTCACCCGCTCTGCTCCTCGCCTCCTGAACTCTCTCCCACCGGACATCAGCACCATCGCCCCTCTTCCTGCCTTCAAATCACAACTCAGAATTTACACATAAAATGTTATTATTATTACAGTTACATCCTAGTGTGGTAAATGGATACGATTACACGCTGTTGTGATAAGTTATTAACCATCAGATTAAATCTTACCCATCAAAACCTTGATGGGCTGCTTGGAGAAGAATCTGGAGAAAATGTGTGAGACCGCAGCTCAGGTGAGTCTCAGGTAAAGAGCCTCCCTCGGCTCGCTGTGCCTGTTTGGGCGTGTCGGTGTTTGTTTAGCGCTCCTGCGCGCTGTTTTGGCCTGTGTGTGTTCTCTGTGGTGACATCATGACTATAGTCAACTCTGAACACGGTGGAACCTACAACCACACCGGAAACCACCTCAAACACCTGAAAACACAACTTCTGCTAGCCCAGCTTTCAAAATAAAAGACAGGCACCTGTAAATGAAGTGTGCTGAATGCACCGTTTCTGTGCAGGAACACTTGGTTTGTTTTTCTAGTGCGTCAAGTCAGCAGGAATGAGAGCTGAGAGTGATTCCAGGACTGTAACATCAGGTTTTCATAGACTTCATCATCAAACACTGTTGGAACAACTTTCTGTAGAACCAGAGCCGCCCAAAGCCTCAAAGGGGCCCCAAGCATAGTTTGATTTGGGCCCCCCTCATACCACTTCCTAAGCAATATCTTGATAAAGTGAGGAGATATTTGATGTTTACACATCTGCATTCTCGCCTGAAAACACCGTGAAAGTTTGTTTTGTATCACAGAAGCGGTAAAATGTCAAAGTTTACTCAGTTTTAGCCGCTCTATTCCACCATTATTGGTTTTGTGCAGCTCTACAGCGGTATAGCTCACTTCTTTGTTTGGTCTCATTGTGTTTTGGAGCAGTCAAACCCGAGAAGGGTGCACAGTTTGTGTGTGTGAAGGGATTTAGATAATAATCAGAGTGTGTGTTGCTGTTTAAGCCTTTAGGTTTCTGCGTGTTTTCGTTTTATCGAATTACACAAACAGAATAAAGAGTCCAATTATTACATTTATTTCAAACAGTTCAGATATCTGGGTCACAGATGGCTCTTTCTAATTCAGCTTACAGTGTCACATAATCACAGCATATCAGCCTTGATTACATCATTTACAAAACAGAGAATTTCAACAACAGGGTGACCTCGAAGTCTCCATTTCTATCACTGTGTAGTCTTCATCAGTGTGGCTCATTGTACCGTCACAATACAAAGTTCATGAGGACACGGAACATTATAAGCTTCTGTGTTTTTAATCAGTTATTTTCCAGACAAATTTCTCAGGGAAGTCAGTGTATGTAAGATATATATGTGGCATATATCATGAATATCCCAACAGTGCTTCTCTGTATCAGCATGTTGAACTAAATCAGCATGGTGAGCACATATTTCACACAATCTGCAGAATGCCTTTGGTACGTCTCCCATTAGGAGCAGCTACTTTCTGAGGTGCATGCGGACACAATTTTAGGCTGGGGGGGGCGACAGGGGGAGGGGGGGTGAAGGAGCAGGGGTGCCTAATCAGCGCTGTTCCTCTGTTATTGATCATTTCATATGCACAGCTGTTCAATACAGAAAACGCCGACTACCCCTCTCGTGCGGCGCCTCTACGCATATAGTGCACAGCGCCACTGTCTCGGATCCATTCTGTCAGTGCGCTCGCTTTCTCCCGCTCTTCATTAGATTTTTTTAGATATTTTCCCCGCTTACTGGAGCTCATTCGTGCGCTGCCTCCTCACTCTGAGCTGTTAGTGTTTGTTTGGCTGTGCGCCCGTCAACTTGACCAGGAGCGATAAACAGGAAACGGGGGCTTGGAAGGGACAAACTACCTGCCACTCGCTTTTGCTTTATTAAAGGTTGCCGAGAGATATTCAAGGAGGAGCAAAGAGTCAAGCCCAAATAAGCAACTCCATGTTCAAAAACAAGCCCAAATAACCGCAACCCGCGACTCACGAGCTTTGCGGTTTTTTCTTTGCGGTTATTATAAGTGTTGCCAAGGCCACTTATAATGAGTGGCCTTGGCAACACTGCTGGGCACTAACTAGTACGTTAGTGATTTTCATTCATGCGCGTTCACGTGGGGATTCCTTCGTTCACGTGTGGATTCCTTCTGCGCGCGCGCGTTCTTGTGAAGTTTCAGACATAAAAGCGGCCGAAATTCCTTTGACGGTTCTAATGTCTTTGATGTGGTCGCGGATGACGTCATGAAAGGAAGGTTTAAGTTCGATGCCAGACACTCTGCACTCACGAAAGGAAGATTCAAACGGAGGAGATAATACTTGTCAACAATGAAAGAAAACGAAGCTGAAACTCCAACCGTGGTCACAGCAGAGGACCTTTTACCAGCTATTAATGGCTTCTTTGAGAAGCTCTCTGAAGAACAGTTGGACATGATAAAACATGGTGCTTGGGACTCAGATGTTAAAGCACTTCTGGCTGATCTGATTTCTGAAATCTTTCAGATCACCTCTGCCAAATTCCTGAGACTTGTTCTGCCTCTGATTCAAAGCCAGACGGTCAGGGGAGAAAGCCCAGAAGATGTAAGATCTGCAGCATCCTGCCCTTCAAAGCCAGCATCTGCTTTGAGTACAGCAGAGCAGAGCATCTTTCTGGAAGAAAGCTCTGCTACATCCAGTCACACTGTTCCTACATCACAGCCTAGGATCAACTTATTAAATTTTTTCCAGAGATTAATGAGCGTTAAACGTGCCATTGAAAAGGTAGAAAGTCAGAGGAACAGTGAAGAAAAAAAATCCTTAACAGATTTTGTGATGGACAGCTGCAAAGATGAAATCACCCTGCAGTGGCTGAGAAAGAACCCTAAGTCTGACACATTCTTCCAATCTCTAGACTTATCTCTCAAAATTTTTTAATTCCTGAATAAAAAGATTAAGAAGGAGGAAAAGAAAAAACACTCCAACATCATTGACATCATCTTTGTGGCACATGGAGCGATCACAGACTCCATGATATCAGCCAGCTCTCTGCTTCGGCCCGGAATCACTGATGTGCTCCTGTATTCTCCCTGGAACTGTGCCATGGATGCTGAAGTAGCATACAGTGTAGCTAAAGGACGCATGACGCTTGACGACAGAGAGTGTTGCTGTAGCATTCCTGTTTGGAAATGCTGCTTCTTCTTCCAGTGGTGCTGCTACTTCTGTAACAAAAAACGCTGCAAAATTCCTGATGCTGGGCATCAACCCACCAAACTTCCAGATGAGTGGAACTCCATGAAGAAGGCTGGAGACCAAAAGATTCCCCACATCACGCTGAGTTCGCTAAAACCTAAAGATCGTGCATGGAGAGCATTTGAGAGTCTTAAGACTCAGCACGGTAAAGCTGGGAGAAACCGCATCATCATCCCATTCATCCTCCCAGATAACAGCGAAATTAGCGTCCCCTTCAATGTTATCACCTCGGCTCTGTCTCTGGCGCTCATGTTCTCCAGGTTTGAAGCCACCCTCCATCTCACTGCCTGTGTGAGCAGACGTGGAAACATGAAGATTGATGAGGATGCTCTGATGAAGCAGTATGCCTGCACCATTGATAACACTGTAATGGGGTCTTCAGCGGACCTGTCACTACAAGAGTCTGATGAACTGTTTAGAGCTTTTAAAGCTGTATTCGGTTAGACAGCATGTCTTTTCTCTCCCCTCAGCCCAACCGGTCGCGGCAGATGACCCCCCCTCCCTGAGCCTGGTTCTGCCGGAGGTTTCTTCCTGTTCAAAGGGAGTTGTTCCTCCCCACCGTCGCCGAGTGCTTGCTCATAGGGGATCATTGATTGTTGGGATTTCTCTCTGGTACTGTAGAGAGTACCAGAGAGAAAGATGTTTCGTACTGTAGAGTCTTTACCCTACAGTAGAAACATCTTAAGGAGACGGATTCTTTTAATTTGGTGCTTTTTAATCTGGAGTTTAACTGTTTTAAAATTGGCATCAATAAAAAAAATGAATTAAAAAAAAATCTTTTTCTTATTTTTTTCTTGTGTTGTCAAATATGAAAAAAGTGTTGCATATGTACGTTAGTCATTGGTTCCTGTATTTTACAGTATTAGAGCATTAAAATAGACTGTTGTGATTTTGCACTCTAATCATAAAATATTTAATTCAACATGCAAGAAAAATTCCAAAGAACACATTCTGAGTTTGGTGGTGTTTTTCTGTGTTATAAAGTGTTGCATGTTAGGATTATGCCCAAACTTCTGTAAGTGAGCTATTTTTAATTCATGAAGATGATAAAAATGTGTAAATCTGACATACAGTGCTTAACAAATTCATTAGACCACCTGTCATAACAACAATCAAGCAGACGATCGGAGCGAGCTGAGAACGGGCCATTTACAAAATGTGACTGATGGTTCTTAAAAATCCAATTTATACCTTCTGAATTACTCGCCTAACCCAGACATTAGGTAATCAGCCTGTGCAGGTCGGAGGCAGTTAACCTGTAGCCTCGTTGAAGTACACATTTATCCGTTCCAGCAGCAGGTCGCGGTCTCCGTGGCAGGTCCCGGTGGGGTCGATGCCACGCTCCTCACCAATCGCCTCCCAGAACTGGAACAGGCACACGGACAGAATAAACACGTTAATGGAGATCCTTCAAAAAACCACTTTTTCCAGTCTATTAAAACTACTTCAGCCTGTAATAAATACATCAAATATTACAAATATTGCTTTGCATTTTAACCCTTCAAAAGGCCAGAATTCTTACATTGTACTATTGATTTGATTTCATCGACATAACAAAAACAACTAAAATAATTTCCATAAAATGCATTTTAAGGGAGTATTTGATTATTTTATTAAGTCCTGATATGAGTCAATGATTGGCAGCAACATTCATTTTTAGGTTTTCTACAGTATCAGGCAGGGCTGGACTGGGACAAAAAAAATCAGCCCTGGCATTTTTGGCTGAGACCGGCCCGCAACTATGTCTATGAAGCATTTGACACTGTCTTACTCTTATTCAGTGTGGGCATACCTTTTGCTAATAATACTTTTTTTTACACTTACTTTAGTAATGCTTCAATTGCAAAGCTTTTACTTATCATTTAGCTTTTTAAAATCTATTATTTCACCTGTTTGAGGGCTTTTTAAAACAGAAGGATTTTAAATTCTATTCTAGATTTAACAGGGAGCCAATGAAGAGAAGCCAATATGGGAGAAATCTGCTCTCTCTTTCTAGTCCCTGTCAGTACTCTAGCTGCAGCATTTTGGATCAGCTGAAGGCTTTTCAGGGAGCTTTTAGGACAGCCTGATAATAATGAATTACAATAGTCCAGCCTAGAAGTAATAAATGCATGAATGAGCTTTTCAGCATCACTCTGAGAAAGGATGTTTCTAATTTTAGAAATATTGCGCAAATGCAAAAAAGCGGTCCTACATATTTGTTTAATATGTGCATTGAAGGACATATCCTGGTCAAAAATGACTCCAAGATTTCTCACAGTGTTACTGGAGGCCAAAGTAATGCCATCCAGAGTAAGTATCTGGTTAGACACCATGTTTCTAAGATTTGTGGGGCCGAGAACAAGAACTTCAGTTTTATCTGAATTTAGAAGCAGGAAATTAGAGGTCATCCACACACACACACACACACACACACACACACACATGTACTTTGGCCACCTTTGGGGTCACCTGACACAACACCCCACCTTTGGGGATGCACCTATTTCTACATGTTTTAGAGAGAAACTGACAACTTTACCCCATGTAAATGAATGTGACAATTACAAAAATCACACTAGTTTTTTGATTAGAGCTTGTTTTGTCCAGTCTGATTTTTCACCCAGAGATTGGGGACATATGATATTTAAGCAACCTCAGGGGACTTGGGTCATACACAAATCTGACAGAACTCATCTTTGGGGTCTTATACTTTGCAATTCAGAGAATCAATACTTTGAGCTTGGTCTTACCTCCTCAAAGAGGAATTGTTTGAACTGGAGGGGACAAATATACCTGATATCATTTTAATACTAACTGAATCAATACAAAACATGTGATAACAGTTTAATCTATTGTGACAGCCCAATGGCCCTCCTTTAAGACAAGCCCTGCATGTGTTTATTTTTTTTAGCTCATCCCCACATCCTGCCAGGTGCAGACCAGTGGGATTCCATGGATTTGGCACTTCAATTAGAGTTCAGCCCCTGTATTGCTTTTGTTATGGGCCACACGAAAATACCAGTAAGGGAGATGAAAGAACTGTCCTTCACAGCATATTTCAGTCTGACACATGGCATACATATCCTCCTCACTCAGTAATTCCACAGGCAGTTTCACCTCATGTCAGGACCCAGCCGGGAGAAACTGCCAGGACGGGGATTCCTTAAAGCAGGGCTCTTCAACTCCAGGCCTCGAGGTCCGGTGTCCTGCAGGTTTTAGATGTGTCCCTGATCCAACACACCTGAATCAAATGGCTGAATGACCTCCTCAGTATGCAGTCAAGTTCTCCAGAGTCCTGCTAATGACTTCTATATTTGACTCAGGTGTGTTGAAGCAGAGACACATCTAAAACCTGCAGGGCAGGAGCTCTCGAGGCCTGGAGTTGAAGAGCCCTGCCCTAAAGAGATGGCCCTGGAGTGGACAACCCTAAAACTAACCGTGGTGTAGCAAGTCAGACCAACTGGTTAAACCTGGTGGATCTGGGTGGATGGCTGTTTGTTGTTGGAACTTTAGCACAAGTTGTTTAGAAGTGCTGGGCACACAGTCTTGTTTTGAGCCTGCCTTGACTGGGAAACAGATTGGGGGTTCTTTTTTGGGTTGCTGTGTTTGAACTGACTGAATTACATTGTTTTTAATTCTGTGTTTAAGGTTGTTAAGTCCTTGTGTTACTTACATGCTTTGTCAGGTTTGTAAAATTTTACTTGTCAGTAAAGAAACCTGGCTGGCACCTTACTTTAAAGCAAACCGTCGCACTATGACAAGTAAATGTTACACCCAAAAAGAAGGTGACAGACATGCAGATACACTGAGAATAAGGTTTGAGGAGAAGGATGTTTGTTGCAGCCTCAATTGTCTTTTATTGACAAAAGAAGCAAAACAAGCAAACTACAAAATAAAGTGAGACAAATATAAAAGAACCCTGTAATCCAAAACAATTTGAACATTTGTGATGTAAAACTCTGTTTTTAACATTTACAAAATCTTTGTGATGCTTAACTGTTTAGAACATTAACACTATGAACATGGCAGACACCAGTGCTTTACTTAAAGGCTTGTCTGTCTTTTCAGGGTAGTGATCCTGTTTCTAACATAGTTTTTCACATCCGTCCATGTCCGATTCTTTAACGCCAGTGTTTCAGTTTGTAAACAACCCATGCAGTCGCTCTTACCTGGAATTGTGAATGTTCTGATGAACTTCATCAGATGTTTCTCGACTGCATTCACTTCTGCCATGTCCCATTTGCGTCTGGGCTTTTCTACTCGTTCTGTAAAGAAGAAAATAATTGCAGCTTTATATAATACATCTGTAACACATGCAGATAAAACCATTATCAGTAAACACAGAATTACAGATGGAACCATAAAATTGGCCAATAAAAATGCAATCTATTGTATTGGAATTGACAGTAATCTGAAAGAAACTCTGTTTCCGGGAGAAAGAGGAACATTTATCCAGAGCAAGTATTTTGGGAGTGACTGTGAAAGTGGATGACCTGTAAGTCACCCTGAGATGACAGCTGCAGGGCCAGATTTACTTTGAGCATGTGCTTACAGTCATAGCATTGGTGGAAACAGGGCAGAGAAAGAGGAAAATAACAAAGCAAATAAAGCATTTGGCGATCAGTCATCTGACCCACTATATAAATGGTAAATGGACTAGTTCTTATATAGCGCTTTTCTACTCTGAGCTTTTTCAGTACTTCTACAACACGTTTTACATTTACCCATTCCTACAAGTACTTCCATATGTAAATAAGACAAGTGCTTTTAAACATTCGCACACATTCACACTCCAATGCTTGCGTCAGAGACCAACTTGGGGTTCAATATCATGCCCAAGGATACTTTGGCATGCAACCCAGAATCGAACCGCCAACCTTCCGATTAGTAGGTGACCTGCTCTACCTCCTGGAGGTAGAACAGGAACTCGGCTCATGAGGTGACTGTAGGTCAGGAGGCAAGCGGCTGTCGCAGGAGGCAAGCGGCTGCTGCAGGAGGTAAGCAGCTGTTGCATTTCTCCATGAAATTTAGTGGTCAGATACAATGTTGCAATATTAAAGTTGTACTGTTTTGACTAACTGTGGACATTCTTGCCCTTCTCTAAGTCTAATGTAGAAAGGGTATCGTGTTCTGGAGAGAAAGGATGCCATAAATCGTCATTCTCTGTCTAACATGATAGAAGCTTTAACCTTGTATAGGAAGAGTAGCAGCAGTTGGTGGTTCTAAAGAGGCAGATGTGTCCATGTCAGTGCTGGGACAGGCATCTTCCTCCTCTGAAGTAGCACTTGAAGAAGCCTCCTCTTCTTCGTTGCAGTATGGCAGTTTCTCTGGCGAAGCACAAGACAGGAAGAAAATCAGCAAATGAAATAAACAGAACACTAAACCTCACATGCAGAATCCAGTATAGTGGGTGTAAAAACAGAAATATTAGACAAGTATCCACAAGAGTGTTGCAAATTGACTAAAATATCAGAACAAGCACCAACCTTCAGGGTCAATTTCAATGTCATGCAGTGTCATCCCTTTGAACTGTGACACAGTACCCCTTTCCATAGCCAGCAGGACTTTGCTCATTCTAGCAAGCTGCAACGTTCCTTGGGGCAGCCTATAGAACTCTCTGTGGATGCGAATATCATGGCCTAAGAAGTCAGCCAGTTGGTCAGATTCATTTTCCTCAAGATTCAAGACCTGCGACATTGTTGCAATATGTTTTTTAGCTTCGTTGAAGTCAGTGCTTCAGGGTGTTTGGCACCACAGAGTTTGCCATATTTCTGAAGGCACTCCCCACCTCTGTAGGATGACAAGGCATCTGGTCTTGCAAACATGAATACATTGTCACTTGATACACCACAGCAGCTCCATAGCAGTCACCATTGACGGTTTTAAAAGGACAGGAACCATTCTTCCACGTTTCCCTCGGATCTCCACCCTTGTGAAAAACTCGCACAGCTTCCTCCCGAATGGCGTCAAGCAGATAGCCATGTCATCATGCAGAACTGATTTGTTGCAGGACCTGAATGCAGTCAGTAACATTCGAGATACTTCTCCTGCTCTTCTCCTGTTGAATGTAATCACTAATGCAAGTGTAACCTTAGCCAGGTTAGCATAGTTCTCTGGAGTGGGGGAGAGTCTAAGCATTCTTTCAGAAGTACTTTGTTCGTTCAACAGCTTCACATCTTGGGTAAACGGTAAGACCTGTGGTACATTCCATTTGGCCTCCCTAAGAGTGCTGAGTGCACCAGAGGAGATGAACTCTTCCCGTCTGCTGTCATGTATAGTCCTGTACATTTTAGCATATTCTGCTGTGATATGATCACCAAGCATCAAAGCATTACTCTCAACAATACTGGAGATTTTCTTCAGAGTGTGGCCAAGCTTGAGTGCTAAAGATGGGGTTTGATATGTGTTGGTTTTAGGATCATATCCCGCTGCCTTCTTCACTGCTGCTATAACATGTGGAAAGTTGTTAGTAATAAAGAACTCCTCCACTTTCTTTAGTGGTGTAGCCTTTTGAGCTTTCAGGACCATTCTTCCAGCTTCTCTCAACTTCTGACTTATATAGTCATCATAATTGTTCCCTCTGTTCTTTAGTTTGTTGAACATATGCTGTCCTAGTTGGAGGATGCATGTGTCATTCTGAACAACCCTCGACACTTCATCATAGTTCATGTGAGTAAGAATCTTGTGTAGGCTTTCACTAATTTCAAGACCAACAGGGGTGGTAAGAGCACACAGGGATCGAACTCTTTTTCTTCCAACTTGGGTGTCATTCTCTTTTGTCTTTTCTGGACAGACTTTGATATGTTTCCATAATGGTTTTTTTGAGTACAGACCTTGACAGTGCGCACAGTGAATAAAATCTTTACCATGTCTGATCTCCTGTGTTCGATAACGTGCAACGAGATGACCATTTCCTTTTTTTAACCACATCAGTATTGTGGGCAAAGTTTCCTCTGTTCCTCAAAATGCCCAGTCGAGCTCGTCGTTCTTTAGAATCTTGTGGATAATAGAGGGCTTTTGCAACATCTGGCTTATCACGATGAACAGTTTGAAGGTGTCGGGAGATCTTTGATGTTGGCTTGGACCAATAAAGGCAGTAGTTACTCTTATCGTACACCCGACGCTCTTTATTATTTGTAGTACACAGTACTTCAATTAAACTTTCTTTGACTGGGCTGACTATGGAGCTGCTGTCTTTCTCTGGGCTGACTGTCAAATCTTTTTCTTTCTCGGTGGAGAAGTGTCTTCCTCTTTTTCCTTGGGCTGACTATCCTCTTTCTTGGGGTGGATGAGAGTATCTCCATCCTCTTTAATGCATAGTCCTTATCCATGCAAATTTCTCTGTCTGGGGTGACTGTTGAGCTGCTTTTGTTGTTTGAGCATTTCCCCATCACTGGCATTAATTGGGGAAATGGTGACCTCTCTAGTTTGTCTTGAACAGTCAAAGAGTCATCAGAGTCAGTTCCAGTAGTGTCAGGTACATAATCAGCATCATTGTAGTCACTATCAATGCTCTCATCTGTTGATTCATCTAAGGTATCTTCATCGATCTTAAAAAAAAAACCAAAAAAAAAAAAAAACCAAACAGGTAATGGATTATTTGCAACTTTTGAATGATGAGAATACATGAAAAGCCATGTTCAGTATTATTTGCAAGGATATTTGTTTGGAGCCTATCCCTGCTGTCATAGGGCGAGAGGCAGGGTACACCCTGAACAGGTCGCCAGCCTGTCCCAGGGAGAGACAAACAACCTTTCACGCTCTCATTCACACCTATGGGCAATTTAGAGTAGCCAATTAAGCGCATGTATTTGGAATGTGGGAGGAAACCGGAGTACCCGGAGGAAACCCACGCAAGCACGGGGAGAACATGCAAACTCCACACAGAGAGGGAGAGGCCTGGGCCAAGGTGGAATTGAACCGAGGCCTTCCAGATGGAATTCTAACTGTGAGGCAGCAGTGCTAACCACTGCACCACCGTGCTGCCCCTAAATAAAATATAATTTTTTAAAAAATGTCAAGAAATGTGCGGTGTAACGTTATATACATATATATTATTTGACTTCTGAGTACATTTACATCACCCAATAAGTGCACAATGGTGCAAAAAGAACATAAAAAAGGCACTGTTTTAGAATTTTCAGTCCAGCACAAAAACTCACTTTTATCAGTTCAACAAATTAATCCACTAACCACAGGTGATCGCGGTTGATTCACCTGTTACCTGCCCTTAGTTGCAGTGAACAGCTGGTTAACACCAATTGTTTTGCTGCCTAGACGTCAGACCACACGTAATTTGTATTACGGTAATTACACGGCTGTTTGTCCAATCGGAAACATCCAATTGTGCTTCACACCCAACATAGGGTTATTACAGTAATTGTTGCTGAAAGTCTGTGAACGGCAACACATCTGAAGTACGTTCTGTCGCCGAAGACAGGTTGGGTGTTCAAGGGTTAATTCTGTGATTCTCCCCCCCCCTTACACCAAAATTGGTATAAGATCTCAAAAATCCCATATTGGTCAGGCTGCTTCAAAAGTGATGTGCGCTGTCTTTCAATGGCATTCTGTTCTTCCTCTGAGGCAATATAGCGTTCAGAGCATTTCTCATGGTGTTGTTTCAATTTAGGAGACACAGACTGGAAGGACGGAAAATGAAAGGATTGAAGGACAAGATTCATGTTAATACAGAAACTTTGGCACATCCCATTTCAAGTGGTTAAACACTACGGTAATCTGCAATTGTCTAGAACAGTGTAAAATAGACGACAACTGTTGTCTTTGTGGTTGCAATGTCACATACCTCATTCGCAGTGGAGGGCAGTGGTACCAAGCTCAAGATAGGATGTAGTGACTGATCGGTGGTGTTTGAGAGACCAGCCGTTGATGTCATGTCCACATTTGAAACAGAAACCTGCAGTTCAACAAAGGGACAGCATGAAAAACACACTCCTACCAAAAACCAGTGAAGACACACACATGATTAAAGTCTCATAGATCAGTTCTGTAAAGGATGCTCAGTGACTAGCGAGTGAAGGCAGTGTAAGATGACAGCATGCTGTAAGCTCCACACATCAGAAGAATGATGCACTATAATGTGAACACTACACTGTTTTTGTACCAAGCATAAATGATGGCTGACATGTTCTTCTTAGGGTAGTGGTTCTCAAATCCAGGCCTCGTGGCCCAGTGTCCTGCAGGTTTTAGATGTGTCCCCGACCCAGCACACCTGAATCAAATGGCTGAATTACCTCCTCAGTATGCAGTCAAGTTCTCCAGAGTCGTGCTAATGACTTTTATATTTGGCTCAGGTCTGTTGAAGCAGAGACACATCTAAAACCTGCAGGACACTGGGCCACGAGGCCTGGATTTGAGAACCACTGTTCTTTAGAGGCTCGACACACAGTTTGTGAAAGCGGAGAAACTGCACTTCACAACCAACATAGGGTATTACTGTAGTTTTAAGAAGAAGAAGAAGAAGAAACAGCCTTTATTGTCCCACAGAGGGGAAATTTGGGTGTAACAGCAGCCGCAGTTATTATAAATATAAATAAAGATATAATAATTCACACTATTAAGAAAAGAATATATATAAAATCAACAAACAATATTAACCTTAATACTACTAATAATAATAACACTATATACAATGTGCATGATGTGTTTTATTACGTAATTGTTGCCGTAAGTCCATGAACAGCGGCACTTTTTACGTACACTGAGCCAATTATATTCGGGGGTATAGGGTTATACTTAAAAAAGATAACCTTCAACAAATAAAACATTGTATGTGGGACTTATGCATGATTATGATATTAAACTGGCATTAGCTGTTAACTTGGCTCTATCTCATCCATTGTTGTGTTGTTTTGAGCCGCATACGAGTTACGTCATGAGACTACTGCCCCCGGTGCTATATTGACTCCACCCACGCTGTAGTGTCCTCAAATGCAATGGAAACAACACGACCGTGCGGAGTTGTGTTGACTGCGTCGACCCGCGCCAAATCGTTCCGTATGGAAACGCGGCTTAACAGATCCTGTACATGTATTCAAAGTTTGGTGTAGCCACCATGTGGAACTAATTACACCCACAGAGCAAGTATTGGTAGGGACGTTTCCCTGCTAACCATGCCCCGTGATTGGTAGGGACGTAACAGACGTCATTTGATATTTCGCGGGAAGTGCAGGTCAGGTGACAGTGTAGATTTCCCGCTCGATAATTAACATAATGCACCGATCAAGCATAAATTGCTAGCCACTCATGTATCATCATAAGGCCGCAAAGACAGCAGCACAATAAATGAGGGCTAAGAGTATTAAGTGAAGTAACAAAATCACTTTAATAATAATCGTTTTTTGGTCAATTACACTGTTTGTGATCGTTTGGAGCCAATATTGTAATCAAAATCCAATTTTATTCAATTGCACTGTCCGACGTTTAGCATTAGCCAGTTTTACATTTCCTTGAATGTAGCCTGCTAACACTCATGGGTGTATGCTATGGTTGCTGGTGTTGCTAGCTTCACGTTTTTCAAACAGAGTCGCCAATAACAAGAGTTTGTTCCTCGGCGGGTGTGTCGCTAAGTGTGGAAAATGGATAGAGAAAGGGCTAGTCACCCAGTCAGCCTGCTTTCCCAGCTGCTCAGGATCTGCTGAGGAAGCTAACGGTGTTAAGCTACCTTGGTCTTCACCGACTACAGGGTTCTCGCTAGCTACCGGATTTTTCAGAGTGCTGAGTCTCCAATTGACTGAGCCTGGCCCCTAAAGCTACAAACAGGCTACATTTATTACAAGTATCTTTGCCTGTAAATGAGGCCGTGGAGTAACTAAACACACAGAGCAGGAAAGTGCAGGAGGGACGGGAGAAGAAGCTATGCTGCTAGTGACTTGGCTAAGAGCTAGGCTAATAGCTGCGCTAAGCTAGCGAATTCCCCAAAACACAATAAGTGAAAATGTGAATATAATTTACAGGTAATTCAGCAAAGAATAACTTTAATAGGTAAAATTTAACTGAAGGAAATCAAAATTACGACAATAATCATTTCACACACAATTACCGGTCATTGTTCAGCTCTAGTCGGTATCGTCGTGCTGTAGCGTGTCTCGAACTTCTGGATCAAACCAAGTATGGGAGGAGGGGTGGATAGCATGAGGTCTGTATTTTTTTAATATTAGTATAAGATGCATTGACTTTAAATCTTATGAATTAATACTGCATAATTAAACACATTATGCTAAAAAAAAAAAAAGAAAAGTAGGGCATTTTTTAAAAATGTATTCACGGCGGGGCTTCTCATTTCCTTAATGGAACCAATCACAAGCCCTAGTCGTAGTTGGCTAATCTGTCTGCTAAGTTTCTCCCAGGCCTGAAGCCAGTCTGTTAGTATTACCGAAGAGGATTCATCAGCATTCTTCTGTCATTGCTGTTTTTTGGATTAATTTTTATGAAACCTTGGAGGTTTTTTTTGCAAATAAATGCCTACACAGAGAGGATTATGATATTAATTTGAAGCAGAAACAGACCTTTGTAGGGATTTTCAGCACCAGCATAGTTCAAGACATGACATCATCAAAAAGTAAGTTGTTATATGCAAGATATCTGTTCGCTTATGTAGAGGTGCTGCTCTATTAATTGTTTAAATGGAGTGGACATTATGCACTTTAATTCTGCTTGATGTCTGGGGTTATTTTGTTTGTTTTTTGTTTTTTTTTACATAAATCTTGCCACATATTTAATAACTGGGTGCTATGCCAGTCTAATAAAAATCATTTTATCAGAATCAGTCATTGAACAGTGGGCATACTGCGCATTTGTCGCAATGAGCTTTTAAGGGTCATGACTGCCGTTCATGGTCTTGATGTGTGTCATGTTGCTGGCTGTTTCATGTTCTATACCAGGGGTGGGCAATTCCAGGCCTCGAGGGCCGGTGTCCTGCAGGTTTTAGATGTGTCTCTGCTTCAACACACCTGAGTCAAATATAGAAGTCATTAGCAGGACTCTGGAGAACTTGACTGCATACTGAGGAGGTCATTCAGGTGATTCAGGTGTGTTGGATCAGGGACACATCTAAAACCTGCAGGACACCGGCCCTCGAGGCCTGGATTTGCCCACCCCTGTTCTATACTTATGTCTATATGAGACGCTGGTAATTTGGTCCACGGGAGATGGAGCTGTTCTGCATGCCAGCTTGTTAGGGACGGCCCATCTGCACCATTTATTATTGTCATTATATTCCCATGAAGGGATCACAGATTGTTAAAGGATGTTGTTGAAGGAGGACTTATAATTTCAGATTGACTTGTCTTATTGTTTTCTTGCTGTCTCTCTATTAACTATATATTCTGGACCATGTACAGCACATGATGTAATTAGTAACACCTATTTTTGGTGTGTTATGATTATATATATTGTACATCTGCATTGCAAGACACTGATAAAATTACATAAATTCACAAAAGACTTTGTAGAATAAATAGGTTCAGAGCACTGACAACCATTAGCAACTAATCAGCGTCAAATACAAGCTTGCTGTGGGTACGATACTCTGCTGTTATATGCCATATAGGAGGGCTGGGAGATATATCTGTTTTTAAAATATCGTTATATTTTCATACGCAATATAAGATGAGACAATATCGTTTGTATCAGTTTAGTCTGATGCGTTACCCGAAAGGGACAGGAGCAGGATCGACAAACTGGTGCGGAGGTCTAGCTCTGTGTTGGGATGTCCTCTAGAGTCTGTGATGGTGGTGGGTGAGAGGAGGATGTTTGCAAAGCTGACATCCATCATGAACAACCCCCATCACCCTCTGCATGAGACCGTGGGTGAGCTGAGCAGCTCCTTCAGTCAGAGACTGAAACATCCTCGCTGCAGGAAGGAGCGCTTTCACAGGTCATTCATCCCAACAGCAGTTAGACTGTATAACACTTCATAATGTCTTGAGTCACTTGGACACTTTACCTCCTCTGCCATCACTTTATCCATACAGTCAGATACATTTTATTTATTACACTCACCCATATAATGCATACCATGTATGCTGTGTACCTTACCGGCTACAAATGTATATAATATTTTGATATCTGTATATAGTGTTTTGATGTGTGTGTATATGTGTGTATATGTACATGTGTGTATTGACTATATATTTTCTGTATATAGTGCTTATGTATATGTGTATAGTGTTTTTCTATTTTATTTTATTCTATTCTATTTTTAGTTTTCTGTACTGAGCTGCTGTAACGCGCAAATTTCCCCGTCGTGGGATCATTAAAGTTTTATCTTATCTTATCTTATCTTATCTTATTCATACTTGTAGATCCACCAGTTCACCTTTCTCTTCTCCCAGTTTCCGTCTGCACAGCTTCACACTGCCCCCCCCCCCCCCCCCCCCTTCCGTTAATCCTGCAGGAAGTGACAGCATGGCAGTGTTCCCAACTTAGTGATTTTGTTGATAGATTTAACGGCTTTTGAGACCCTACTGGCGACTTTTTTCCCCAAAAGCGACTAGCCACAAATTTAACTACTTTTTCCGGTGAGGTCGGAGAGTTTTGTTAACCTGAAATCCGCCGCTCTCGCCGTGTTTTGTGTACATACAGCCTTCGTACTGCGTCCGTTCGTACGCTTTGGCATCACCCGGACCCCCGAGAGTCCCTGCCTGCAGGTGAGAGAGCGCCGCCATACGCAGCAGAAGTTGGTTTGTACTGTAAGTCACGTGACCTTAATAGCAGAAGTGGGTCTTATACGTGTGCTTACAGACGCTGCATTGATCGGTGGGCCCGTTGCTGTGATATGTCAGCGCATATGTCTGTGGATTTACTGAGATGCTA
Source organism: Archocentrus centrarchus (assembly GCF_007364275.1). Classification (NCBI taxonomy): domain Eukaryota; kingdom Metazoa; phylum Chordata; class Actinopteri; order Cichliformes; family Cichlidae; genus Archocentrus; species Archocentrus centrarchus. Next base: position 1,321,676 of record NC_044353.1, on the reverse strand, counting down.
AAATCCTGCAGATGGAGTTTTGTTCATTCAGTCTATCATGTACCTGGATGTACAGCTTTGGAAAGAATGTCAGCCTTCTGCTGTTTTTGGTCTGGATCTTTTCTATTTACAGTTTAATAGCACAGCTGTGAGTCTTTTTATAAAAGAAAAAAAGCATTAATTTATTTGAGGAGCATTATAATTTAAATATAGTTTATTTTTGAGTAATTTCTCATGTACATCTACAGCTGAATGTTAATAAATTGTCTGTATGACATTTGGGACATGTAGATTTTACTCTGAAGTGCCTTTTTGTTTATACCATTTGGGAAGGAAAATATATCGAGATATAGTATATCGTATATCGCCATTCAGCTAAAAAATATTGAGATATTACTTTTAGTCCATATCGCCCAGCCAGGGGCCCAGCTATATACTTTCTGAGGTGTATGCGACCCCCAACCCAACACACCCCATGTGCATACACACACCAGGCTTCTAGCCTGAAATTTTTTTCAGCACCATCTAAAGCCTAATCACAGTCTTCGTGAACCTGTAGTTACATTTCTCGAGGTGCAGGTCATTTTCCTTGAAGGTCTTTCACAGCTCCACTGGTGCTGAAAACTAATGTTTGACGATGGCTTTCTGAATACAAGGCTGAATACAAGGGCTGCAATATCAATTATGTTATTAATCGAGTATTGTATCCATTATTCCATCAATTAAATCAAGTAATTGGATAAGAAAAAAAATTTCGTACTAACAATTTATCTGCACATTTTAACTTCCGTACTGCAGTTTTTCTCTATGTCACATGTGTCAGACTCGAGGCCTGCGGGCCACTTCCGGCCCACAATCTAATTTTATACGGCCAGCAAGATGATGTCATATAGCTATTATTAATAGCCCGCGGGTAAATGTGCTCCCACCACTTATACTACAAATCCCACAATGCACTGCAACAGGTGCCGGCAGGCCATGAACTGTGCGCTAACCCGTTTTCCATATTGCAGATTGATCAGTGATCAGCGGATAAAACATCGGTCAGCACTTTTTACAGTGACATTTAAGCTGCCTGACTCCCCAAAAATGACCAAAGGAAAAGTGGGAAACAGGGATTTTCCAAACAGGTGGGAGGCAAAAGCCCTGAACGCTGACATCGGAGGTAAACCATCTGTCTCTTTTCCTCACTTGCGCTGCAGGGAAAAGAGCGGATTGGTGGGACAGATGATGAAGAGGGAGACCTGCACAGGTGAGCTGACAGTGCATCACTGCGTCACACAGCAGGAAACGCTGCAGCAAAGTCCTGAAGACAGAACACGTCATAAACACCGAAACACAGACAGGGAACTTTATAAGAGGTTTAAATCACAGCAGTTTCAGTCTTTTCTGGAGTAAATAGCTTCTGAATTTGGTGACGTGCACTATTACACAGGTGCGATGAGCTGCCTGAGGAAATCTGTCAGTTCATAGAAAGTGAAGGAAACGGCACCAAACAATCACACAAACCACAACAGTGTGATTACCACCAGACTGTGGTTATAGTGATCGTGCTGGTGGCTACAGCTGATGTAATGAAAAAAAAACAGCTGACATTCTTTGCACAACGAACAAAACCACACAGACAATGAAGGTGTGGAAAAAACCTGTCAGCGATGATCCACTCCTGTTAAATCACGCCTGAAACTTTAATTTGATCTACGTTTTTCTTCTTACTTCTCCTCATTCGTGCTGGTTGTCATTTCGATTTCTGTTTCGATTTTAAGATTTTATTGCTTACTTTTAAAGCCTTAAACGGACTGGCACCTTTGTATCTGTCTGAGCTGCTTCACTGTCACACCCCTGTAAGAGCTCTGAGGTCATCGAACCAGCTGCTCTTACAGAGGCCTAAAACTAGACTAAAACAGAGAGGTGATCGAGCTTTTGCAGCAGCAGCACCAAAGCTATGGAACGATCTACCTCTCCATATCCGCACAGCTCAGACGATACACACATTTAAATCTCTATTAAAAACACATTTCTTTTCCTTGGCATTTGGCTGCAGTGCTACCTCCTTTTAGATGATTGTTTTATGGTATTTTTATGGTACTTGTTTTAAACGTTTTAATTTTTAATTTTCTTATGTTATTTATTGTTCTTAATGTTTTTATTTATTTATTTTTATTTTATTATTTTATTTATTTATTTATATATTTTTATTTTTATTTAGTATAGTCCTTGGGGTTACAGATCTTGTACAGCACTTTGGTCAACGTCGTTGTTTTAAATGTGCTTTATAAATAAACTTGACTTGACTTGACTTGACTTGTAGCCGCAAAATCAAGTGCGCGCATGACCTTAGGGACCTCAAACGTGCACACTGTGAACTTTCCCTGCTGTGGTAACTTGCAGTGAAATAATAGAGGCGGAAGCAGCGATAAAAGCAGCGATCTAGCCGGAGTCCGTGAGGCTCCTGTTTGCTAAATGCAGAGACAGCAGAGCTCCGAAAGTGAAGGTGAAATCCTCAGAGACTTCTATGACATCACTTACCGACTGTCTTTAAACGGGACAGGAGGAGGGGAGGTGAAGGAGCGCAGGGGCGCCTAATCAGCTCCGCGCCTCTGTTATTGATCATGTCATATGCACAGCTGTTAAATACAGAAAATGCAACTAGAGAAATATTTTCCCACGTCGTTTTGGCGCCCCCCCCCCCCCCCCCCCCCCTCTTGTGCGGTGCCCCTGTGCATTGCATATAGTGCATACTGCCTTTTTGTGCCACTGCGCCCAGCCCTACCATATAGTGATCAGAAAATCGTGAAAGCTGTCTGTGTAGTTAGCATGTGGGTTTTGACTAATGATGGCAAGTTTAGTTTTGAGAAAATATTCAGTCATCTATATTAAGACTGACATTGTACAAGAGAGTAGTGCAAACTGCATTAAAAAATTATATGTAATATATGAACTATAAATATAAATCAGAATATGCATACAAAGAATCCAGAAGACATCAGCAAGTGGATATAATACAAAAACATGTGTGTGGGATCTTATGTCCTGACAGGTGTGTTTGCAGACATCAAAGTAGATGGCACTTGCTATCACAGACTGGTAGAAGATCTCCAACATCTTGCTGCACACATTAAAGGATCTGAGCTTCCTTAGAAAATAGTCATTTAACATATTCAGTGATTAGAAAGCTGGTAAAACTGATTTGTTTGTTGTACATTTTATTTGAATATGAAGGATTTGAGATGTATTTGTAGACAACACTAACATGGGTTAATTTGTATATTGGTTGTGAATTATAAAATTTATAATGGTATTCTTCCCCTTTATTTACAAGCCCTCCACCTTTTTGTATAAAAAATGCTAATGAAAGCAAAACCCTTGGCATATAGACATATCAAATTAATTAATTTAGGCCCACCATCTGCAGGAGGCATTGTATGGGTCAGGTGCAGTGTGTATGGGGCGGCGGCCAATGGCGGACTCCCTGACAGATCGATGCCCAGCTATCGAGACTGGCTACTGGGACATGGAATGTCACCTCTTTGGTGGGGAAGGAGCCTGACCCTAGTGCATGATGTTGAGAGGTACTAGCTAGATATAGTCTGGGTCACCTCAGCGCATGGCCTGGGCTGTGGAACCAGTCTCCTGGAGAGGGGCTGGACTCTGTTCCAGTCTGGAGTTGCCCTCTGTGAGAGGCGACGAGCTGGGGTGGGTATTTTTGTATCCCCTCAGCTTGTTGCCTGTATGTTGGAGTTTTCACTCTTGGCTGGGTAATGGATCCTGACTGTTTGTGATTATGCACAAATGACAGTTAAGAGTACCCACCCTTCTTGGATTCGCTGGGCAGGGTGCTCAGGGCTTTCCATCTGGTGACTCCATTGTCTTCCTGGGAGAATTCAACACTCATGTAGGCAATGACAGTGAGACCTGGATGGGTGTGATTGGGAGGAACGGCCTGCCTGATTTGAACCCAAATGGCATTTTGTTATTGGACTTCTGTGCAAACCGCAGTTTGTCTATAACGAACACCATGTTCGAACATAAGGATGTCCATAAGTGCACGTGGCACCAGGAGACTCTAGGTCAAAGGTTGATGATCGATAACATCAGATCTGTGGCCATATGTTCTGGGCACTCAGGTGACGAGAGGAGCTGAGTTGTCAGTTGATCACCACCTGGTGGCTAGTTAGATCAGGAGGAAGCTAGACAGACCGCGCACACCAAAACATATAGGGAGGGTGCACTGGGAATGCCCCAGTAAAGGCCCTAGTAAGTGCTAGTCTGGGCTCCACTGCTTAGAATGCCACCCTGAGGCCCGGCCCTGGATAAGCAGAATAAAATGGATACACGTTTGTATTGTATTGTATTGTATTTTGATGTGTGTCATGAATTGTAGAGCAATGAGCATTGTTATACAATACGCCACACTTAAAAGTCACAATTTATTCCTTTTTTTGAAAGTTATTTTCTCATATTTTAATGATGCGTGCACATCATTTGCAACACATATACATCCCCTGATCAGGTAGTTGCCTCTAAATAAACCAAGGAAAAAACAAAATGATCAACTATGATAGTTAAGAATGAACAAAACACACTCCCACCAAAGACCAGCAAAGACACACACACGAGTAAATACCTATTGATCAGTTCTGTAAAGAAGAATGTTGGATGACTACTGACTAAAGATAGCATAAGATGAAGGCATGCCTTAAGTTGTTGATTTTTTTTTTTAATGAATATAGAAACATGAAGAGTTCAGATGCAAAACCCTCTAAATCTGCCAGGACACTTTTCTTTAAAAACAGCTCTTTTAAAATCTGGATTTTATGGTGAAGTTCAGTAATTTCATTTCACAGGTAATGGTGAGGTGCCTTTTTTCAAAAATGTAAACATAGTAATTCATCTATCCATCCACCATCTTCCACTTATCCTGTTAAGGGTCGCGGGGGGGCTGGAGCCTATCACAGCTGACATAGGGCGAGAGGCAGGGTACACCTGTACAGGTTCCCAGCCTGTCGCAGGGCCAACACAGAGAGACAGACAACATCCACACTCACATTCACACCTATGGGCAATTCAGAGTGACCAATTAACCTAACCCCAGTAAGTGCATGTCTTTGGACTGTGGCATCAAATACAAGCTTGCTGTGGGTACTAGTGGTGTGTGATACTGCAAATTTTTGTATCAATCCAGTACCAAGTAAATAAAGGGTCAGTTTTACCAATACAATACCAATACTTTTAACTTAAAGGCAGCTTAAATATAAATATAAAAACAATTCAATCATAGGCTACGTCTACCTCAAATTTTAAATGTGCAGCAAGTGTTCTCTTTTAGACTTGACAGTCAACACAAGGGGTTATTTTATTTAAACATTTTTCATAAATCATGTTTGAGGTATATTTTTTCAGTGACCCTTTTAATATAGTCTAGAGAAACCAGTCTGATGAAGTAAAAGTGTAAGATGACAGTTTAACAGGAACTAAAGCTGAAGCTGACTAAAATATCAGGTAGATCACCACTATATGAGCTACCTGGTTATTCTTTGCCTCTCAGAAAGGACTGTGACAGCAGGCTCTGCCTCCGTGCTGGGGGTCTGGGTATGTGTAAGGGGTTTCCTTCCTCCTGCTTGTTCCAGGACAAAGCTTTTTCTTTGTCGTGGTCTTTCATATAAGTTGGTGGTGTTTCAACAGTGGAGAATTTCTTTCCACCACATTGCTGTTTGAAGTGTTTTCATTTACAGCTAAAAAGTACCTCTACTTTCTCACTGACTATAGCCACATGTCTCTGTTCAGCGCTGCTGAGTCATGTGACTGCAGGCAACTAGCCATAGCAGAGCAGGTAGGAGGTGGTGAAGTGAATTGGGCCTGTATGAGAGGAGCAGTGTTTGCACCAACATGTCTCCCCTTTTCTGACAAACAGGAGCAATGTACTGAATTTACAGGAAACAAACTAAACCATAGATCCTATGGGCGGGCCCTAGGGGGGCCGTGCCGTGCCCGCCCACTGATATGCTTGGGCCCGCCCTGGCCCGCCCACCCAACCCAGCTCACTAATCAAGCTAATAATAGTGGTGCCCCCCTGTTGGATTTCATAAGCCCCCCTTAAGACTGAGATCTGGTGACAGGACTGCATGCTAGCATCGATGTGATACCAGTACCAGCTGTGTTTCAGTGCAATCAACATTTGGATCAATCCACCCCCCACTAGTGGGTAGCATACCCTGCTGTTCTACGCTCATCAGAAAATCATGAAAGTTTCTATCTAGTTAGCACATGGGTTTTGACTAATGTTGGCAAGTTTACTTTTGAGAAAATATTCAGTCAGCTTGGCCAAATACGTTAAGTATAATAACCATGACCTTACAGATATTAAACCAATATGCCAAACGATAATTGTTGTAAACTTACCTTGAGATCTGAGATCTGAGACCTTGAGATTCAGGATTTTTGAATGTCATTCAAATTAGAGTTTTTACTCAGAAACTCATAGAAAAAAATGGCTTTGTCTTGTGATTAGGAAGCTGGTAAAGCTGACTTCTTTGTTGTACATTTCATTTGAAAATGAAGGATTGGGACATATTTGTAGACAACACTTATTATTTTTTATTTGGCAATTATAAAATCTATAATTGCATCCTCCACTTTATATACAAGCCCTCTTTTTTTTTGTTTAAAGAACCTATAAAAAAACAAAAAATATATATAAATAATATATTGGCATATAGATATTGAACCCTAATTTTCAATACTGTTACTATAAAATACAATAATTAATATATATATATATATATATATATATATATATATATATATATATATATATATATATATATATATATATATATAATCAATTAAAGTAATTTTCAATAGCCAGCAGATAATAAAGAATGCTGCTGAAGCACACCATCAGGGTGGGCTCACACACACACTGAGGTGTGAGGTCATAGTTGAAACTTTTCTATGCAGACACATATAAAACAAAGGTGGCACCATTTGAATGTATTTTGAGTGTGAGTGTGTCTGTGCAGTCATATCTGTGACAGGTGGTTCCTCTGGAAGAGCAGATCCTGATCCAGGAATCACAGGATCCTGTTACACGAGGTCCATACAATAAATAAATCACAGGCAGTAAATTTGGATATTTAATGGTGTCATCTTTAAATATGCTCCTTTCATTAGACACAGTCTGTTTGCATGAAACTGACAGCCTGTAATAACTCATCATGTTTGAGGTCCTGCTACTTCTGAAGGTGTCGATCAGATCATCTTTGATTTTATGGAAAAGGCAGAAAAAAGGAAAACAGCTCTCAGAGATACAGAGGCTCACAGCACGGTGTCCAAACCATCAGAGGTACTTTATTTATCCCCAACGATGGAAAACTGCTGTTACAGCAGCCAATCACATAGAAATGACCCCAAAATAAATCCAAATCTAATATTAGTTATAAAGTGAATGTAGGAATTATGGTCTGAGGTGGGGAAGTATCTGTGTCTGCTGCATGTCCAGTAATGGCTGCAGAGGACGGTCAGGATCCACCATCAGGATCCCCTTACAGTATAAATCACCTTGAGGTGGTTGTTGTGATTTGTTGCTATACAAATCAAAGTGATTGAATTATCTGCAGCCAATCACCAGAGCTGCAGTCATCTCTCATCGGCTGATGGAGGAATCCAAACAGTGTCGACTCAAAGTTCAGTGATGAAGTCTGTCAGTGAGGGACCTGCACCCCCCTTAAGAACGGTAACTGCAGGGAAGAAAAGACGAGCGTGTTTATTGGACACGATTCATGTGCAGTGGTTCTTGTAGAGCTTCACAGGAAGTAAAAGGAAAGGAAAAATGGGAAGAAATCAATCAAAAGAGAAGTTTTAACCAGTAAATGTATTTATGGTGTTTTAAGCACATTTGAAACCTTCTCCACCATGTTTAGTTCAGTAGGTGCAGGTTTCTCTCCAGTGCTGTGACGTCTAGTAGGTGTGAACTCTTTAACTGTTTAAGAGGTGTTTTTATGAGCAGCACTCGGTGACAGTGGGAATATTGAAAATGTTAAATGAATCATGAACTGCACTTTAGGATGAATATTGCTCACTGAGATCCATGATATTTTGATTCTGTAGAGATCTCTATTAGATGGCAGGCCTGTGTCCTGGTTCAGAGCCTTCACTGGAGTCCTCACAGAGGAGTGTGGGCTCAGTAAGCTGTGATGCTCTGCAGGTCTATTAGAAGACTTAAAGTCACTCAGAGCTTACCAGCCTTTATGGTTCTCTGTCCTGGTTTCTTTATTGGGAAGGTTTCTAAGCTGGGATGGAGACTGCACTCTGGAACAACAACACACATGTGTTACATCATTGTAAGTACACACAGAGTGTGTTCCCACAGTGACTGTTGTTCCTCCTACAGTGTAACCCATGTTTGTAGAAGAGGAAGCACTGACTGGTTAACAGCAGTTTCCTGCACCATGAGAGTGGGTGGAGCCATCCAACTGGCTCCGCCCACTTCAGCTGGAGCTGCATCTTAATTACTCTGTTAAATGAATGCTGGAGATTTTGGGGGATTTTGGTTCCAACGAGCTGTCCGTCATCTTCAGCCGTACCTGCTCAGTGACGGCCGGCTGGGGGATTTTCCTGCTTACTCGTTTCTGCTCTGAGCTTTTTCTTTCTGCACGCTGAGTTAATAACAAGGTGGGTGTGAAAACTTTCCACCTGTTCTCACTGAGAGTCTGTGGGGACTCAGTGCTGTTAGATACCTCAGGAAAAGCTTAAACATTACACAGTAAACATGATTTTAAAGTGCATGTAGCTCATACGTCCTAATACCAGGCTGTCTCCTGCTGACTGTAGCGGCGCTCATTTTGGAAACGCTGACATGGGTCGGGTTTGAGGACAGGAAGTGTTCACATCCAGAGGGCCGCACTGCAGCCGGCCTCCCACAGCTGCTCAGGTGTAACCCTCAGAGTGGAACAGAGACAGGTGGAGCCTGGCTTTAACTTCATTATATTTCCTCTAAGGACAGAAACACAAAAAAGTGACCTAAAATGAATCCAACACAACTCCCACAGAGTGCAGCAGTGTGAGCACACACCTCCTGCTGGGAGAGGGCGTGTGCTGCTGCAGGTATGAAGCTGAGGCCTGTTGGAACAGAGCCTTCTTACCACACAGATCTTCGTGCCTGTGTCTAATCTCAGCCTCCGTCTCTCCTCTCATTTCTTTCTTTTGAGCTCCATTATTTTCTCACAGACAGTCGTCACTCCTTCAGGTAACACTGTCACCATGCTGATGACACACCTGACCAACAGACTCACACACTTCAACTGAAATCTTACGTGAGCACAAAAGAGGATCATTACAGAAAAATGATGCTTAGTTGGTCATTAAGAGCAAAAGCATCGACATGAGCGTGACAACAGAAGTGAACACAGAGATTTATGGAGACATCGTGGGGCTGATGTTCCACCTCCATCAGTTTCACAGACAAGAAGGACTGAAGAGTTTACAAAGCTCAGACTGATTTTAATACGATCTGGAGAACTGACTGCAGTTTGGTGGAAATGTAACAAAATTAATAAACTTTTAACAAACAAAACAAGGTGGTGTGGTGGTGTAACGAGGGCTAACTGCGGGTGGAGAGTCTAGCGAGATTAGCTAGGGTTAGCACTAGCCATGCCTGGGTAACTCATAAACATAACCGACAAGATTCCGAATACAGTGCCTTTATTTGGCAGAACTTACGACCATCAAACGCCAGGTCTCCACGGTTCTACATAGCCAGATCATACATGACAATAGGCACAGAGAGTCCCGCGATCAGCTTGTCACAATGTAGAGCTCGCGCTCCAAGATGTCAGCTGGGTGGGCATCAGCGGCGTTCTGCAGTGGTTCTCAGTCCAACACACACAACAAGGAAGAAACACCACCTTGTGGCATCATTCAACCTTGCAACATATCCCATCCCTGTTGCTCTGGCTGTTACATATTCCCCCCTGGTTACAATACGGCTGTCCTCAGCCGTACACAGCAGAAAAAAATCAGACCCCCTGCACTTAATATGTGGTCATACATAACTCACATAGAAAAGTGTGGTTACATTCAGGGAAACACATCACAGTCAGCATATGACACACATATCAGTAAACAGAGCAAAAAAATTTCAAAATCGTCTTGAGTTAGTTGTACTACCGGACAGCCACATAACAAGCACCTAACAGAATGAGATGAATGAGTGTACTTCTCAATACAAATCCAAACTACATTATAAAAAAAGAGAACAGGAAATCAAAACAAATGTGGGAGGCAAAATCAAGCAGTGGAGAAACTATGACCACTGGATCAGGAAACAAAATAAAATACAAAAACTATCAAACAAAATCTTCCCTTGAATTACTAGTTTTTGTGGGCTGGCACACAACAAATGAGGCACTTACGCCAATCAGAATACTCAAAACACAACAAAACTGTTTTCTATTCCAGGTCGAGTCCTTTGGTGTGGTGAGGGTTTGTCCACCTCCTATCCGACCAACCAGACGTAATTCTGGGGCAACGTCTCGGCCTTAGTTTATACCGGTTCGCATAATCCGGGCTGGTGTCAGACACATCCACAGTAGGGTCGTGCCTAGTGTTGTCATCCGTACCACAGTCAGCATCATCAGGCACAGTGTAGCGCACATCCACAGCAGGGAAACCAGCTTGGGTGTCAGCCTGGGAAGTGCGTAAAACAGAGTCTGAAGGTCCTGCGGTCCCATATTCTGTCATGGTAGGGACAGAGACCCTGGCAGAAGAAGCTGAGTCCCAAGTGTGAAAAGGCTGCATATTAACCACGTGAAAAACACCGGCGTCCTCACCAGTTTCCAGCCTGGTCAGTCTGTAGTTGACATCTCCAAGCTTCTGAGTGACACGCAGTGGGCCTGAGTACAGAGGTGCTAGTTTTGCAGCAAAGTTAGCCTGCGCATCAGACTTGGGGTGGGACTTTATTTTAACCAGGTCACCAACAGCATATGTAGCCTGACGGCGTCTCAAGTCATAATAATGCTTCTGTCTCTTGTGACTGTGGGCCAGTGCTACTCTGGCATGATCATGTGCCTCTTGCAGGGAGGCTCTAAGAGTCTCTGGGTATGGCACAGTGGATTCATCCACCTCAGAGGAGGAAGGTTGTGTAATGAGGTCAAGTGGGGTTTCCAGTTCTCGACCATACAGCATCATGGCAGGGCTTAGTCCGGTGCTGTCATGGGGAGCAGTATGCAATGCAAAGCAGATCTGGGAAAGAAACTTATCCCATGATGTGTGTTTGTCTCCAACATAAGCACGTATAGCAGTTTTGAGTGTCCTGTTCACCCTCTCCGTCGCATTAGTCTGAGGATGGTAGGCTGTGGTAAGGCGATGCATGGACCCAAGTGCAGAGAGGACATGCTCAAACAACTCGCTCACAAACGGTGAGCCCCTATCTGAGATAAGATATGTGGGGGTACCGTGTCTGGCAAAAACTTCACTGACAAACTTACTGGCCGCCACCTGCGCTGTAGCCTCTCTAACAGCACACACCTCGACCCACTTGGAAAAATAGTCAACAAAGACCAGCAAATGGGCATTCCCTGAGGCAGTGCGAGGCAGTGGCCCGACAAAATCCACCCCTGTGTACTCCCAGGGTTTTTGGGGCATGATAGGAACCATGAAACCAGCTGGTTTCCTTTGGCTTGGTTTAGTGAGCTGACAGACCGAACAGGAAGCAACATAACGCTTGACATCCGCAGCCATTTGAGGCCAGAAAAACCTGGACTGCAGTCTCACCAGTGATTTAGAAATACCAAGGTGACCCGCGGTGGGGTGATCGTGGTAGTAGCTGAGCAAGGTACCACGGAGTGACGTAGGAGCATACAATTTAAGCTCCTTCAATGGATGCAATCCACACTTGTGTTTTGGGTCTTTATAATAGAGTAGACCATCATACACAGTGTATAATGAGGAGTCACTCTCATTCATGTTATTGAGGTCCATTTCATTACCTCTGAGCAGTTGGCCAGTGACTGGGTCATCCAACTGCAATCGCTTAACATGTTCGCGATCCGCCAGTAGTACTGGAGGCAGAGTACGGAGATCCAAACTGTCAATGACAGCGTACTCAGGCAAAAGATCTGTAGGAGTGCTGCAGGAATTAGGCAGAGGGTTGCGAGATAGTGCATCCGGCACTCTGTTGTTCACACCGGCCTTGTGCACTATGCTGAAGTCAAAGTCCTGGAGTCGTAAGGACCATCGGGCTAGTCGGCCAGAAGGGTTAGGCCGGGACATTAGCCACTTGAGGCTGCTGTGATCAGTAAAAACAGTCACATGAAGGCCCTCAACATAAGGTCTGAAATGTTCGAGAGCCCAAATAACAGCCAAACACTTCTTCTCGGGGGTAGAGTATGGCTTTTCCGCTTTGTGCAGAGAGCGACTTGCGTAACTGATTACGACCTCTCGACCCTCTTTATCCTTCTGCATCAAGACTGCCCCAAGGCCAATATCACAAGCATCAGTGTGAATGAAGAAAGGGCGTCCAAAGTCAGGAAATCTGAGGACAGGTGCCGAAGTGACACTCTTTTTCAAGAGATCCATGGATTTCTGACACCTATCATCCCAGTGAAAAGCTGTGTCTTTCCGGGTGAGCGCGTGAAGTGGCTCAGCATGGCGTGCATAGTTCTCTACGAACCTGCGATAGTACCCTGTCAGGCCAAGAAACTGCCTGACATGTTTGACGCTGGATGGGACACCAAACTCCAACACAGCTTTGACTTTGTCTTCATCAGGCTTTATGCCATAAGGAGTGACGCGATAGCCGAGGAAGGTGAGCTCACTCAAACAGAACTGACATTTCTTAAGTTTCAAAGAAAGACCTGCAGATTTGAGCCTTTCGAGCACTTCCCCTAGATCAGCCAGGTGTTGTTCAAAAGTGGGGGAAACAACCACAATGTCATCCAGGTACACAGCACATGTCTTGTATACAAGCCCTGCAAGGACAGTATTCATTAGCCTCTGAAAGGTGGCAGGTGCATTGCAGAGACCAAAGGGGAGTACACGGAACTGGAAAAGACCACAGTGGGATATAAAAGCAGTTTTCGGTCGGGACTCCTCCGCAACCGACACTTGCCAGTATCCACGGGCCAAATCCAGTGTTGTGATAAACCGCCCTCTCGCAAGGAAGTCAAGTGACTCTTCAACACGTGGCAAGGGGTACGCGTCTTTCTGTGTGACTTGGTTTATGCCCCTAAAATCCACACAGAATCTCGGATCGGCCCCAGGCTTGTTCACAATTACAACTGGGGCAGCCCATGGGCTGGTGGAGGGCTCAATGATGCCATCCTGCAACATCTTATCCACCTGCACTTCAATAAGCTGTTTCTTTGCTGGGGAGGTGCGATAAGGGGGGAGATTTATAGGTTTTGCATCCCCAGTGTTGATCATGTGTTCAGTGAGGGAGGTGTGGCCTAAATGACCATCAAACATCTCCTCAAAGTGGGTGAGGAGGCTGACCAAAGCTGACTTTTGGCCCTCCCCAAGGTTTGCCTCCACAACTTTAGAGACAAGCGCTGTTTCCAGTGAGTCAAGGGACATGATCATCCCTCCTTCGACAAATAAGTCAGCCGCTTCATCCTCCTCTTCGCTCGCCACAGGACACGGGGTGTCGTCCATGTATACAGTTCTGGAGGGGATATGGATGGTTAATGAAGCTCTGATCATGAAATCCATCCCCAAAATGAAAGGGGTTGTCAAGTTATGAATTATGACAAAACGGTGGTAAAAACGTTTGTTCATGAAGCCGATGGTTAGCCAAGCAACACCATCAGGGGAACAGCAAGCATTGTCTGCAAGGATCACAGGGGGGCCTGTCCACTGCTGAGTTTTGCAAGGGTAGGAATTGTTCACTTTGACAAGGTCAGCTCGTACAGCAGAAAGAGACGCCCCTGTGTCAAGAGTGGCGTCTGTGGATACAGATTTAAAGTTTACTTTGGTTCTTAGTGGTGTGTTCCAGGGTGCCTGAGAAGCTGTATCCTCCATGTGACCCAGAACAATTTGCTCTTGTGGGGTCATGGCATCTGGGTGAGGCTCAATCAATGCCTGGGGGGAGGGTTGCCTCGGTAAAATGTCCTTACCCCCTTTCGGTTTCCCGCCTGCCTGGTGGATATTTGGTCAACAGCTGTGAGCCTGTGTGTTTCAGCTTCAGGCTCGACCACATTTTCAGGCGGAGCTACTGAGGAGGCTCCGACAAGTCTAGGTCGGGAGTGGGACATGTCAGATTCAGTGTGGGTCACGATGGTGCAGCTTGGGCACGTGCGGGACGTGAACCCAGGCCGAGAGCACTTAAAGCAGTGAAGCTCGTTGTCCCGCTTGCCTCTGAAGCGTGCAGGAGAGGACTGACGACCACTAGGCCCAAGGACTGCATGGAGCTCATGAGCCCGCAGCAGCAAGTCCATAGCTGAAGGGACAGGTGTGCCATATAGTGCAACCCTGTACTTTTCCAGAGAATGTTTACAAATCAATTCAATCTGCTCTTGTTCTGGAGGGGGACACCTTAATTTGTTAAACTCACCGAGCATGTGGGCCACAAATGTAGGGAGGGGCTCCTCTGGTGACTGGATACGGTCAAGTATGCCTCTTAGCACCCGTTCCTGGTTGTCAGATGGTAGAAACACTGTCCTGAAAAGCTGGCAGAATTGTGTCCAAGACACAACATGTGAGCTAAGTGCCTTAAACCATTTGCCTGGTTCTTTTGCAAGAAAATAAGGCAGTTCATTCAAAATCTGTGCATCAGTTAAGTTCAAGGAGGATCTGTAGGTGTCGACAGCTTGCAACCAGCCCTCTGGGCGCACCCCAGTATCACCTGCAAATACTGGAGGCTCCAGCTTAGCATGGTGCAAAGCAGCAGCAATCATCCTGGACGTGTTGTTCAGTTCCAGGGAATGTTGTTGCAGGAAAGAACAGGATTTTGTGTCCTGGGATGGGGGCACTGTCTTAGTCACAGCTGGTGAATATGGAGTTGACGAGGCTACCGGGTTAGAGGTTGGCTGTTGTGCTGCGTGTGTGTCACAGTCTTTCTTGTCACACTGATCCCAGCATTTCAATATACTCTTCTGCAGGCTGAGGGAGTCTTGTAGACATTCTCGTAATCTTTCAACCTCTGTTTGTAACTCTTGAACCTGTTGGTTAAGCTCAGAAGTTATGGGTTGGGGAGCCAAGTACTCTGTTAGGCTAACAATGTCCATGTCAGAGTGACAGTCAACCTCGTCATCCATTATATCCGGATGGCATGCCATTCTGCATTGATTTTTTTTTTAATTTGCACCTTAAATAAGCAACACAGTGTTATTAGAGTGTGTTATTAGCAGCCAGAAGTCTGTAGTCTATAAGACCACTGAAATCTCAAATCTCAGTGATTTAAAGTCAAAACATCAAATTCACATAGCAAAAACACCCCAAAATACACTGCCCTGCAAAGAACAATAGTTAACAATGAATGAAAGAAGCAAGGTTCACCAAAACATCGATTAATCACAGCAAAATAACAATAAAAAAATAACGCTGTAGGTAATAGAAAAACGTTTTTTTTTTTTTTTTTTCAGCTATAAGCGGAGTCTGTACACTTCGCAGTCAGTTAGCGATGAAGAGTAAAGTTCCAAAATAGTCCTTAAATCCAACACGGCAAAAGAAAACTTCTGGCGTACTTCTTGTAATATACCTCAGTTCTCTCCAGCACAAAAAAGTTACTTTGTGAATGTCCGGCGTGCTGCGGTCATATAATCCATCACACCCAGTCACGGTCACGCCAGGGGAGGTTAGCTTTGCTTTAATGGACGAGCCGGACAAAAAGCAAATTATCCACTTACACAGACATCCGTGGTTGGCGATCGGGAAATCGACTGAATCCAATCCAAACCTCGGTCGGTGTGCTCGAGAAGAGGTCCAAGGAACAATGTTCGGGCGCCAATTTGTAACGAGGGCTAACTGCGGGTGGAGAGTCTAGCGAGATTAGCTAGGGTTAGCACTAGCCATGCCTGGGTAACTCATAAACATAACCGACAAGATTCCGAATACAGTGCCTTTATTTGGCAGAACTTACGACCATCAAATGCCAGGTCTCCACGGTTCTACATAGCCAGATCATACATGACAATAGGCACAGAGAGTCCCGCGATCAGCTTGTCACAATGTAGAGCTCGCGCTCCAAGATGTCGGCTGGGTGGGCATCAGCGGCGTTCTGCAGTGGTTCTCAGTCCAACACACACAACAAGGAAGAAACACCACCTTGTGGCATCATTCAACCTTGCAACATATCCCATCCCTGTTGCTCTGGCTGTTACAGTGGTTAGCACTGTTACCTCACAGGTAGAAGGTCCTGGGTTCGATTCCACCATCAGGCCTCTCTGTTTGCATGTTGTCCCTGTGTCTGCCTGGGTTTCCTTCCACACTGCAAACACATGCAGTCAGTGGGGTTAGGTTCATTGATTCTGAGTCTCTATGTTTGTCAGGCTGGTTACCTGTGCAGGTGGACCCTGCCTCTTAGCCCATGATAGGCTCCAGCCCCCCTGAAAAGGATAAGAGATTAAAACACAGAGGACTGAGTCCTGTAGCACACAGGAAGCACCGATCATTTTGTCATTTTTGCTAAAGTTTGTAAGAACTAGACTGAATGTTTTTACACCTTTGTGTGCAGGAATCCTCCATCACATCAGCAGCTGAAGGCAGACGAGCTGACAGCGTTTGACTGCGTACGGAGAGCTGGAAGAACAGGAGGACGCTGGCAGGCACATCTGATTCCCAACAGCAGAAACTGGGCAGCACATGAATAGAAACTGATCTGCTGTCAGTCTCTATTGTGCGACGCCATCACTGAGAAATCATTACTCGTTAGTCTCTGTGGCCTCTGGCCTGCACCTCACTGATTATGTAAAACATGCAGTATGAAAGATTTGAATGCTGTTATTGCACGAGCTTTCTTAACTATGTCACATACACGCACGTGCACACACACACACACACATGCACACACACACATCAAAGGAGCAGACATCAGGTTATATTTATGGATTTATTTAATGATGTTGATTAGATTCATTCACAGAATTTTAGTTCCTCTGACTATGAGCTTATGACAGCCTTAAACACCCTTTTTTTTCTTTTCTTTTCTTTTCTTCAGCTACTTCACTCTGACTTTAATGGTGCATTTGAATATCCGGGTTACAAAGCAGTCTGAATGATTATTAATGAGTGAGCAATAATATGCAGCATTATACTCAGACACAGCTCAGGTTCACAGTGTGTTTATTTGTGGTCACAGTGCTAATGCTTTTAATGGTACACACAAAGAGGGGTTAGGGGTGATGCACACATGAGTTAAAGTTCCTGTGTTATAACTGAACACAGACAACATGAATGTTTGATTTTCAGCAGAAATCTGTTTGTTATCAGGTGATCGTGTTTTCACTGCTGATGGACCAGGACACTGACCTCTCTCAGTGAAGTCTCTCTGTTCTGAGACAAAATCATTTTGTTTTATTCTATTCAGTTTTTATTTTATTCAGTCAGATACATTTTATTTATTACACTCACCCATATAATGCATACCGTGTATGCTGTGTACCTTACCTTACCGGCTACAAATGTATATAATATTTTGATATCTTTATATAGTGTTTTGACGTGTGTGTGTATATGTGTGTATATGTAAATGTGGGTATTGACACTGATATATATATTTATGTATATAGTGCTTATGTATATGTGTATAGTTTTTTGCTATTTTATTCTATTTTATTTTATTCTATTGAATTTTAGTTTTTAGTTTAGTTATTTGTTCTTACTCATCCTTTTCATTTTTTCTCTGTATTGAGCTGCTGTAATGCACAAATTTCCCCGTCGTGGGATTATTAAAGTTTTATCTTATCTTATCTTATCTAATGATGCTTTTTGGTTCAACGAGCTCAGAGCGCAGTGATGTGGTCGTCCGTGCACAGATCCTCCATCACAGATTTAGTTTGATCTCTGTACAGTAAAACCTGCATCTACTGTCGGCACCGTGGCGTTCATCCTGTGTTCACACCTGTCTCCCAGGTAGCTGTCAGGGCAGTCACACAGGTGTTGGTTGGAGTGCAGCAGCCGCTTGCACCGCCCTCCATTCTGACACGTATCAGGGTGACAGACGGTGAGGGAGCGGGAGTAATGGACAGAGATTATGCTTTCAACTGGATCTATATCAGGCCACCGGCAGTCAAATGCCTTCGTGGGTTTTGGAACTTCCACTTTGAGCCTATAATAATTGAAGCTGGCATGCATCACTTTGAAAAACTGTTGAACTGGAGCTGCATCCACCTGTCGGCTGCACTGAGATATTTTAGGGGCAGCATTAGGACAGGTGGGCACCGCGTACATGTAGGTGTTTATCTGCTGGTAACACGACTCCAGCTCATTTATCACTGCTTCTGCTTTAGTGTCCTCTTCCTCTTTCAGAGTGTAGCCCACAGCCACAGTGACTTTGTCCACAGGGATCGTCACCATGCTGTAATTGGTTATAAGATCACCTAGAAATTTATCGTACACCACCACCACCCAGCTGTACCAGCTGTACTTCTGGTCCAGAACCTGCTTCACCTGCACAGCGATGTCCTGCTTGTTATCGTGACTGAGAGCTTTGGTGGTCTCTATCACATCATTCTTCATGTACTGCTCATAGTTGTTCAGACAGAAGTCCACAGTTGATATCTGAGCTTCAGAGACCGTCTTGAACATCTGAGTGTGTCCAGCTTCTTTGGCTGCTGTGTTGAATCCCATCAGTTTCCAGTAGAACTGGTTGGCTACCATCCCCTTCCACAGCAAGCTGCTTAAATACAGGTTGTATTTGCTGATCTGACTGACGTTACATTTAAACTTCCGTTGATGTTTCCGCTCAGAGATGTGCTGCTGACGGTCAGGTAATGGTACAGGTTGGTCATACCGGTCTCAGCTCCTGTGTTCTCATAGTAGTTGGTGAACGTCTGTGCCAGATGCTGTTTGTCTTCTCGTTGCATCAACTCGCCGCTCTTTCAAAACTCATTGAACTTCGTCCAGGCGTTGAGGATGCAGAGTTCATCTTGAGAGTAGACGCTGACGTAGCTGAACCATTCAACGTCTGTCGCCAGGTCCGAGATCTGGATGGAGAGAGAGTCCAGCTTCCTGTTTACTTCAGCGAAGCCTTCCTTCACTGCCTTCAGCACCGGGTCTTCCTGAGGGATGAAGGCTAAGACCATACTGATGACGGAGGAGACCACACCTCCGATGCCAGGCGCTAGGCTAGCAAAGTTGGAAAGGCTCTTTATCACACCCACCGACTTATCTGGGTTAATGTTCTCCATCACATCTTTAAACAGAGACAGAGAGTCTTTGGCAGCATTCAGAACTTGATCAGCTTGGTCTCTGCTGTCCTCAGGCAGATCTCTGACCACCCTGTGAGGCTGTGAGAGGTCAGCTGGGAGGGGGTCGTGGGGCCGGGCAGAAGAGGTCGTCCAGTAAAGAAACATCAGTGAAGCCAAGAGCATGGAGGCAGACCGCCATCGGGACAGCATGACTGTAACACACAACATAGAAGTCATTTCTAATTGGACGTGCAGTCTCTGTGGGTGCAGGTTCACATCCATGAAGGATGTGAACATCTGATCCACAGCTGCTTCAACACTTCCAGGACAAACGAGATGAAAGAGCTGATTGATTATTCAGATTGATTGATTGTTCTGATTCCAGATGAGTCTCAGTGCTGTGCCATCATCACTCATTCACTCTGCAAAGCTGCTAAAAAGGCTCAAATCACTGACAGCTGTTCATTCATAAACTCTGACAGCTCACACACATCTGCAATTTCACCCATTGTTGTTTTTGGCAACCATTTTAGTTTTAGTTTTAGTCTTTTGAACAAAAATACTTCTTAGTTTTAGTCCAGCTTTAGTGGGGAAAAAAGAAGAAAGTATTAGTCTTTACAAATTAATTTGACCAATTAGTTTTAACAGTGGAATCAATTACTCCAAAAATGCAGTAAATAAAAACATTCTCACTTTGGCATTTGGGGCTTTATTTCTCAGAATTTGCTAAAGTGCAGTGAACATACATGTTCCCAAAATATTAGCAATGGATGAGGAACACGTGCTTAACCTGATCTTGTCTGCAGGGCAATTAAGTTACATATTATATAAAACTATGATTAATATTCTTATTTTGAATCCTGGTTGGCCTGCGACTCAGACTGTGTCTTTAACAAAATAATTTAAATCATCGTAAAATAATCATCGTTAATGACAACAACACTGGTTTCACCACAGAACAACTAAAAGCTGCTTGACAAACATGCAAAACTGGACCCGCCACAATAAAAGACCTAATGAATAAATTCATTGCCTTTAAAAATAAAGGTAGTTATTGATGAAAACACCGAAAAGGGAAATTTTTTTATTTGATTTTGTCTTTGTTTACCTTTCTATTAATTAGCACATTTATTTACATTATTTTGTTCCTGTTTTAACGTCACAGTTTCTGTTTTTCTTTTGGCCTCATTTGTTTGTGTTGTGAGCGGCCATGCTGTCATGTTTCCATGACACACCTTTAATGACAACTGCCATCATACTGTAAAGGAATATATAAGAAATGTAAGAATAAGTTTTAAGCCTGATTAAACTTCAGTGACTGAGCTTTGAGATTCTGTCAGTTACCACAGCTCTGTGAGCAAAATCACTCGTCTGAGTCACTGAGTCTTAGTGACAAAATCAGCAAATTAAACAGACCTGCAAAGAGGGTTGGAGGGTCCAGAGAAGGTGCGCTCAGAAGGCTGTAAAGCTGCTGGAGTCTTGGAGAAATCTCTGAGCTTGACTGAATAAAATCAGCCATGTTTATGGGACAGGCCATGCCTCCCCTCAGTCACATGGTTTTTAGCCACATTGGGGGAGACTTGTTCATAACGACCTTTGGGTTGGTTCAGATGAAAGCTCAATACCACCCAAAAAAGATCTGCATTTAACTGCTTCATGTTCACTGGTTATAAACACCAAATACAGCAGCTCAGCGTCCACTTACTTTTGAATGCTTACCATCGGAGGCCTGTGTGTCAGAGCCACTGCACATCTGCCACACTCTCATTCCTATAGTGATGTAACAGTGCTGCGATTTAAGGATAATAATCATAATATCATAATAATCATAATACAAAATGGTTGGTTTGTGTAACCAAGCAATTTTTGTTTTCCCCACACAATTTTTAATTTTGCAAGTATTGTTAGTATCTTTTATGTTTAACAAGTGACTAATTATTTGGTTTATTTACTTGTGCTCTTTCCTATTTTTTCTTTTTTCCCCTCTCTCTTTCTCTCTCTCTTTTTCTTTTCTTCTTTTCTTTTTTTTCCTAAGCCTGTCAGCTCTGGCAAAATTTGTCACACAGTATGCTAAAAATAACTCAAATAAAATAAAGGGTCACACAGTAACAAGAGAAGCCTACAGAGAACCTATAGAGCTCACCTTGAAATAGCAAATATGTTTGGCACAGCAACACATTCAGATCACAGTTCTGTTTGCAAGATCTGCCAGAATGACAGGCTAAAAAAAGAAAAATAACGATGTTCTGAATATCTAACTAAAACAATCTCAGATGTCATTCAAACTCTTGTATTGTCTCATTTAGATTATTGCTCTGTTATTTGGTCTAATACATCATTAAGCAATATTAAAAAATTACAACTGGTGCAAAATAAGGCAGCACGTGTGGCTCTAAATTGTGGCACTAAAACAAATGTTGCTGAAATGCATAATTAGCTTTCCTGGTTATGGGTGAAGGATAGAGGGTTGCATGCACTGACAAAATTTCTAAATAACATAATTACAGTAAAAAGTCCATCTATGTTTTACCAAAAACTACCATTTAGCAAAGATACCCATGATAACTCAACAAGGCACATGGTTGGACTGTTTCACTCTGCCAAAATGTAAAACTAGTTTAAGCCAACGTACAGTCATGTTTAGAGCAATGCATGAATGGAATTCACTACCACAAAACAGTAAACAAAGCACTGCAGACAGTTTTAAGAAGCAACTGAAAATATACTATAAAAATCAATGTAGTTATAACATTTTTTATGTAAGGGAAATATAAAATATATCCCGATCTTAAACTAAAGTCTGTCTTTCTTAAAAATTATGAACATAAGCATGTGTTATTTGAATACTAGATCTGTAATGATTTTTGTTTATTTGTGTTTTTTTTTGCTTTTGTTGTTGTTAATGTAATTTGTGTTTTTATGTAAACTGACCCCAGGAAGAACAGCTGATGCAGTGTGCTGCTGACGCCAATGGGGATCTCAATAAACACAAACATAAACTTATGGCCTAAATGAAGGAAGGACAGTGACTTTCTATTCAGTCTGAAAATGATCACACAGCAGCAGAGGTGACAAAAGTACCGACATTCTGTACTTAAGTAGAAGTACAAGTACTTGATGAAAAAGTTGATTTATTTCAGTAATTCCATTCAAAAAGTCAAACTTGTATATTATATTCATTCATTACACACAGACTGATATATTCCAAATGTTTATTGTAATTTTGATGATTATAACCGACAACTAATGAAAAGCCCAAATTCAGTATCAGAAAATTAGAATATTGTGAAAAGGTTCAATATTGAAGACACCTGGTGCCACACTCTAATCAGATAATTAACTCCAAACACCTGCAAAGGCCTTTAAATGGTCCCTCAGTTCTGTAGGCTACACAATCATGGGGAAGACTGCTGACTTCACAGTTGTCCAAAAGACGACCTTTGACACCTCGCACAAGGAGGGCGAGACACAAAGGTCATTGCTAAAGAGGCTGCTGTTCACAGAGCTCTGTGTCCAAGCACATTAATAGAGAGGAGAAGGGAAGGAAAAGATGTGGTAGAAAAAAGTGTCCAACAACAGGGATAACTGCACCCTGGAGAGGACTGTGGAACAAACCCATTCAGAAATGTGGGGAAATTGAGGTCCAAGGTCAACGAGGCCATCTACCAGGAAGTTTTAGAGCACTTCATGCTTCCTGCTGCTGACCAACTTTATGGAGATGCAGATTTCATTTTCCAACAGGACTTGGCACCTGCACACAGTGCCAAAGCTACCAGTACCTGCTTTAAGTACCATGGTATCCCTGTTCTTCATTGGCCAGCAAACTCACCTGACCTTTAACCCCATAGAAAACCAATGAAGTATTGTGAAGAGGGAGATGTGATACACCAGCGCCAACAATTCAGAAGAGCTGAAGGCCACTATCAGAGCAACCTGGGCTCTCATAACACCTGAGCAGTGCCACAGACTGATTTACTCCATGCCACGCCGCACTGCTGCAGCAATCCAGGCAAAAGGAGCCCCAACTACGTGTTGCATGTTGTACATGCTCATACTTTTCATGTTCATACGTTTTAGTTGGCCAGCATTTCTAAAAATCCTTTTTTGTATTGGTATTAAGTAATATTATAATTTTCTGAGATACTGACATGACACACGTCAAGACCACAAACGGCAGTCATGACCCTTAAAAGCTCAATGCCACAAATGCGCAGTATGCCAACTGTTCAATGACTGATTTTGATAAAAATGATTTCATTAGACTGGCATAGCACCCAGTTATTAAATATGTGGCAAGATTTATGTAAAAAAACCCAAACAAACAAAAAACAAACATGTAGAATTAAAATACATAATGTCCACTCCATATAAACAGTCAATAGAGCAGCACTTCTACATAACATAAGCTAACACATATCTTGCATATTAACAACTTACTGTTTGATGATGTCATGTCTTGAACAATGCTCGTGCTGAAAATCCCTTTAAAGTTCTGTTTCTGCTTCAAATTAATATCATAATCCTTTCTGTGTAGGCGTTTATTTGCAGAAAAACTTCAAGGTTTCATAAAAATTAATCCAAAAAACAGCAACGTCAGAAGTGTGCTGCTGAATCCTCTTCGGTAATCCTAATAGACTGGCTTCAGGCCTGGGAGAAACTTAGCAGGCAACTCCAAGACTGGAGCTTGTGATTGGTTCCATCAAGGAAAAGAGAAGCTCCAACATGAATGCATTTTTAAAAAAATGTCCTACTTTCTTTTTTTTCTTTTTAGAATAATGTGTTTTAATATGCATTGTTAATTCATACTATTTAAAGTCAATGCATCTTATACAAATATTAAAAAATATAGACATCATGCCATCCACCCCCCTCCTCCCATACGTGGTTTGATCCAGAAGATCGGGACACACCACAGCACTACAACACGGACTACAGCTGAACAATGACAGGTAATTGTGTTTGAAATAATTATTGAAGTCATTTTGATTTTGTTCAATTAAATTTAACGAGTTATAAATAATTTTTACCTGATATTCTTTGCTGAATTACCTGTAAATTATATTCACATTTTCACTCTGTGGTTTTTGGGAAGCAAGCTTAGCGCAGCTATTAGCTTAGCGCTTAGCCGACTCACTAGCAGCATAGCTTCTTCTCCCGTCCCTCCTGCACTTTCCTGCTCTGTGTCAGATGTTTAGTTACTCCACGGCCTCCTTTACAAGAAAAGATACTTGTAATACATGTAGCTTCGAAGGCCAGGCTCAGTAAATTGGAGACTCGGCTCAGCACTCTGAAAAATTCGGTAGCTAGTGATGCCCCTGTAGTCGGTGAAGACCAAGGTAGCTTAAACACTGTTAGCTTCCCCAGCAGATCCTGAGCAGCTGGGAAAGCAGGCTGGCTGGGTGACTAACCCATTCTCTATCCGTTTTCTACACTTGGCAACACACCCACCGAGGAACAAACTCTTGTTGTTGGTGACTCTGAGAAACGTGAACCTAGCGACACCAGCAGCCATAGTGTACACCCAGGGGTGTTAGCAGGCCACATTCAAGGAAATGTGAAATTTGATTTTAATAGCAATATTGACTCCAAACGATCACAAACACATTATAATCGACAAAAACCCCTGATTATTATTAAAATGATTTTGTCACTTTCCATATTAGCCCTGATTTATTGTGCAGCTGTCTTTGTGGCCGTTACACAAGTGGCTAGCAACAATGCCAGCACTTATGCTTGAGCATTGTGTTAATTACCATTAATTATCAAGCGGGAAATCTACACTATAACCTGACCTGCACCTCCCGTGAAATATCAAATGACGTCTGTTATGTCCCTACCAATCACGGGCCATGATTAGAAGGGAAATATCCCTACCAGTATTTGCTCCACAGGTGCTCAGCGCCACACAAGACTCTGATTGCACCATCTCGGAAACACTAAGGGGCTTGACACACAGGGAGTGACATCGCGCCCGCTCCATTCATTTCCTATGGAACTTGTGCCAAGCGATTGTCGCCTCATAACACAAGTTCCATAGGAAATGAATGGAGAGCGAGCGACGTCATTCCCCGTGTGTCGAGCCCCTAACAAGAACATGTCAGCTGTCATTTATGCTTGGTACAAAAACAGTATAGTGTTCACATTATAGTGCATCTTTCTTTTGATGTTTGGAGCTTACAGTATGCTGTCATTTTAGGGTACCTTCACTCACTAGTCACAGAGCATCCTTTACAGAACCGATCGATGAGACTTTAATCATGTGTACGTCTTTACTGGTTTTTGGTAGGAGTGTGTCTTCATGCTATCCCTTTGTTGAACTGCAGGTTTCTGCTTCAAATGTGGACATGACATTGCTGATGTCTCAAACGCCACCGACCAGTCACTACTTCCTGTCTCACACTTGGTACCACTGCCCTCCACTGCAAATAAGGTACGTGACATTGCAACTACAAAGACAAACAGTTTATGTACTTATGTATACTTCGGTCAGATGCCAACAAAACACATTCTCAGTACAGGGTAGTCATTGTCCTCTTATTCATATTCATAGCAGAGATTCAGACATCTGAACTACAGAAATCATCCATGTGGCAAACGCCTCAGGATACAAAACTAGTACAATTATTACCTCTTCTAGCAGCACAGTCCTTGGCCTGCTTCTGAATGTATGGATTCTTCAGTGTTCAAGTTGAATGCTGTTAATTGTAACTTATGGATCATAGTTGATCATTTTGTTTTGTCCCTTGGTTTATGCTGAGGTCACCGCCTGATCAGTGGATGTATGAGTGCATGTTGTAATCCAGCAGGTTTCTCGTGCTCACGTAGCAATATCCTGACATGATCTGATATTATAGACTTCTAAATATGGATGACAAAGAGGTTCAGTCACACAAACGTCCCCATTTTGGATCATGGACTTTGTGTGTGTGTGTGTGTCGAGTGTCCCCAGTTGTATGGACAACTTTATGTATTAGTATTTGTGCTCAGTACAAAAACAGTATAGTATCTTGCCGTTCACAGACTTTCAGCAACAATTACTTTAATAAGCCTATGTTGGGTGAAGCACAATTTCTCAGCTTTCAGAAAGTGTTTGGATGTTTCAGATTGGAGAAACAGTCGTGTAATTACCGTAATTCAAATTACGCTTGCTCTGACATCTAAGCCGTGATATGATCGGTGTTAACCAGCTGTTTACTGCAGTTAAGAGCAGGTAAGAGGTGAATTGGTGTGATCACCTGTGGTTAGACGGTCAATCTGTTGAACTGATGAAGTGAGTTTTTGTGCTGGACTGAATTCTAATAGAGCGCCTGTTTTTGTCCATTGTGCACTGATTGGTTGTGTGTGGCTGAGGCTCAGGAGGTAGAGCAGGTCACCTAGGTTGAAGGTTGGCGGTTCAATTTCTGGCTGCACCAGGCAGCCAGGAAAAGGAATTGCAGCCAGGAATTGAAAGTATAAGTTGCTCTTTGTTGTAAGCCTTGGAGTATGAATGTGTGTGAATGTTAGACAATTTTAAAAAAAGCCCTTAGCTTAGTTACATAGGGAAGTGCTTGTAGGAATGGGTGTGAATGGGTAAATGTAAAACGTGTTGTATAAGCGCTTTGAGTGCTCAGAGTAGAAAAGCGCTATATAAGAACTAGTCCATTTACCATTTATATAGTGGGTCACATGACTGATCGCCAAATGCTTTATGTTGTTTTCCTCTTTCTCTGCCCTGTGCCCACAAAGCTAATATCAGGTAATACTGCTTGTAACAACAGCGGTTACATTTGAGTAATATTCCACTGAAATTTATGTAAATGGATCTTAAGGCCCCCAAAACCGATGGTAATGCTGTGGAAACGGAGATGTGCCCATGAGGCTAAACCCTTTAGTAATAGTAGCTTAAAAATGTGGTAAAAATATAGTATACAGATAACAATAAGGAAGTAATGTTTATGCATTTAACGTTTCACAATTTTTAATAAATTGTAATAAACGCAAAATTATGAAGTAATATTGGCTAATGTTTTAATGTAATAGGATCATATTACCATGTTATAAGGCTTCAATTAAGTATACCTTAGGTTCTCAGCATTCTGCTTTGCTTAATAGCCTAAATATTATGGTTAATGCGTTGGCTTATTAAATGGAAATATTTATGGTAATTTCTGTGCAATAAGCAGGAATCAGGCTTGTAAAATGCAAAACTGACTGTATTTATTGCCAAGTTAATCACTGAATAAAACAAAAGTCAAGAGTTCTGAAGATGAACTGGAAACACTTATGGAAAATGCTAAACTACCTGTTTGAAAAACATTAAGTATTATATTTAAAAAATAAACATGCATAAAACATTTATTAAAAGCTCGCTGGAAAATAACAATGCATTGTATTTGTTTGAGGATCACAATATTAAGCATAGCTAAGAGGTCTATTTAAAATAGTTTTTGAAATTGCATAGGAGTGTAGAAGATCCTCTTTCACAGCACATTTTATATCTGGATGACAATGGAATACATATTTTAAATGTCCAATTTAAATACAGTGGACAGGTCACCAGTCTGTCACCGGGCTAATGCCGAGACGAACTATTCACATTTACAACTAGGGTCAATTTACACAGTCAGACCTAGAGCTAATTTAGAATCACCAATTTATCTAACCCCATGCATGACTGTGGGAGGAAGCCAGAGTAGCCAGAGAGCCCACACAGATCTGGTGATAACATACAAACTCCATGCAAAAAGGCTCCAGCCACAGGGGTGATGTTATTGTACTGGATTTATGGCTCTTATATCCTTGAAAAGGCGACCAAGGGGTCCATTTCTGTGTTGTCTACCCAGCCAGTAGTTCCACTCAATAAAATGTAGGCTCTCTCTCAGTGACTTCTCAGTCATGTTGCCTCTGAAACGGTACACCTCTTGCTAAAAGGTTCTCCAGGACCTTTCTATATGCTGGGTATGTGCTCCTGTAGCAGGGTGCACAAAAAAACCTCTGGTGATTGACTTGGTAGTGTATATACCCATGTTGCCTCAATCTGCAGTAGGAACACCAAGAGTCACTCAAAATTGTACCTGCAGGTCTAACATACCGTTGTATAATACGAAGTAGTCGTTCAGGATTTCGTCGGCGAACAAATTTCAACACAGGCCTCCTTCTCCGTTGATTGACTTCCAACAATCCAAAAACCCAGCCTCTCCTGCACCAAGTAGCACCAAACCGCCCACGTGCACACTGAAAAATTAGAAGTTTTGGAAAGAGGACAGTGTTAAAGCATGATTTATTTGCAGTTGTCTGAACAACAATTTCATAGATACAGATGTACCTTTTTGTAAGATCACCATTATTCACCAATTAATATCTTAAATAAATTAATATCTTTACCTTTCTCTTGTGACAAAACTGTGTTAAATGTGCTATAAAAATGAACTTGACTTGACTAGGCTGGACTATTGTAATTCATTATTATCAGGCTGTCCTATATAAATAAAATTGAATTGAAATTGAATTGAATTAATCTGAATCTTTGGAAGTGTTCACAGGATTTCTGAATATCCACACAGAAGAGCAGCAGGTTCAAACCCAGAACCGTGTGAACCACTGCTCACTGTGCTGCTGTCACAGGCGTTGGTAACAGTTAGTCTGTGTGCAGATTTCCTGTTTTTTTCTCAGGGTGGGCTTCTTTTAACTGTTCTGCTTCCACTTCCTGTCAGAAATAAGAAAAACAGACATCACGGTCAGTGTGAAGGAACATTTGGCATTTACTGTAAAGTGACTGTGGGGGGGGCTGAACAAAGAGCAGAGACAGAGCTGTGAGCACCGCTGAGGGCAGCAGGGGAATGAGGCCATGCTGCACAGACGGCTCCTGTAATATTAGAACATGGACGATATTTGTAATAACCTAAAACAAGGATCCTCACGTCCAGGCCTCCTTCTGTCCTGCAGGTTTTAGATGTGTCCCTGATCCAGCAAATGGCAGCAATAACAGCAAAGGAAGCAGCGAGGAGTGCAGGAGGAAAAACAGCAGCAAAAGCAGCAGCCCGTGTATCACTGACTGTAACAGATCAGTAACATACACAGTAGGGGGCGCTGTTTCCTGCCTCACTTACACAGAGGTGAATGTAGGCACTGATGTGCCATATTTGATAAATCAGGACTGCAGCCATGAATGATAAAACCCTTCATCACTTTCATGATCCAGAGTCTGGGTCACTGTTGTTGTTTTTCTCTTGTTAAATATCAGTCATCTGATATTAAACTGCCTTTCAGTAACTTCATAACTGAATTTGGGAACCTGTTTAAGTTCAGGTGTGTCCTGAAGCAGCAGGTGTGATGGAGACTCTCCATCAGAGGATGGAGATGAGAAGGTGAGCTGAGGACCACCTGTTGTTTTCAAGTGTGCAGGCAGGTAGGGAGTGTTGTACACCTCTGTAAGACCTTTTTTGTGTCACAGTCATAAATGAGACTCCATGTTTTATTATTTATGTGATGTTCTCTTCATGGTCAGATGGTGGGAGGAGGACTTGGACTTGTGATCTCAGTTCCAGAGCTGGTTGACAACTGCAAAAACCTGGATGTATGTGAGACAGAAGCCAGTAGGAGCCTGAGAGAGAACGCCAGAGCCATCGGGGATGAGTCTGAGGAGATGAAGAAAGACCTTCAGCAAATCGAGTGAGTGTGAAAATAACTTTATTTACAGAGTAATGACATAAATACAAAGAGAGGAAGAAATGCTTTTGTGAAGGTTTGTGTTCATATTCTGAGTTAAACACAACATCAACACAGTCGCCTCATTTCAAGCTCCAGCACTGGAACTAAAGTTATTCCTAATTTCTCATACTCATAATTTCTCTTACAGAAATGTTTTCCGGAGATTAATGAGAGTTAAACGTGCCATTGGAAAGAGGGGGAGTCAGAGGAGCAGGAAGAGAGGAAAATTTGTGATGGAGAACCTCAAACATGAGGTCACCCTGCAGTGGCTGAAAGAAAACCCTGAGTCTGAGGCCTTGTTCCAACTTATAAACATATCTGACAACATTGTTAAATTCCTGGAAGAAAAGATTAAAGAGGAAGAAAAGAAAAACCACTCCAACATTGTTGACATCATCTTTGTGGCACATGGAGCGATCACAGGCTCCAGGGTGTCAGCCAGCTCTCTGCCTCAGCCCAGAATCACTGATGTGCTCCTGTATTCTCCCTGGAACTGTGCCATTGATGGTGAAGCAGCTACAGGACGCATGAAGCCTCAGCACAGAGAGTTTTATAGTAGAAAAGAAAAGGGCTGCACAATTCCTGATGCAGAGCATCGACCCACCAAACTTCCAGATGAGTGGAACTCCATGAGGAAGGCTGGAGATCAAAAGATTCCTAACATCATGCTGGGTCCTCTAAAACCTAAAGATGGTGCACGGAAATACTTTGAGATTCTTGAGACTCAGCACGGTGAAGCTGGGAGAAACTGCATCGTTATCCCGTTCCTCCTCCCAGGTAACAGCAAAAAAAACGTCAACTTCTCTGTTTTCACCTCGGCTCTGTCTAAGGTGCTCCTGTTCTCCAGGTTTGAAGCCACCCTGCATCTCACTGTAGACGTGAAACCATGAAGATTGATGAGGATGCTCTGATGAACCAGTACGCATTGATAACACTGCAGTGACATCTTCAGCGGACCTGTCAGAACAAGAGCCTGATGACCTGTTCAGAGCTTTTAAAGCTCTATTCGGTTAGTCATCCTGCATTTGTCAAAGCCGCACAACACAAAACTCACAGATTCACAAGCTTTTAAAACCATTACTTTTCCTTTATGTAATCACAACAGCATCCCAGCTGTTTTGGAATAATTAATGATTCATGATTTTTGGAGATTTTCTTTAGGAACCACAGTGCATTCTGGGTAACCACAGTACAAGCTGTCGTTCAGACAGAACAAGACAGAAGCAGATAGTAAGGAGGAGCAAAATGAATGCTGTATTATTGCAGTTCAGGACACTTTGTATACATTTTATTTTCCTTACATGTGCTGTGTGATGGTGCCTGGGTCCTTTATTTTGTGGTGGAGTTCTGATGGTGGGTGCTGCTCCTGTGTTCCTGCCTCCGTCTCTGTGTCCTCCAGTCTCCCTCCTCTCTCTGGCTCCTGTCCTCGTGGGGGTCTGTTCCCCTGCTTCAGTTATCTTGTCTCCTCAGTAATGTCTCCTGTTCTTTGGGCCTTTTGTTCCCCGCCTGTTTCACTTGTTAGGTGAACTTCATTCATGTGTATTGTATCTCAGTGTGTGCGTCTCTGTGTTGTGTCAGTCTGTCTTCCTGTTTTACTTTGTCAGTCCCTTGTCTCGTTAGTTCGCTTCAGCTCACCTGTCCTCCTCCTGCTGTCCCCACCCTCCCTGATTACCTCAGGTATAACATGTCTGCGTCCTCCTCTGTTCTTCATCACGTCCTTGTTTGTGACTCATGCTGTCTGCTCTGTGTATCCATGTTTCCGCTGTGTTTCCTAGATTTCATGTTTCTGCCCTGTTAATATTTAGTATGTTTTCCTGTGTGAGTCCCACAGAATAAAGCTGAGTCTGAGTGAGTTTCCTGTTCTGTTTGGGTCTCTCTGCCTGCCACACAGCCGTTCCTGTTTCTGTCTGTTTCACTTTTGTTTTTCAGTTTATATTTGTACATCTCATATCACTGCATACACACTTATAAAGCATAAAGTCTGACTTGGTATTTCATGTTGCCCTGTAATAATACTCTTGTCCTGCCTTGTTGTACTAAACTGTGACTCTTAAAAATAAGTCATTAAAATATTAAGTAGTCTTATGTCTTTCATAACTGTGGTCTCTCTGCTCTTCATTCATACTGGTCAGAGGTCAGAGGTCACCACAACAGCTTCTGTGTGTCTGAGGTGCAACAATCACACTGTCACAACTCAGATCTTTATGAGTCTTTGACTCTAGCTGTGATGTTACAGCCAAGATCAGTGCCACAGCTAAGCTGTGTAATGTAGCAACAGTTACACTTGCTAATGTGACAATGTTGTGATCACACCAATATATGTTCTGAAATGTTGGAGGTGATGTTTTTCATTCTTCCAGCTGATAACTGAGGTTACTTCCTGTGAAGACGGAGTTTTTCCTTCCCACTGTCCCACAGAGAGCTTGACGCTGAGTGTGTGTGTGATACACATGCTCACACACACACACTTGTGGACATTTCCTGCTGTAATCATTTCACACAAAGGCAACAATCTGCTGTTAACATCACAAACCTGTTCAAGCTGAGCCGCGGCCTGTTTGCTTCTTCCTTCTGAAGCTGATTCCGCTCCAACGTGTCTGCAACCTTTACACTGATTCAGGTGATCCACGTCACATGACCACAGGTGGAGGAAGGAAGTCAGATTCACTGATTCAAATACAGACAGAGGTAACAGAGAGGTTCTGCAGGTTCTCTCAGTCTGAGGGTCAGGATGAGCTCTTTGAATCACTGAGTCGTTTCCTGAAATTCATCTCTTTTGAGAGAATTGGCTCCTCCTGGTGGACAACAGAATAGCCCCACTGAGCACGCTCAGTGCAGTGAGTTGTGAGTCTTGCACACACTGAACTTAACAACCTAACTTTGTTTCCTCCTCTTCCTGCAGGAGGAGGCCAGAGTTCCCAGAGGAAACCCACCCAGGAAGACCAAACTCCACAGGAAGACGTCCAAAAATGATGGAAACCCCTGAGACTGACTTCCTGTTTCAGACATTTAGGAAACATTTTAATGATCCTCACAGTCTTTCATTGGTGTCATAATGAACTGAAATGCTCAGAGGTATAACTGCTGTATTAGCAGCAGTGACAGCATAAATGTAATTACCTATAATCAGGATGGTTTGAGAGAAAGCTGATTTGACCCTTTGTGTTGTACTGGAGGAAGTACTGCAGGCACAAATGTTTACTGTGTAATTCATTCACCATCCAGGTGAATGAATTACACACTCATTCATTTTATACCAGTGGGGATAAAATGAATGAGTGCCCCCAGAGCCAGCAGCCACCCTAGAATACAGTCAGCTCCACCCTCAGCACCATAGCCAACCCCCACCCTGGGTCGGGCGCAGGAAACAGGGGTGTGAAAAGACTCGCCTGCTCCCCTCCCCACTCATGTGGACAGTGAAATGTAAACAGTGAGCATGTCTGTATGAAAACTAGAGCGCTATTAAAATTGAGGGGACAGACGCATGATGAGACTTCAGCAGTGCTCATCCACCCCCCCCCCCCCCCCCCCCCAAAAAAACCCTCAATGGCTAAGGTGCTGATAAAACTGAGGGGCAGACGGCAGTGATATAGTGAGTGGGGTCACTCGAGCAGTCCCCCTGACCAACTCCTGGGGGACATGTCCTCCTTTATTCAATTTCCAGTGCAGCATTTGCACAGTTGTCTTTTCGGACATCATATTGCTGTACTATGAGTACAATAAAGGCAGGTATATCTGTTTGTAGTGGTACTATTATTCTTTTGTAAACAGTGTTAGAAATAGTGATTGCAGCAGAAGCTCTGAGTACGATCACACTGAACTGCTGTTCTTCTCAGAATGCAAATTTCAAACTGTGAAAAGTGAGAAGCTTATCTTCATCGTGGAAATTCAAAGGGTATTACTGCAGGAGATTATATTTGTCTACTCAAATGGGCAGTTGGGCCTCCACTGAAAGCTGCAGCTGTCATCACTCTATTTTATTCAAACAGATCAGCAGGACCTTATCTTCAGCTGTTGTGGAAGATCCACAAACCACATTTCACCTTTGTTGCACCTGGACAGCACTGCGTTTACCTGCTGTCTCCACATTAAGCACTTTATCATTTACTTCATTAAGATCTATTTTTTACCTCCATCAGAAACACAGCGTATCATTTTGTTCAGACATCAGGAGTAAACTGAATGCATTTCATAAAAGCTGCTTGTATTTTGAAATCATCAGAGGTGGCAAAAGTACTGACATTCTGTACTTAAGTAGAAGTACAAGTACTTGTGTTAAAAAATACTCTGGTAAAAGTCGAAGTACTGGTTCAACTTCTTTACTTAAGTAAAAAAGTACAGGCTCTGAAATGTACTCAAAGTAAGAAAGTAAAAGTAGTTCTTTGGAGGACGTTTCTACCTGCTATTTTTGTGTAAAGCTAACTGAACCTCATTATATATTATTGTAATAATATAAAATAGTACATGAGAATAGAAACTTTATTCCAATCTAAATTTTAATCCTAATGAATGCACTCAGCTTGAATCTGTTCTGTAGGACACAAACTGTTAAAGGGAATTTAAACACAGCTCTGTTCTCTGTGTCCTCCATAGTAGAGGGTGACTGTGCCTCCACCTAAACACCAACATGAGGATACTCAGGGGTTACAGTGGGATTCAGAAGGTGGAGGAACCCTAAGATCAGCTGTAGTGGCTCTGCATGGGGAGAAGAATCACAACTTTCTATTGTGAGCTGCAGTAAATGATGTTGGTGTGCAGGCTGTGATCAGCTGACCTGCTGCTGCTGCTCTGAGGTTTACTGCTCTGTGTGGATGAACTGAACTCACAAAGATGTAACCCAGTATTTCACAGCTCTCTGAGCTGATCTCCATCCCCTACACTGACAGCATACAGGCTGTAGAAATGTTGGATTCAGTGAATGAATCTCAGCATCAGCAGCTTTGATTCAAACTCATCTCTGCTGCACTGATGTAACCTGTAACTCTGACCATGAACACAGCCTCTGTGCACCAACACAGAGCTTTACTGTAGATACAGTACAACAAGCTAACCTAAACTGCAGTATTTTCATATAATCTTTGAATTACACAAAGTCAGCATACTTCAGTTTGTTTTCCAGTCCTTACCTTTAACTCTAGCCTCTCTTCTTCCTCTCCTTCCTCTTTCTCCATCTCTGAGTGAACTTCTCTCTCTTTGCTCTCCCTGAAATACAGCAGCTCTTCTTTTAGCTCGCAGACACACTGTGTAACAAACTGCACACACTTTGTGTGTTTGCTGATATTTGTTAAGCATTTAGAAACGTTGCATTTATCTGCCACACGTTACTCCCTTCATGCTCGCTCCTCTTCAGTAGCGCTAGCTAAGCTGTTTATGTGCCGCAGCGCAACTTACGGACTCGGTCCGGCCTGCTGTAACCCCTGATTATAGCGCTATAAATGATACATAAATTATATGGGTTTGTGTATTTAATCCCTTTGTACGCGATAAGCCGGTGATGGAGAATTCAAGATTCAAGATTCAAGAAGTTTATTGTCATGTACACCGCAAAACACTGTGGTTATGCTGAGCAATGAAATTCTTACTTGCGACTGCTTTACGAACAATTGAAATAAGCAACTAAGTTAAAATAAAATTTAAGAACTAGTATATTAGGACATAAAAGTAGAAAATAAAAATAAATAAATAATAAAGCAAGTGCAATATATACAGATATATACAGATGAAAGAAAGGCAGGTAATCACAGTTTGGTAATCAGTCAGTGGTTCAGTAGCCTGATGGCCTGTGGATAGAAACTGTTTTTTAGTCTGGTTGTTCTTGCTTTTACACTCCTGTAACGTCTGCCAGACGGCAGGAGTGTGAACAGTGTGTGCTGTGGGTGGGTACGGTCCTTGATGATGTTGTGTGCCCTCTTTATTACCCGGGTATTATAAGTGTCCTGTAGTGATGGGAAGGCAGCTCCACAGATGAATTGTGCTGTTTTGATGACACGCTGGAGAGCCTTCCTGTCCTGACTGGTGCAGTTTCCACACCACACCGTGATGGAGTTTGTCAGGATGCTCTCCACAGTGCATCTGTAAAAGTTGCTGAGGAGCTTGGGGGATAATCCGAATTTCCTCAGTTTCCTTAAGAAGAAGAGTCTCTGCTGAGCTTTCTTGACAGTCTGTGTTGTGTTGTAGGTCCAGGTGAGGTCTTCACTGATGTGGGTGCCAAGGAATTTGAAAGTCTTCACTCTCTCCACCTGAGTCCCGTTGATGAATAATGGAGCATGCTGGTCTCTTCTCTTCCTCGGGTCAATAATCATCTCCTTAGTCTTCTCTGTATTTAAGGAGAGATTATTTTCCTGGCACCAGGACACCAGCTGGGCCACCTCTTCCCTGTAAGCTGCTTCCTCTCCCCCAGTAATCAGCCCAATGACGGTGGTGTCGTCAGCAAACTTGACGATGGAGGTGTTGCTTTGGGAGGGGATGCAGTCGTAGGTGAAGAGGGTGTACAGGAGAGGACTGAGCACACAGCCTTGTGGGGTCCCAGTGCTCACTGTCTTTGTTTCTGATGTCCTGGTACCAACTCTGACTGCCTGAGGTCTGTCTGTAAGGAAGTCCAAGACCCAGCGGCAGAGGGAGGGTGGTATTCCGAGGGTGAACAGCTTTTCAACCAGCCTGCTTGGGATGACGGTGTTGAAAGCTGAACTGTAGTCTATAAACAGCATTCGAACATCAGTGTCCTTATTTTCGAGGTGTGAGAGGGCTGTATGGATGGCTGCATTAACAGCATCATCAGTTGAACGGTTCTGACGGTATGCAAATTGCAGGGGATCTAATGTGTCCGGAATGGATCCTTTAATATGGGACATGACCATCCTCTCAAAGCACTTCATTACAAGTGAAGTGAGTGCAATGGGACGATAGTCATTCAAAGAGGTTGTGTTGGTTTTCTTGGGGAGGGGCACTATAGTGGTGGACTTGAAGCATGTGGGCACAGATGATTGGGAGAGGGACAAATTAAAAATATCTGTAAAAACCTCGGCCAGCTCTGAAGAGCAGACCCTCAGAGCACAGCCAGGGATGTTGTCGGGGCCAGGTGCTTTTCGGGGGTTGGTCCTCCTCAGGGCCTTGCACACCTCAGTCGATGTTACAGTGGGTGAAGAGCTCTGTGTTGCCTCCGGTAGTAGAATCTCTCTACGTTGGATGGAGTTGAGGGTGTCAAAGCGAGCATAGAACTGGTTCAACTCATCTGGTAGGGCGTTGTTGCAGGCTGTGATCCTGCTGTTCCTCTGCTGAAAGTCAGTGATGTGTTGCAAGCCCTGCCACATGCGTCGGGAATCAGAGTGTTTGTAATATCCCTCCAGCTTCAGTCTGTACTGCCTCTTGGCTTCCCTGATGGATCTACGTAGGTCATATCTGGTCTTTCTGTAGCCCTCCGTGTCACCAGAGGCAAATGCAGTTGAGCGTGCATGCAGCATGGAGCGTACCTCACAGTTCATCCATGGTTTCTGGTTGGGATATATCTTGCAGCATTTGGTGGGGACAATATCATCAATGCATGTGCTGATATAACTGGTAACCACTGATGCATATTCCTCTAAATCCACAGAACTGTCCTCTCTCAGAGCAGCATTCTTAAACACATCCCAGTTTTTGGAATTAAAGCAGTTCTGAAGCACCAGATCAGTCTCTTCACTCCAAACTTTAATGCTTTTAATTGCTGGGGGGGCTTGTTTGAGGAGCTGCCTGTACTTTGGATAGAGGAACACAGAAATATGGTCGGACTGTCCAAAATGTGGGCGGGGCACAGCCTTGTATGCATCCTTCACATTGCTGTACACGTGATCCAGAATGTTGTTATTCCTTGTGGGAAAGCTCACATGTTGATGGAACTTAGGGAGAACAGTCCTGAGGCTGCAATTGTTAAAATCCCCGGCAACAACAAACACAGCATCTGGGTGGGCGGTCTCATGTTTGCTGATGATGTCGTGCAGTACTCCTAGCGCTGTGGTCCGATCGGCTTGCGGCGGGATATAAACAGCCAGCATTAACACAGCACTGAACTCCCTCGGTAAATAAAAGGGTCTGCACTTCACCATCAACACTTCGATGTCAGTACAACAGTGTTTCTCCACCACCTGAACGTCCACACACCATCGCTTGTTGACATAAACACATACACCGCCACCTTTGTTTTTACCCGAGGCAGATGTGCGGTCTCCGCGGTGCACTGAGTGGGTCTGTAGTTGAATGGCCGAGTCCGGCGTAGTTGCAGTGATCCAGGTTTCCGTGAAGATCAGAGCACAGCACTCCCTGATCTCCCGCTGAGCTATTGTCCTAGCTCTCAGCTCGTCCATCTTGTTTTCGAGAGAGCGGACATTAGCTACCAAAAGGCTAGGCAATGGTGGTCGTGTGGCTCTAGCCTTTAGTTTAGCATGTAGCCCTCCTCTCTTGCCACGCTTCCGTCTTGGATGCGCTCGTTGTCGGCTGCTCTGCCTGCCTGAGCGTGATCGTGGTGTTACGGCCTGCTGGCTGGAGCTGGCATGATCCAAACACAGAAGAAGGCTATGGTCCAAAAGGTCTAAGCTAAGCCCATGGGAAACTTTTCCAATGTCCAATAGTGTTTCTCTGCTGTACGTGATCCTTGAGTACAAGCACTGAATATTAGCCACACAAACTAGCACTAGAATAAACAACAAATACAATTGGTGTAGGGAGCGCGTCGCAAACACGTCTGCCACGGAGGGCGCCATGTTAAACTACGCCAGTACGATTGTCTCTTATGTGTTATTATTCCTCCGTTTAGGATCAGATCGTTTGATTTGTGACGGCGCACTGACCGGAAATGCAAACTTCTCTCTGACGTGTAAAAAAGTAACGAGTCTGTTTGAAAATGTAAGAAGTAGAAAGTACAGATACTTGTGTAAAAATGTAGGGAGTAAAAGTAAAAAGTACTCAGAAAAATAAATACTCAAGTAAAGTACAGATACCTGAAAAATCTACTTAAGTACAGTAACGAAGTATTTGTACTTTGTTACTTCCCACCTCTGGAAATCATTCACAGTCAATATATGAGGTGCCAGCTGTGATTAAAGAGAACATCATTGTCAGTATGTACTAACAGCAGGAGCATTTCACACACAGAGGCACATTTTTAAAAAATTAATTTTTGAACAGCATTCAAATCAAAAAGAAAGACCCAAAATAAAACATCTTTATTTCGAGGGTAGGCAGCTTGATGGACATTATGTAGCATCCAGGCTGAAGATCAGACCAGGTCAGATTTTCTTCCAGTAGCTCAAACACATAGGAGGCCAAGACACAGTACAGATGGATCAGAGCCTGATCTCATTCATGGTGAGAAGGTCTAGATTATTCTGTTCTTCAATATATATAAATTCCCGACTCGACCTGTGGGCGATCGTTGTCCTCCAAGCTTGGGTCCTCTACCAGAGGCCTGGGAGCTTCAGGGTCCTGCTCAGTATCTTAATGTTCCCAATGACTGCGCTATTCTGGACAGAGATCTCAGATGTTGTTCCTGCAGTCTGCTGGAGCCACTCTCCCATTTTGGGGGTCACTGCCCCGAGTGTTCTAAATACCACAAGGACCACTGTTATCTTCACCATCCTCTCCAGTTCTTCTCTGAGCCCATTGTTGCCATCACTTGGTATTGCAACGTCTATCACTACGGCTTTGTCCACCACTATGATGTCCAGCTGGTTAGAGATCACCAGATTGTCTGTATTTGGAAGTCCCACAGGATCTTAGCTCGATGATTCTCGACCACCTTTGGGGGTGTATCCCAATTGACCTCGGCACTTCCAGGTCTCCTTCATGAATCGCCACCTTATTGTATTGGAGGGGTTTGTGTGTCCCAGTGATCCCAGGAGCTATGTTGTCCGGGGGCTGGTCCCCCTGGTATAGTCTCCCATGGCAAATTGGTCATGGGTGAAGGGGCCAGAAAAAGAGTGATTCCTGTATGGAAGACTCACCGAAGGACCAGTTTACCCTGCCTGGGATAGGGTTACCGGGGCCCCACCCTGGAGCCAGGCCTGGGGAGGGAGCTTGAGGGAGATGGTCTGGTGGCGAGTCATTACCTGTGGTGCCAGGCTGGGTGCAGTCCAAAGTGGACCCGCTCTCCTGTAGGCCCACGACCTGCAGAAGACATTGTAGAGCTCTGATCCAATGTGTGTTGGGCTGTGGCCAAGGGCGGAGGCCGACCAAACCCCAGCTACTAGGACCTGGAATGTCACCTCTCTGGCAGGGAAGAAGAATAAGGTAATGCGTGAGGTTGAGCGATAATGTCTAGATATAGTCGGGCTCACCTCAACGCTTGGCCTGGGCTCTGGAACCAGTCTCCTCCTCCGAGTTGCCCTAGGTGAGAGGTGGTGAGCTGGGGTGGGTATTCTTGGATCTTTTCAGCTTGCTGCCTGTAAGATGGAGTTTTCACCAGTAGACGAGAGGCTTGCTTCCCTGCGCCTTCAGGCCAGGAACAGGTCCTGAATGTTGTACTATTGTACCCACCCTTCTTGGAGTCACTGAGTGGGGTGCTTGAGTTGAAGGAGGAGTCCTATTGGACTTGGTTAGCCTGTGCGACTCTGGAGGCAGCTGACAGGTACCGGCAGGCCAAGTGATCGGTACCGGCAGCTAAAGCAAAAATTTGGGTGTGGGAGGAGTTTGGTGGGGCCATGGAAAAAAGACTTCTGAACTGCCTTGAAGCAATTCTAGCAAATCATCAGGCAACTCAGGAGGGGAAAGCAGTGCTCCACTCACACAGTCTATAGTGCGAGTAGGGTGCTGCTGACTTCAAGTAAGACTATAGTTGTGTGGTGTAAGGAATACTTCGAGGACCTCCTTAATCCCACTGACACGCCTTCTGAAGTGGAAGCAGAGACTGGGGATGAGGGGGATGACACGCCCATCACTGGGGGTGAGGTCACTGAGGTAGTTAAACAACTCCTTGGTGGCAGAGCCCCTGGGGTGGACGAGATTCGCCCTGAGTTCCTGAAGGCTCTGGATGTTGTAGGGCTGTCTTGGTTGACACGCCTCTGCAACATCGCGTGGAGATCTGGGGCAGTGCCATTGGATTGGCAGACCGGGGTGGTGGTCCCCATCTTTAAGAAGGGAGACCGGAGGGTGTGCTCCAACTTTCGGGGGATCACACTACTCAGCCTCCCCGGTAAGGTCTATGCCAGGGTGCTGGAAAGGAGGGTGCGTCCGTTAGTCGAACCTCGGATTCAGGAGGAACAATGCGGTTTTCGTCCTGGTCGTGGAACGCTGGACCAGCTCTTTATCCTCTCAAGGATATTCGAGTGTGCGTGGGAGTTTGCCCAACCAGTCTACATGTGCTTTGTGGACTTGGAGAAGGCATTCGACCGTGTCCCTCGGGGTGTCCTTTGGGAGGTTCTGCGGGAGTATGGGGTGTCTGGCCCATTGTTACGGGCCATTCAGTCCTTGTACAACCACAGTGAGAGCTTGGTCCGTATAGCCGGTAATAAGTCGGATTCGTTTCCTGTGGGTGTTGGACTCCGTCAGGGCTGCCCTTTGTCACCGATTCTGTTCATAATTTTTATGGACAGAATTTCTAGGCGTAGCCAGGTGGCGGAAGGCTTCTTCCTTGGTGGCCTCAGAGTCTCATCTCTGCTTTTTGCAGATGATGCGGTTCTGTTGGCTTCATCAGGGGGGGGCCTCCAGCTCACAGTGGAATGGTTCGCAGCCGAGTGTGAAGCGGCTGGCATGAGAATCAGCACCTCTAAGTCTGAGGCCATGGTCCTCAGCCGGAAAAGGGTGGAGTGCCATCTCCGGCTCAGGAACGAGTTCTTGCCTCAAGTGGAGGAGTTTAAGTATCTCTGGGTCTTGTTCACGAGTGATGGGAGAAGGGAACGGGAGATCGACAGGCGGATCGGGGCTGCTTCTGCAGTGATGCGGACGCTGCACCGGTCCGTCGTGGTGAAGAGGGAGCTTAGCGTAAAAGCGAAGCTCTCGATTTACCGGTCGATCTACGTTCCTACCCTCACCTATGGTCACGAGCTTTGGGTAGTGACCGAAATAATAAGATCGCGAATACAAGCGGCAGAAATGAGTTTCCTTCGAAGGGTGGCTGGCCTCTCCCTTAAAGATAAGGTGAGGAGTGCAGCCATCCTGGAGGGGCTCAGAGTAGAGCAGCTGCTCCTCCACATCGAAAGGAGCCAGTTGAGGTGGCTCGGGCATCTGATTAGGATGCCTCCTGGCCGCCTCCTGGGTGAGGTGTTCCGGGTATGTCCCACCGGGAAGAGGCCCCGTGTGTATATATATATATATATATATATATATAAAATATATGTGTGCCTAAGAAGTACAATGGGCTGTCCATACATGAGGCCTTAGAGACTGCCAAGCAAAGACTTACAGCCTTGGCTAACCGCCTAAAGAGGTATACCAGGGAGACAGAAGCCAGGAAAATAAACCGGATGTTCTCCACCGAACCATCCAAGGTATACTCTCAATGGCAGGGGAACAATATGAGAATAGCACCCCCACCAAGGCTGGAGACAGAGCAATACTGGAAGAGCATATGGGAGAAGGATGCGTCACACAATACCAATGCTCAGTGGCTAGTGGATCTAAGAGCAGACCACAACAACCTCCCAGAACAGGCCCCAGTAACCATCACGGTGGCTGACATCCAAGAAAGAGTCTCACACATGAAGAGCTGGACAGCACCAGGCCCTGATATGATTCACACCTACTGGCTAAAGAAGCTAACTGCACTCCACGAGCACCTGGCAGCACAAATGAACCAGCTGCTAGAGGCTAAGACACACCCAGAATGGCTGACTGAAGGCCGGACGGTCCTGATCCCCAAGGACCCCCAGAAGGGACCAGTCCCATCCAACTACTGGCCCATAACCTGCCTCAGTACAATATGGAAACTCCTGTCAGGCATCATAGCAGCTAAGATGAGTAGGCATGTAGCACAATACATGAGCGAGGCCCAGAAAGGGATAGGCAGAGAGACCAGGGGAGCAAAACACCAGCTTCTAGTAGATCAACAGGACCCTAAGAGCCTTCAACAAGACCTCAATGGGGATGGCCTGTCCCCACTGCTGTTCTGCATAGGCCTGAATCCCCTCAGCCAGATCGTCAACAAGACTGGGCTATCAACACCTATGCCCTTCCAGTTGTCAGATACCCTGCTGGGATAATAAGCTGGCCAAAGGAGGAGATGGAAGCCACTGATGTTAAGACAAGAAAGCTCCTTACCATGCATGGAGGGTTTCACCTCAAATCCAGCACCCTGAGACTGTACGCTAAGCGGAAGGAAGGTGGCCGAGGACTAGTGAGTGTCAGAACCACTGTCCTAGATGAAACAATGAAGATCAATGAATACATCAGGAAGATGGCCATAAAGGATCATGTGCTTAGTGAGTACCTCAGGCAGCAGAAACCCGAGAAAGAAGAGGACAAAGGACAGGAACCATCATGGAAGGACAGGCCTCTGCACGGCATGTACCACCGGCAGATAGAAGAAGTGGCCAACATAGAGAAATCCTACCAATGGCTGGACAAGGCTGGACTGACAGACAGCACAGAGGCACTAATCATGGCAGCACAAGAGCAAGCTCTAAGTACGAGATCAATAGAGGCTGGGGTGTACCACACCAGGCAGGACCCCAGGTGCAGAGATGCCCCTGAGACAATCCAGCACATAACAGCAGGGTGCAAGATGCTAGCAGGCAGGGCATACATGGAATACCATAACCAAGTGGCCGGCATAGTATACATGAACATCTGTGCCGAGTATGACCTGGAAGTCCCGAGGTCAAAATGGGACACGCCCCCAAGGGTGATTGAGAACAACAGAGCTAAGGTCCTGTGGGACTTCCAGATACAGACAAACTAGTGGTGGCTAACCAACCGGAAATCGTAGTGGTGGACAAACAAAGGAAGAAAGTCATAGTGATAGACGTTGCAATACCAAGTGATGGGAACATCAAGAAGAAGGAACACGAGAAGCTTGAGAAATACCAAAGGACTCAGAGAGGAGCTGGAAAGGATGTGGAAGATGAAGGTAACAGTGGTCCCCGTGGTAATCGGAACACTTGGGGCAGTGACCCCCAAACTGGGAGAGTGGCTCCAGCAGATTCCTGGAACAACATCTGAGATCTCTGTCCAGAAGAGTGAAATACTGGGAACAGCTAAGATACTGCGCAGGACCCTCAAGCTCCCAGGCCTCTGGTAGAGGACCCGAGCTTGGAGGGCAAAATAGAGACCGCCCATAGGGGCGAGCTGGGATTTTCATACATACATATATACATACATACGTGCATATACACGTATGTATTTCATTTAAAAAAATGTTTTTTAAATAAATCTAATTGTGTATTGCAGAGTTTTTGCTATTTTTGCGGGATTTTGCAATATCTAGTTATTTATATAACTCCCCATAATTATGTTCATCACTTGGACAAAGAGATCAGTCATGCCTATGCCTTTAGCAAAAATAGAAGTTACAGCCGAGGGTGAATATACTTTATCACCTGATGAAGTGGTGCCTTCAGAAGAGCTGTAATGCTCTTCTTGGCTGTGTAGTACTGTACATTCATCTCACTGTCACCACCTTCCTCGCCATCAGTACTGCACAGCTACATAATTCATCATCTTCATCATTCAAGGTGTATTAAGAGAGAAGTAAGAGAGTGGGAAGGGTTTATAAAGCCTTAAAATATATATAAATAATAAAATAAATATAACGCTGCTACTTCACAGATTTTCACGTATTGTGGGGGTCTCTGGAACATAACCCCCGCAATGGGAGAGTAGGAGAGGGAATATGTGTATAAATCAGGAAAACAACGAGCCACACCGCTGATCAGCTGACGGCCCTTCTCTCTGTATTCATCCTCACATCGCCAAACCTGATA
Organism: Archocentrus centrarchus; assembly: GCF_007364275.1. Classification (NCBI taxonomy): domain Eukaryota; kingdom Metazoa; phylum Chordata; class Actinopteri; order Cichliformes; family Cichlidae; genus Archocentrus; species Archocentrus centrarchus. The sequence continues at coordinate 1,276,780 of NC_044353.1, read as the reverse complement.
CAGGTCTGTCTGTGTTTCCTTTAATGATAATTTAATTATTATTTTTTTCACAAAAAACTTGGTTTTCAGCTCAAAACTCAAGCAGACATGTGAAGAACATACAAACTTCACACACAAAGGTGTGTGTGTGTAATTTATTTATATATATATATATATATATATATATATATATAAACACACACACAGTGGGGAAAAAAGGTATTTGATAAACTGCTGATTTTGTAAGTTTTCCCACCTCCACTTCAACTGTGAGACAGAATCTAAAAAAAGTCCAGAAAATCACATTGTATGATTTTTGATTAATTAATTTCCATTTTATTGCATGAAATAAGTATTTGATCACCTACCAACCAGCAAGAATTCTGGGAATTTTTTTTGCATTTTTGGCTACAGCGGCTTTTTATCAACAGTGGAGAGAGACAGGAAATGGGGAAAAGATACAGGGGAAGACACGCAGGCAAATTGGCGACACGACAGGCCGGGACACGAACCTGCGCCGCTTGTAGTGCTGCATGTGTGTGTGGTTGCCAGCTTCACCACTAAGCCACCCAGGCACCCAGAATTCTGGGATTTTAACAGTAATTTGAAAACCATAGGTTCTTACCTGCCAGAGGAAGGCTCTTATTTCACACTGTATCACCACACATTAAGGGTCACCTGATGCTGAAAAGCTAATTCATGCATTTATTACTTCTAGGCTGCACTATTGTAATTCATTATTATGAGGCTGTCCTAAAAGCTCCCTGAAAAGCCTTCAGCTGATCCAAAATGCTGCAGCTAGAGTACTGACAGGGACTAGAAAGAGAGAGCAGATTTCTCCCATATTGGCTTCTCTTCATTGGCTCCCTGTTAAATCTAGAATAGAAGTTAAAATTCTTCTCCTCACAGAAGCAGTGGCACAAAACAGAAAACTTACTTTGACAGACAGACAGAGCACACAGCTGGAGGAAAACCAACAACACGACAAAGGGAAAACACAGACACACACACACGGTGTAACGAGAGCAGAGTGGAAACATCCAGGGAGAACAGGTCAACAGACTCATACTAACAAGATGAGGCGAAGCAATACTAAACACAGTCCACACAGAACAGGGGACTGCCAAAATAAAACAGGAAGTGACTTCATGACATATAAACACAACACAGAAGACTTGACAAAGGAGGCCAACACACAGAAACATGTGATTCACCGGGGAAGACACAAACACCAGAAATAAACACTGAAGACTAGACGCAGAAGGGATAACACAGACACAGGAACACAAGAACCAGGGAACTAAATACAGATAATTACTATAAGCAAAAACAGAATGAAAAAACTACAACAAAATGAGCAGCTAAACTGTACAAAAAACTAATAAACACAACCAGAGGCATAACAAAAAACAGAAGTCAAAACACTGAACCACCAGACCAGGAGGACAGGGAGGTCAGATTGATCTGTGCATAAAAAAAGACACAAAACCTTTTTATTCACACGGGCCTACACTTAACTGTGTCTGTGTGTGTGTGTGTGTTAACTTGTATTTCACTTTGTAAAGTTTTATTTTGCAGCTTCCTCTGCCTTAACGCAGTGTAACCCTATGCAGGATTTTATGTTTTATCTTCTGTGTTCAGTACATTTATTTTAAGTATAAAGAAAAAATATATAAATAAAACTGTAGCTGGTGTTCTGATGGTTCTACCAGCTTGTCCTGTGTCTGTGTGTATTATCTTAATTTGTCTTGTTTGATAGCTTATCTATTTTGAAAATAAAGGCTTAAAAAAAGCAGGACTAAATTTCTCTTTTGTTTTGGTCTTTGATATTTTCAGACATGGCGTCTGTTGACCTGCTGCTCATGCTGATGATGTCAGCCTTCTTCCTCATCTCCACCGTGTCCGTCTCTAAGCCTGCCAACCGGAACCAGCATGGGAAAGCCATCCAGGAGAAACTAAAAAAAGCCAAAGCAGTACTTAAAGCACCTCTCAGAAACAGTGAAGACATCAAAACTATTGCAAGCAGTACTCTGGAAGTATTCAAAGACGTTGGATCTGTACTAAAAGATGCTAAAATTATACTAGAAGGTCTGTCTGTACTAAGTTTTCTGCCAGTGGTAGGTTCTGCTTTTTCCTTAGCAATGACGTTAGTTACACTGATAGACAAATATGTAAATGATAAGTCATTACTGAAAGATATCAAAGAAGAATTTGACAAAATTGATCTAAAGCTTGACCAGTATCATCTGGAACAGAAATGGGAAACCTGGGCAGCTGGAGTTTACCACAAGCCAGAGCTGAAAATCAGGACAGCATGGAATAAATACAAAACACTGTTAGGTAGTCTCGCAGAGGCAAAAGATGACGATGAAAGGAAAAGACACAAAGAACACTTTAAGAAGTCTTACTTAAAACATGAGAAGGCTCCGGGGGAACTGCGAGAGTTGCTGAAACGAGGAACAACCTTCATATATAATCTGGGGGACGCACTGGCTGAACATGTTAAATGTCATGAAAAGGAAATCACTGAATATACTGTTTTCATTCTCATGCTTATCTACAAGGGCAACATGATGAATCAATACTACTACAAACTGAAGGATATAGAGTCTGGAGCGCGGACTGAAGAGCTAAATAAGAATGTACATGAAGCAATGTCAGCAATGTTTGAAATCCACATGCAATGCATTGGTAAAAGTATGACTTATGTTAAAGAGGACGTGAAACCACTTATTGACGACTCTAAAAAACGTGATGACCTAGCACAGGAAGTCTGGTCTTTTCTCAAAGACACATATGACAGGTATGACTGGATGGTTGTTGCATTTAGGACCAAACAATCCAGCCATGAAATAATTAAGACCCTGAACAAACACGTGTTGTCAGGATTTTCCAACGTGACAACACAGTATATTACTGTGGCTGTAGCCAGACAGGTGAAAGGCTCTCACACCAAAGCAGAGGCGGTCAGCAAGGTCATTCAGAAGTGCATTCCTGAGAAAGTTCTGTGCTATAAAGTAGCAGAGACACTCAGTAAATGTGGGGAAAAGGTGGGAGGAATTCCAGTGAATCAGATGTACACAGCAGTGCACGCCTATACTAGAAAAGCTCATCAAACCATTGTAGCTAGCTCTAAAGCTAAAGCTAACCCTGAAGGTGGAGATGAAATCAGTGCTGCTCCTGAAAACCCTTCAGCTCAGACTCCTTACATTTACACAGGGAAGTGTGAGAAATCTCCAGGTGTGAAGGGTGGAAAGTTTGTGGTTGTGATTAAAAGTGATGAAGAAATTATGGGAAAAGATCCATTGTTAGGTTCGGACCACCATTAAATAAAGAAAGACACAGAAACCTGTAGTTGGTCTTTTTACCTGCAGGGAGAGTCTCAGTCAGCTAACACTCACGTGCCTCTGAAAGAGAGTCTGACTTCCTTCTTCCTGCCTGCGCTTTTATTTTAGCATCACGTGGGTGCGTGGGGGGGGTGTGTGTATGTGTGTGTGTGATGTCAGGAAACAGGCGTTACCTGCTTTCCTCACCTGGAGGGTCCAGGTGTATGAGAGTATGTTTTGTGCTTACAGTCTGATGGTCATGTGCATGTTTATGATGAACACATTGTGATACATAGAAAAACAGTTAGATGTTTATCTATTCTAACAATTTGAATAGAATAGAATGCCTTTATTGTCATTATACAGGATGTACAATGTGATTGGAGGGCCACTCCTGTTCAGTGCCATGTAACAGAAAATCAAACTCTCTAAATGAAAATAAAAATATTATAAAAATATTATAATCTCGTATAATCAATATGATCAAGAGATATACAGAAAATAAACAATGTGTAAAATATACAAAAAATAGAATGTATAAAAATATATACATACATACCTACATTGGTGCATCTGTACATTGTAAGAAAGTAAATGCGTGTATACATATAATAATGAAGATGATGAATATTGCACTTGGTGAATGAATATTGCACTAGTGAATGAATACTGGATATTACAGTATTCATGTTAGATATTGTTCAGTATGAATGATATAATATTGCACAGAGATGTGGGTGTTGCACAGTTACAGTGGGTGAGTGTGTGAGTTCAGGGTGGTGATTGCTCTGGCGAAGAAACTGTTCTTGAGTCTGTTTGTTCTGGCTTTGATGCTCCTGTAGCTCCTGCCAGAGGGCAGCAGGTCAAACAGGTCAAAGCCAGGGTGTGAGCTGTCCTTGATGATGTTCCTGGCTCTGCTGATGCAGCGGGAGGTGTAGATGTCCATCAGGGAGGGGAGAGGGCAGCCAACGATTCTTTGTGCTGTCTTGACTACCCTCTGAAGCCTGACCCTGTCTGCCTCAGTGCAGCTGCCGTACCATACTGTGATACAGTACGTCAGCAGGCTCTCAATGGATGAGCGGTAGAAGGTCAGCAGCAGGTTTGAGTCCAAGTTGTTCTTCCTGAGGACCCTCAGGAAGTGAAGTCGCTGCTGAGCCTTCTTGATAACAGCTGTGATGTTATCTGACCAAGAGAGATCAGCAGAGATGAGGACACCAAGAAACCTGAAGGTGTGGACCCTCTCCACACGCTCGCCGTTGATGTAGAGGGGAGCTGGGTCAGTCCTGTGTTTCTTGAAGTCGATGATGATCTCTTTGGTTTTCATGGTGTTCAGTACCAGGTTGTTCTTTGAACACCAGGCTGTCAACCTCAGGACCTCCTCTCTGTAAGCTGCCTCATCTCCCTTTGAGATGAGTCCGACCACTGTGGTGTCGTCAGCAAATTTGACGATGAGGTTGTTATTGTGGGCCGGACTGCAGTCATGGGTGTAGAGGCAGTACAGGAGGGGGCTCAGCACACAGCCCTGTGGGGAGCCAGTGCTCAGTGTGCGGGTGGAGGAGAGATGGGGGCCAAGTCTCACAGTCTGGGGCCGGTTGGTTAAGAAGTCCTTGATCCAGGAACATGTGAGAGAGGGGAGGCCCAGGGTGTGCAGTTTGGTGGTGAGAATGTCCGGGATGATTGTGTTGAACGCTGAGCTGTAATCCACAAAGAGCATGAGTACAGCTGTTTATCATGAACATAGCACATACAATCCTGAATGAGGTTGAGGCGAAAAACCTGTCGTGCGGCTGTCTATCCTTCTTTTGACCCAAAGTCACACTCTCTATTCTTTCAAGACAGGAAAATTCCTCAACGGCCCCGCCGCTCATGGCAGCCACTGCTAGTCTGTCTCACTCGGGGAAACACCTACATACATTTGCAAAAATTAAACATTAGTTTGAAAACCAGTTTACATCCACCCCCACCACTTGGTCTCCCATTTTCAATGGGGGTTTCATATTTGGTCTTCTGTTTCACCCTCCTGTCCACCCTGCACAAGGGTACACTGATAGAAACTGCTGCAGGCTCCTTGCGGGGCGGCCAGCAAGTCCAAAACCACTCTGTTCTGCATCACCATTGCACGCAAGGCGCTCAACTCTTGTGTTGCAGTCACGATGGTCATCAATGCGCCCAGGGTGCAGATCCAATTCCACGTGGTCATTGCATGTGAACGAGCCATCCCTATTTAGTGGGGGGTTCAGTTGTTTTCTTCACGGGTTTGAGACGAAGGTGGCCTAGGGCTCACCCCCCCTTTGTACCCCGACTTCCATCCCCTACTCAGCGTTGGTTGGCTCAATCCTTTTGCACTGGCTGAGGTGGATCCACGTGGATCTCTCTGCTATTTTGACTGCAGTTGGCGTGGTCAGTGGTACTTTGTAGGGTCCGTCCCACTGGGGTTGGTTCCAGCACTTCTTCTTGATCACTCTGACCAGGACCCAGTCTCCCACCGCTACCGGATGTTCCTGTGGAGAAGCAGAAGAGCCTTCCGGCAGTTTATTTGTATCAACAACATTTTTGCTTTGGAACAACTTTCTCATCCAATCACTCAAGTCTGTCTCTTCCTCGGCTTGTTGTTATTCTGTGTACACCAGGTGTCTAAAAGTTCAGCCAAACAATGACTCATAGGGGGTTATCCCCGTGTTGTTGGGGGTCACATGCATGTATGTTTTTACTAAATCTATGCATTCTACCCAGGGCCTTCCCGTTTCTGCCATACATTTCCTTAGTCTGTTTTTTACTGTGCCATTCGTTCTTTCAACGAGTCCTACGCTCTTGCGGATGATAAGAACAGTGATTTTTTTAGCTGTACCCCTAGGTTTTACGACTAAGCAATACTTATAGGTCTTACTCACTATCCCCCCCTGTTGATACATGTGTAAAAGCATGTATCAATATGGCTGCTGTTTTAAATACTGACCTAGGAAGTTGTTCCACTTCAATTTTGCTTGCTGCTGCATCTCATGGAGCACTTCGGGTCACAAGCGTTCCACAATTGTCGTGTAATTGCGGCCAGCTTTGCTGCTTTGTCAGCATAGCTGTTTCCCAATACTATCAAGTCTGTGCCTGTTTTGTGTGCCGCGCATTTACAAATGGCCAGGGCTGATGGTAGTTTTATGGCTGCTAATAGGTTTTTTTAACAGTTCAGCATGTTTCACTGGCTTTCCTGTAGAGGTCAGCATTCCCCTTCTCGCCCACTGCGCTGCAAACAAATGTAGGGCAGAAAAGGCATACTGGCTGTCGGTGTAAATCGTGACTGCTTTACCTGCATAATGCTTGCATGCTTCGGTTAATGCGATTAACTCGGCTGCTTGAGCAGAGAGGTGTGAGGGCAGTTTCTCTGCTTTGATTATGGTGGTATTGGTGACTATAGCATAGCCCGTTTCTGTTTTGCTTTATCATTTTTCCCGCTTGAGCCATCCACAAACACAACGTGGCCTTTCGCCAGTGGTTCATCTTGCAAGTCTAAGCTGGGCTTGCTGTTTTGTTCCGTCAGCACTTTGCAGTCATGAGGGTCGCCGTCATGTGGCGTTGGTAGCAGAGTGGCTGGGTTTAGAGTGGTGCAGCGCTCTATAGTTATGTGTGGTTGCGATAACAGGAGCGCTATGCAGCTGCGGTGTCTGGCTGGAGATAAGAATGTCATTTTACTCTGTACGAGCAGCACCTCAAGTGTAAGTGAGTGGAAAAGCACCAGTTCTCTGGAGGCCTACATAGCGAGTGCTGCTGCACATACTGCTTGCACGCAAAGGGATCCATGCTCTGCAATAATTACACAGGCCTAAAAAGGCCATCATTTGCTTCTTCGTTTGTGGTTCAGGTGGTTGTGCTAGTGCTGTGTGTGTGTTAGATGCCAGTAATGAGTGGGTGGTGTGTGTGTGTGTGTGTGTGTGTCAAGTCAAGTCAAGTCAAGTTTATTTATAAAGCACATTTAAAACAACGACGTTGACCAAAGTGCTGTACAAGATCTGTAACCCCAAGGACTATACTAAATAAAAATAAAAATATATAAATAAATAAATAAAATAATAAAATAAAAATAAATAAATAAAAATAAATAAAAACATTAAGAACAATAAATAACATAAGAAAATTAAAAATTAAAACGTTTAAAACAAGTACCATAAAATACCATAAAACAATCATCTAAAAGGAGGTAGCACTGCAGCCAAATGCCAAGGAAAAGAAATGTGTTTTTAATAGAGATTTAAATGTGTGTATCGTCTGAGCTGTGCGGATATGGAGAGGTAGATCGTTCCATAGCTTTGGTGCTGCTGCTGCAAAAGCTCGATCACCTCTCTGTTTTAGTCTAGTTTTAGGCCTCTGTAAGAGCAGCTGGTCCGATGACCTCAGAGCTCTTACAGGGGTGTGACAGTGAAGCAGCTCAGACAGATACAAAGGTGCCAGTCCGTTTAAGGCTTTAAAAGTAAGCAATAAAATCTTAAAATCGATTCTAAAACGGACAGGGAGCCAGTGAAGGGATGACAGGACTGGGGTAATGTGTTCATGCTTTTTTAAACCGGTTAAAAGACGAGCTGCCGCATTCTGGACTACCTGCAGGCGGCGCACAGATGATTGATCTATGCCAAAGTACAGAGAATTACAGTAGTCCAGGCGGGAAGTAATAAAAGCATGAATAACTTTTTCCAGGTCCTGCTGTGGGAGATAAGGTTTTACCTTGGCAATGACTCTGAGTTGGTAAAAACTGATTTTGGTAACAGCACTTACTTGCTTCTCCATTTTAAAACTACTATCTAAAATGACACCCAGATTTTTCACAGCATCACGACAGTGAGGAGCCAAATGACTCGGAGTGCCAGAGGAGTAGCTTGAGGGGTCAAATTTACCAAAGCATATGACCTCGGTTTTGCTTTCATTAAGATTTAGGAAATTGTTTCTCATCCAGGACTTGATGTCACTTAGACAGTTCAGCAGGGGTTCCCATGGATCTCTGCTGTTCAGTTTGATGGGCATATACACCTGGATGTCGTCGGCAAAACAGTGGAAACAAATATTATGTTTCCTAAAAATCGACCCTAGAGGCAACATATACAATGAGAAAAGAATTGGGCCCAGAATGGACCCCTGAGGCACTCCACAAGAAAGCTTTGCTGTGGTAGAAAAACAGTCTCCTAGATGGACAGAGAAACTTCTATCAGTAAGATAAGATCTGAACCAAGTCAGAACCGTGCCTTTAATGCCAATTTCATGTTCTAGGCGGGATAGAAGGATCTCGTGGTCCACAGTGTCAAAGGCAGCTGACAGATCTAGAAGTACTAAAACTGCAGGACTACCAGAGTCCACAGTTAAAAGCAGATCGTTAAAAACTCTTAAAAGAGCCGTCTCTGTGCTGTGACGCATTCTAAAACCTGACTGAAACTTTTCCCACATTCCATGTTCACTTAAAAATGCTTGAAGTTGCTTAAAAACAACTTTTTCAAGAACCTTGTGTAGCAAGTTAATTTAGATGAACGTTCTCAAAACTCCACAGTGAAAGTCAGTTCATGTTTATATATATATATATATGTTTTTTTAAGTAAATATATTTCTTTGTATCAAGCCGTTAATGTTGTCTTGGCTTTTTACTATGGTTCCTTATTGTGGTTCCTTATCGCCACCTGTTGCTTGGGGACATTAAATGGCGTGACACACCCCAGCTACATGTGTCACAGCTGCCCTGTCTCGCTCAGAGGAGACAAGCAGCTCGTGATGGTAAGATGTGTTCCTCCACTCACTGCTGGTAAACTAAGCTAGCAGCTGAAAAGACTGTGTTAATAGACTTTGAAAATATGTAATTACTGCAATAAGCATTATAAAGATGATGTTAATAGGGTTGTATCTGTTTCCAGCCTGTGAAATAATAGATTTTAAATCATCTGTGTTTCTTTCATCCACGTCTTACAGAGAGTGTAGCCTGGCTGTGTACACCAAACTAATGCCCCTCGTTCCCCATTTTAAAGGTGCGTTTTGATTATCTGTTTAATTCATTTTATTTTTGTAACATATTTGGTCACTCAGTAATTTTGTGTTGTCAATTCTCTTTGAATGTATATATTTTTATTGGACTACCCATGTTTTGTTTTTCTATGTACACTGTTGGCTGCTGCGTTTCTCGCGCAGAGGAGACAAGCAGCTCGTGATGAGAGTGTAGCCTGGCTGTGTACACCAAACTAATGCCCCTCGTTCCCCATTTTAAAGGGGGGATTCAAATAAAAGCTGTGGTGACCAGAGCAAGTGTCCTCGTCTCATTAGCGACCGATTCAGAGCTGCTACATAAAACTGGTGCCGTGACCCGGATATCCAGATCAGCCGCCGCCGATCGCCGAGGTTCTGCTGTGTGCTTGTGACACCCGGAGTTCAAGTTGGTGGACAAATGGATCCTGTTAGCCTCTGAGTTGGCTGCAAATTGTCATTAATGAGCATAGGACTGTGTATATAACTTTCAATTTGTGATCTGTTTTTTTGTTCATATATTTCTTGATTGATGTAATTTCCTAAAACCATGGCAGACAAAACGTTTAATGTGTTTTCTCCTACTGGTAGAGGGAGGGGCTTATTTAAATTTGTGAGTGACACCCCAGGGCCTATCCCTGAAAAATTGTTTGGGTTAGATGATGTTAATCACAATCCTGAGCACAACCCACCCTGCTCTACACCTACAAATACCCATGAGAATAGCACAGGGCAGTTACGGGAACTTATTGGCGAATTAGGAAGCCAAATTGGTGAGTCCATAGCTGGCCGCCTTTTGGCCTCCCAACCATTTCTCACTGCACAACCCTCTCTTGCTAACCCAACTGCAGCTGAGACATTAAACACAGTTGCTGACCTGTCCAAGGTGAGTTTGATAGTCAGACCTGACATCAAAGATCCACCCATGTACCGTGGTGATGGAGCAGACAAGTACTCCATTCAGGAGTGGATTGACATTATGGACGTGTATTTGAACAAAAGAGGGCTGTCGATTACTGATCAAGTGGAGGAAATCCTGAGTCATCTGCTTGGCAGAGCAAAAAATATTGTCAGAGTGGGACTTAAGAGTAGCTCTTCAGCCAACACTGCTGTAACCCCAGAGACAATTTACCGCATCTTGAGACGCTACTTTAGTGAGACACCTAGCTCTTGCTTACCATTGGCCGATTTCTATGCCACACAGCCAGTAGTTGGGGAAACATCAGTAGACTACTGGGTCAGACTAAACACAGCTGCTGAAGTAGCTGACAGACATTTAAAGCGCCAAGGTGGTAAAATGGACAATATGGACTCAGAGATTGCCATGATGTTCATTAGGAACTGTTCAGATCCCAACCTTAGCTGTGTTTTTAAATGTAAACCCATCAGCAAATGGTCACTAGCTGACGTGCAGGAAGTTATTGATGAGCACCAGAGGGAGCACCAAGCTAAAAAGTCAGCTGCCAACATGACCAAAGCACATCCCCTTCGTGTTGCCACTGCTGCAGCAGTTAGCGAACCCCAACAGTGTGACGCAGAGTACACAAATGTTAACACAGCCGAGCTAACTAATCCTGCTAAGCCAGGTGAGGCAGCAGCTGCTGAATCTAATGCACTGGAGAGAGTGCTTAGCATGTTGGAGAGAGTGCTAGAGCGTACAAACCAGCCTACATTTGCTACCAGTAGACCACAACCCTCATCATTCAGTCGTCAGTCACCGTGCCGAGTCTGTGGACATAGTTCACACTCAACACGAACACACTGTATGAGAGAGAAAAGATGTTTGGACTGTTTGGAGATTGGGCACCAACGAAAGGACTGTCCTAAGCCTCCCACTACTCAGTCAGACAGCACTCCACTGCGTCAGGGAAACTAATGTACTCACACGTGGGAGGGGGCCGTGTGAGTGATAGAGACGAAACCCTCAAAGCCGATGATGATGCACAGTCTGTATACACAGAATACATTAAATCCTCTCCACCTAATGTTGTTGTACTGTTCCAGAACATTGCTAGGCTTGATAAAGCTGACAGCCTATTCTATACTAATGCACAAGTGGAGGATCAGGTCTCGTTACAAGCTTTACTTGATTCTGGCTCAATGGCATGTACAATCAGTGAAGAAGCTGAGCAGATGTTAACCAACATGCACTCGGTACCTATGCCCCATGATACTTGTCCTGACATTGTACTTGTTGGCTGTGGGGGAGTCAAAGTTAGGCCCAAGTGTATCTATGACTTGAAAATGGAAGTCTATGGTCACACATTCAGGGTCCCTGCTTTAGTAGTTCCTGGACAAAGAGACCAGATGATCCTAGGGACTAACGTCATCAAACACCTCCTTAAACAGTTCAAACAGTCCACACAGTTTTGGCAAGTTCTGAGTAAACCTGAGTCGACTGACGCACCTGAGATAGTGCAATTTCTCAACATGTTGTCCGGCATTAACAGGTGGAGGGGTGACAGCATCCCTGATGTCATTGGGGTGGCTAAGTTGACCCAGGCTGTGACCCTCTTGCCAGAACAGGAGCACTTGGTGTGGTGCAAGTTGCCCGCAGCCTCAGCTCTTTCAGAAGGCAGTGCTGTCCTAGTTGAGCCAGCAAAGGTCCTTGCCCACAAAAAGGACGTAATTGTTTGCAGATCTGTGGCAAACATGAATGGTGATAGGTGGATCCCAGTTAGAGTGCTAAACACTTCCAACAAACCTGTCACCTTACGGCGCAACACAAAAATTGCGGAAGTGTCAGCTTGCATTGCTGTTGAGGACCTGGACGAGGTCCCTGAGTTAGGAGTAATTGACTCGGTTGAAATAACCAACCAGACGATGTGCAGCGAACCAGCCAACCAGTCTCAAAACCCTCTCGAGCCCAATCACAAAGACACTTTAACCAAGCTTGGACTTGAAAGTCTAGACATTGATGCTTGCGAAGTATCACATTATTGGAAGGGCCAGCTTCTGCAGCTTATCCAAAAGTACGAGGATGTCTTTTCAAGGACGAAGCTCGACTGCGGGTCAGCGAAAGATTTTGTTCATCGGATCCATCTGTCTGACACGCGGCCCTTCAGACTCCCATACCGCCGCGTTCCACCAGGCCAGTACCACAAACTCAGACAAGTACTTTCAGAAATGGAAGAACTTGAGATCATCCGCAAGTCAAATAGTGAGTGGGCGTCACCACTAGTTCTGGTGTGGAAAAAGAATGGAGACTTGAGAATCTGCGTGGATTACCGCTGGTTAAATGCTCGCACAATCAAAGATGCTCATCCGCTGCCACACCAAGCAGATTGCCTCGCAGCTCTGGGAAAAAGTGCCATATTCAGCGCAATGGATCTCACTTCTGGCTTTTACAATGTTGCTGTGGCAGAAGAGGACAAGAGGTTGACAGCCTTTACAACACCTATGGGACTCTACGAGTTCAATCGACTTCCGCAGGGGCTGTGTAATAGCCCAGCCAGTTTCATGCGACTCATGATGAGCATATTCGGCGACCAGAACTTCTTAACTCTCCTCTGCTACTTGGATGATGTTCTGGTCTATGCACCTGATGAGGCTGAAGCTCTGAAAAGACTAGAAATGGTTTTCAGCAGGCTGAGAGTCCATGGATTGAAATTATCCCCTAAAAAATGTCAGCTACTCAGGAGGAGCGTAAAGTTTCTAGGACATGTTGTGGACAGTAGCGGAGTTTCAACTGACCCTGACAAGATCAAAGCCATTGCATCAATGACTGAGACAGATCTTATGATGGAGGATGCCATGACTCCTTCTCAAAAGAAAATCAAGTCATTCTTAGGCATGGTCATGTACTATCAGCAGTTCATCCAAGATTGCTCCAGAATAGCCAAACCCCTCTTTGCACTCACAGCTGCCCCTAAGGGGAGAAAGGGTAATATCCGTGGCGTTGCCGCATTCAAAAAATTACATCCAAGTGACTGGAAACAAGAGCACCGTGACTCATTCAAACAGCTGAAACTTGCCCTTTTGGAGTCTGTTGTCCTGGCGCACCCAAACTTCAGTCGCCCGTTCGTCCTCTCAACAGATGCCTCGACAGATGGACTCGGTGCTGTGTTATCCCAGGTCCAGGAAGGTGAAACCAAAGCACGCCCAGTCGCCTTTGCCAGTAAGGCACTCACTCGTGCTCAGAGCAAATATCCAGCCCATCGTTTAGAGTTTTTGGCACTTAAATGGTCAGTTTGTGACAAGTTCAGCCACTGGCTAAAGGGACACGCATTCACTGTATGGACGGATAACAATCCCCTGACCTACATCCTCACGAAACCCAAACTCGACGCATGTGAGCAAAGGTGGGTGGCAAAGTTGTCCCCATACAATTTTGACATTAAATACATACCTGGCAGTAAGAATGTAGTTGCTGACGCCCTCAGCCGACAGCCATTCATCAAGAGCTGTGTTTTCCAAAGGCTGGTAACAGAGCCCTATGAAAGCTTGCTAAAAGAATCACAACAACTAAGGGAAGATACAGTCCAAGAAGTCTTTAGAGTCAGTGCCAATCATCAGACAGTTGAACAGCTCCAAGCCACACAGGGCTTAGAACACCAGTCATTCAGTGGTGAGGAAGTGTCTGCAGTTCTATCAGGACATCTTGAGTGGGAGTATAGCTCCGAACAGAGAGTAATGGCATGGTTGGCTCATGACCTGGAGGGGCTGGTACAGGCTGGCCAAGTCACCCTACCTTCGTTTTCCATCCAAGAGCTTCAGGAGGCATAGCAAAATGACGCCACAATATCTCAAGCCATTCCATTTATCACACGTGGTAGGCGACCATCAAGGAGGGAGAAATCCAACTTGCCCCCAAGAGTCTTGAAACTCCTGAAGCAGTGGGGGAAACTGAAAATGCTCGATGGCATCCTGTACAGGGTGTGTAGAGACCTCACCACTGGCAAGAAACGATACCAGTATGTAACACCCCTGTCCCTTGTTGGTCAAGTACTCCGTGGAGTACATGATGATGCTGGGCATCAAGGTCAGAGCCGGACACTACATCTCGCACGACAGCGATTTTTCTGGCTCAATATGGAGCACAGTGTCCGTGAATATGTCAAATGCTGCAAACGCTGTGTTGTGAGTAAAACCCCCGAGCCAGAGGGTAGGGCTCCCCTTGAGAGTATTAAGACCACAAGTCCCCTGGAGCTAGTGTGTCTTGACTTCTGGTCCGCAGAAGGCTCTAAGGGTCGAAGCATAGATGTACTAGTAGTGACTGATCATTTCACCAAAATGGCCCATGCTTTCCAGTGCCCAGATCAATCAGCTAAACAAGTAGCCCGCCAGTTGTGGGACAGGTATTTTTGTGTCTATGGCTTCCCACAAAGAATTCACGCAGACCAAGGCGCAAACTTTGAGAGTGAGTTGCTTCAACAATTACTGCAAGTGTCAGGTGTAAAAAAGTCAAGGACTACGCCCTACCACCCCATGGGCAACGGCCAAACTGAAAGGTTTAACAGAACCTTAGGAAACATGATCAGAGCCTTACCACCCCGTGATAAGACTAAGTGGGCCCAAATGCTACAGACACTGACCTTTGCTTACAACTGCACGGTCCATGAATCAACCGGCTATGCACCCTTCTACCTGATGTTCGGTAGAATTCCTAGGCTTCCGGTAGATGTCTTGTTTCACAATGTAGAGAGAGATAATGAAATCACTGACTACAATGATTATGTCAGAAAGGTGAGGGATAACCTCAAGGAGGTCCTTGCTGCTGCTCAGGCCAATGCCAACGCCAGCCAACAGCGTCAGGCCCGCTTGTACAATTTAAAGACCAAAGGCACGGATATTGATGAAGGCGACCAGGTTCTCTTGGCAAATAAGGGCGAACGTGGACGCAGGAAACTTGCAGATAAATGGTGCTCCACCATCTACATGGTTGTATCCAAAGACCCTAAATGTCATACTTACCGCATCAGAAACACGACCAATGGACAGGAGAGAGTCGTCCACCGAAACCTGCTCCTGCCAGCGAACTTCCTGCCGCTCGAGTTGGATCGAGAACAAGGGTCTGTGTCCTCTTTTGATACCAGCCCTGATCCGAGTAGTGTACCCGGTGTTGAGCAGGACCTTTCTGTTGCAGATCCAGAACATGATGTGGTGGATCGTACAGCTGAGTGGGTAGCTAGTACAGTGTCTTCAGGAGAACCCATTTCCCATCCACCATCCTGTCAGGTGACCTGTGACCCAGCCATTGAATCCCATTCTGATTCTGACCTTGAAGCTTCTAATGAGGTTGAGGGCTGTGAAGAGGGTCACAGAGTAGAATTAGGCAGTGTTGGGAGTCTCGTGAAGAACGACAGACACTGTCAAAGGCCCAACCCCAAGTCTCAGTCGTTTTCGTGACCAGCCCATTATCGATGATGTGGCAGCAGCCACGGGGCCTGATGAGCTGCCACCTCACACAGCAAGTGTTGTCAGGACTAGGGCAGGGAGGATAGTGAGACCAGTCAACAGACTGATACATAACATGACACAAAAGAATAGGCAGCTACGCTGTATGGTAACTGATCTCACCAGGAGTTTACTTTTGTAGATAGGAGATTTTAGTCCCTGTGACTGTTTGAGTTTTGACGACTCACTGTAAATTCTGTATGTTGCCAATCGGCACGAGGTTATTGGAGGGAAACAGCCACTGACTTACCTGTGTGAGGTTGTATTTACGGCACTATCTTGTTGCAAGCAAACATTGTCGAGTCTGGCCAACTTTACAGTGTTGCTTTTCCTTTTGTAGAGGAAAACAGTGATGTTGCAATCAATTGAAGGTCATTGTTTGTGGTTAGTGGTGATAATGTTTCTCTAGGTCCAATTTTGATGTGCATTGGTACAGTTTTGAGAAGTTCAGGGGGAAGCATGTAGCAAGTTAATTTAGATGAACGTTCTCAAAACTCCACAGTGAAAGTCAGTTCATGTTTATATATATATATATATGTTTTTTTAAGTAAATATATTTCTTTGTATCAAGCCGTTAATGTTGTCTTGGCTTTTTACTGTGGTTCCTTATTGTGGTTCCTTATCGCCACCTGTTGCTTGGGGACATTAAATGGCGTGACACACCCCAGCTACATGTGTCACAGCTGCCCTGTCTCGCTCAGAGGAGACAAGCAGCTCGTGATGGTAAGATGTGTTCCTCCACTCACTGCTGGTAAACTAAGCTAGCAGCTGAAAAGACTGTGTTAATAGACTTTGAAAATATGTAATTACTGCAATAAGCATTATAAAGATGATGTTAATAGGGTTGTATCTGTTTCCAGCCTGTGAAATAATAGATTTTAAATCATCTGTGTTTCTTTCATCCACGTCTTACAGAGAGTGTAGCCTGGCTGTGTACACCAAACTAATGCCCCTCGTTCCCCATTTTAAAGGTGCGTTTTGATTATCTGTTTAATTCATTTTATTTTTGTAACATATTTGGTCACTCAGTAATTTTGTGTTGTCAATTCTCTTTGAATGTATATATTTTTATTTTACTACCCATGTTTTGTTTTTTTATTTACACTGTTGGCTGCTGCGTTTCTCGCGCAGAGGAGACAAGCAGCTCGTGATGAGAGTGTAGCCTGGCTGTGTACACCAAACTAATGCCCCTCGTTCCCCATTTTAAAGGGGGGATTCAAATAAAAGCTGTGGTGACCAGAGCAAGTGTCCTCGTCTCATTAGCGACCGATTCAGAGCTGCTACACTTGGATAAAAATGGTAATTTAGAAATTGGTCTGTAATTTGAAAGAACATCAGGGTCAAGGTTCTTCTTCTTGATTAGAGGCTGTACAACTGCATGTTTAAAGGCAGCTGGAACACAACCAGATGCAAGCGCACTGTTAATCAGAGCGAGGATAGTTGGTCCCACTGAATCAAAAGCCTCTTTAAAAAGGCGAGACGGAACACAGTCTGTGGGAGAGTTTACAGGTCTCATATTTTGAATCACCTCCTTTAGTGTGGAGAGTGTGACAGGCTCAAACTGCTCAAAGACAGCTCTGCTGGGAGGAGGTGCAGATGAGTCTGTTTCAGGCTGAGGTGATGAAGGCCTGAGGGCAGAAATTTTTTCCACAAAAAATTTCTTAAAGTTTTCGCACAGTGCAGGACAGACCTTGGCTTGGTTCACATTACAGCGAGGATCAGCGAGTGAATTAAAAACACTAAAAAGAAAATGAGGCCTGTGACTGTTACTTGAAACAATGTTAGAGAAATAAGCAGACTTTGCATATTTTACTGCTTTCTGGTATTTCAATAAACAGTTACGCAGGATCTCTAAGGAGACATGGAGCTTATCCTTTTTCCACCTTCTCTCAGCGCGTCTGCACTCACGTCTGAGAGCGCGGGTTGTCTCATCCAGCCAGGGCTGGGAGGAAGGTTTGGTGCGTTTGGTTGTAGAAGGGGCAATACAGTCCAGTACAGCAGTGCAAGCAGATATAAAAGAGTTAGTGAAGTCCTCGGTATTCAGGCTCAAGCAAAAATCCAAATTGCTTAAGTCAGAGTTTTTAAAAGCAGCTGCAAAATCAGCAGCGCATGAAGAGTTAACCAAGCGCACACGACGTGTAGAGGATACTCTATTTATCCCAGAGCTGGGGAGCGCTGCTGTAAATAAAACAGGAAAATGGTCCGATATACCACAGTCACGTATCCCTGTGATGCAGACTCTAAGTCCGTAAGACAGCACCAGATCCAGTGTGTGACCTTTTACATGAGTGGGACCACACACGAGTTGTGTTAAGTTAAAAGAGTCAATAAGCGAGGCAAATTCTTTAACCAGTGGACCACTCTCACAACACACATGAATATTAAAGTCACCAACAATTAAAATACGGTCATATTTTAGTATGAGACCCGTCAGCAAGTCAGCAAAGTCACCGATGAAGTCCTTCGTGCACTTCGGTGGTCGGTAAATCACCGCGCAGAGCACCGAGGGGGAAGAGTTTATCTCCAACAGCTGCAGTTCAAAGCTGGCGTACAGGTCTGCCGAGACCTGACGACAGCGAAAACTGCATTTAAATATTGAAGCAAGTCCTCCACCTTTTCCAGAGATCCGCGGGGAGCTGAAGAAAGAACAGCCGGGAGGTAAAAGTTCGGAAAAAGGTGCAGACTCACCAGCATGAAGCCACGTCTCAGTCACAAACATAAAATCCAACTGCTGTGCGATGAAAAAGTAATTGAGAAGGAAAGTTTTGTTGGCTAACGATCTAGCATTTAGTAGGGCCATTCGGATGTCCAGATCCTTGTTAGCTGAGGCCGGGGCCCGCTTCAACAGGCGAAGGTTAGCATGGTTTACGCCGCCTCCACGATCCCGCATCCTGCGCCAGGACGAGGGACGCCGAGTCTCCAGGATGACAGGTGGGACAATCGGCCTGATCCAGCGATGCCTGAAATCCACAGGCAGCCCAACAGCCTTGAGGCGGCAAAGACCACCATCCAGGGGGTAATGAACAGACAAACCTAGGAGTCTCAGGTAAGTTTTGACCTGCACCGCGATACCTCCCCGCTTTCCGCGTCTCCTCTGGCGTTTGTTGGGGACCGGAGCACTGGGCAGCCGGCGCAAATTCTCAGGTACATCCGATAGGTGTGGAGGAAAAATCGTTGAGTTTTTCTTTACAGTATATGCTGGTACCAAAACAAACTGGAGGTTTAGAAGTGTCTGCCGATCGTAGGTCATCAAAGCGGAGACATCTGGGCAGATGACTACCAGGAACAGAGCGACAGCAAACAATACACAGAACAGCTGACGGCAGGCCGTACACAGTGGCGCCATCTTGGAACTGCTCAGGAAGACTCAGCAAGAGAGCAGTGCACTGTGTGGGTGTTATCTGACTTCCCTTCTCTGCTGATCAAGCAACTTGCCCTCATCTGACTTGTCCGAAGTCCTCCTCTCCGATCAGTGTGACACAGTCTGGTTAGTCCACGTTCCATTCACCAGTTGTGGACATTCAGTTCACCGGTGACCCGTCAGGCTGCAGTTATAACATCTGTCATCTCGATGCACCGACGATCATTCTGGTCCGGACGATGTCTGATCGGAGGGCAGGAGTCCAGATCTGGGTCAGAGATTTTCAGCGCTTATAAATTTGCCTGAAAAAAGGGCATAGAGAGATGAGGTATCACAAGTAACAACAAATGGAGGTGGCCCCAAAACCGCCACTCCATTAATTAGGGCATCAGCTGTTCTGCCGCTCAAAACTCCGCTAAGATCGCGCTCTACGCAGAGTTCTTTAACTATTAATTTTCTACTCCTGCGTTCCCATCTCCATTTTTTTCCAGTGAGACGTCTCTCACAGGTAAGAAAACAGAAAAAAGGACACGTTCAAGGAGGCCTAATCACCTTAGGTTAAACAACACAGTTTGTCTTTAACCTCTTTTACACGCGACCCAGTCTGCGTGCCACCCATTCGCCGATGGGTGTTACCCTTTTAAGCAGACTCCCAATGTCTATTCAGCTCTGACAGTGACAGATGCACTTTTTGATTTAGCTTTTAAATCAAACTTTTTCCCATTTTAAATTATTTGGAATCTTTCTCACTCGATATGTGTTATGGCCGTGCCTCTAAGGCAGGGTCCTTGAATCCAGGCAGCTGTCCAGCAAAGGGTGAAAATTCGAGTTCCTCCGTAATTTGCAAATGCAGGAGGACTGAAGCATTTTTTTTCCTTCAGCTTGGCCAGAGACTCCTCACTTCTTTGTGGAAGAACTTACTGGATCCTACCAACAATCACCAAAATTGTCATGGAAATTTATCAAATGAGAGAGACAAGATTCCTGTCACCCCATCCTTCCTGCTGTTTAACTCCCCCTCCTCCTCAACCTGTGAACCACCAACTGCCTCCTGTAGCTGCGGGGGAGGTGGTTGAGCTGGAAAAGGTGGTTGAGGTGGGGGTTGCTTGGTTCTGCACTTTCAGGAATGCCGCTGTGGGCTTTAAACACTGCTTCCAGGCGACCTTGGTACTCGTACACATCTTCGCCCTTTTTTTTGTCTGCATTGGCTAATTTTGTCATAATTTAGGGGTGGCACTAGGGTCTGTTTTGTTCTCCAAATTACTCCTTCCATCCCTTGCCGTAAGATTTCTGAATTATGCCTTAAAATGTTGCCGCCCTCATCTCTTCCTGTGAAGGTGTCCCTTACTCTTCCCCACTCGTGTTTGAAATGGTTGCGGAACACACCAAACATTTCATCCCCATTCAGGTTAAACGAGGTTTGTAATCCCCTTATATCTGTCGCCCATTGTTCTATGTCAATTTTGTGTGGGGTTAAGCCTCTAACGGCCTCTTGCATTTCAGTTTCAGTCCAAGGTCGGTAAACCAAAATAGTGGGAGGTTGAGGGGCGCTTGCTGTCCCTGTGTTTGGGTTCGGGACTTGGAGCATGGGGAAGATTTGTGCCACTGGTTCCAGTGGAGGTGGGGGCCCTCCACAATTGAAACAATCCCTTTCATGCCCGTACTCTGATAAAACGGGATAACCTGCTGGCTTAGGTGTGGCATGCACATCTATGTGCGCCAGTGTTTTAAGTTCCCCATTTCTGGTGCGGCTCGCAATGGGAGAAAAAGCTGCGGGAGAAACAGCTGTTAAGCCTTCCCTTGCTTGGGTCTCATGTTGTTTTGTCCCACTAGCTCCTCCCCCCTCTAAACATGGCGCGGCTTGTTTTACGCCGTTAGCTCCTCCCCCCTCTAAACATGGCGCGGCTTGTTTTACGCCGTTAGCTCCTCCTCCCTCTAAACATGGCGCGGCTTGTTTTACCCTGTTAGCTCCTCCCCCCTCTAAACATGGCGCGGCTTGTTTTACGCCGTTAGCTCCTCCCCCCTCTAAACATGGTGCGGTTTGTTTTACGCTGTTAGCTCCTCCCCCCTCTAAATATGGTGCGGTTTGTTTTACGCCGTTAGCTCCTCCCGCCTCTAAACATGGCGCGGCTTGTTTTACGCCGTTAGCTCCTCCCCCCTCTAAACATGGCGCAGCTCCGGGTGCCGCAGGGTCAGGCCCACTACGGTCTTGCTGGGATCTACATACAATGTGAGTTTTCTCATCTGCCTTTATTACAGCTGCATGCACGTGTGTGGGTGGTTTTGCTGCTGTGGCTTTTGCCTTCCGCTGTTCCTGTCGGCGTTTAGCCTGTAACAGCCAAAACTTTGCACACTGCAGTTCCAACTGCGCCTTCTTGCAAAATGCTGCTTTTTGTTGCAGCTGTGTTACTAAGTTTTCACATTCTGTCACTACCAACTTTCCCTTAAACCCATATTTTTTCTTCCATTTATTTATATATTGAGTTGAGCCTTGTTTATGCCATTCCATAAATTTTACATCGCCCTCTAATACGGCGGCCTCGCATTTCGAGAGGACTTACCCATTGTTCCCTACGTACAATCGGCCTTTGCTTTGTCTCGTACAGACCACGTGTCTTTATTGAGACCTAAACCCAAATCCGCCCTTCACTGTGTACTTCAACAGACCATGAAGTTGAAAACCGTTAGATTTTCTTCATGCTGCTGCTTCCACTTCAATGGCGGCTTTCACGCTCTCAGTCACTCACTTTCACACACACATGGCACCTATTTTAAATCTTTGTTTAAGGTGAGAACACCAAAATTCCAAATTAAGGCCAAATTAAAATTCCTCCGTTGGGCGGGAGTTACCAATTTACTTTCTCCTGTCGGCGAGAACACCTACAGTACCGTTTTATATTTTATTTGCTTTTCCCTGAAAAGCTAACTTTCCCTGAAAGTTACTTCGGCCGGTGCCCCTCGTGAACCCTGTTCTGAGGGCGCTTTTCCCTGAAAAGCGAACTTTCCCTGAAAGTTACAACGGCCAGTTACCTCACGAACCCGGTTTGGAGGACGTATACTACAGTTTTCCCTGAAAAGCCAACTTTCCCTGAAAGTTATCCTGGCAATCGGACCCGGTCCGACTCAGTAGTGTACGATTTGTTTGTGCTTTTCCCTGAAAAGCTCTGGCCGGTTACCTCACGAACCCGGTTCGGAGGACGTAGACTACAGTTTTCCCTGAAAAGCCAACTTTCCCTTAAAGTTATTGTTATGAGGGCTGTTTAATCTCCTGGTAAGGATTGGGTAGAAGCCACTGTGGGGCATTCGATTAGAAAGGCTCGAGAGGATGTACAGTCCAATAGGGGTTTATTTGGTATAGCACATGATGATACAGGTGTGAGCATAGGGTGTAGGTGTGTGTGTGGTTCTGAAAGATAAACAAATACAAAAGAATTTCAATATACCTACTAACAGTATTTACACTAGTACATAACTACAAAGGACTACAACTACTACAACATTCACAGTTATTAATACAAGGCGATCAGCAACTGGTCCTGTGGTTAGCAGGAGGAAGTGCATTAACATGCACGGCATATGACACAGTAACAGCCATTAGATCATACACACAGTGCATTTCCTATCACCTCAGTACAAATAACCTCTCGCCCTGTCGATACTACTGTACTGATTACAATGCTCACACAGCCTACATAATACAACTAGCAGACATTATATTGCATAGGATATGCAGCCATGTTCCTACCGCGGCCGCTCAGCTGCACCGTTTCTCGATATGCGCACAGGAATATAATGGCCGCTCTTAACATTAACAGATCACTTAACCGCAACTAATAATCATAACAGTCACAGGCAACAACAATATACTCACGGGTATCTGAACGCACACATAATCCCGAAGGCTAACACATAACACCGCTCACGTCTCCCATACACATCCCACTTCTGCTCGCTATTCTGCTCTTCTGGCCACATGCCGCTCACAGTGACAGCATCCCCAGGCTCGCCCTCTGATTATCTGCACGAGTGAACCATCAGGGGTGCACACACTGAGTGCATGATCCAGTGACCACAAGAGGGCTCCTATTCACAGTTTCAATCAACAGTTATAATGGCAATCGGACCCGGTCCGACTCAGTAGTCCACGTTTTGTCCTACCTGGTTTCTGTCGTCTTCACTTGGTGGATCGGGTCTCGAGCAAAGCGTTCCCAGCGACCGCGGAGAAACCTATGAAGCCGGGCCTGGCGACAAACGTCATGCCCCAGGTCTTTTGTGCAGCGCCTCTATTGCAGCTGGCTGTCCGGACAGTCTGCTGGTGTCCCTCCGTAGTCGTTGGGAAAAACCTCCTCACTGCCCGCCCGGCTCTCGAAGGACCAAAAAATGTTAGGTTCGGACCACCGTTAAATAAAGAAAGACACAGAAACCCGTAGTTGATTTTTTACCTGCAGGGAGAGTCTCAGTCAGCTAACACTCACGTGCCTCTGAAAGAGAGTCTGACTTCCTTCTTTCTGCTGGCGCTTTTATTTTAGCATCACGTGGGTGCGTGGGGGGTGTGTGTATGTGTGTGTGACGTCAGGAAACAGGCATTACCTGCTTTCCTCACCTGGAGGGTCCAGGTGTATGAGAGTATGTTTTGTGCTTATAGTCTGATGGTCATGTGCATGTTTATGATGAACACATTGTGATACATAGAAAAACAGTTACATGTTTATCTATTCTAACATCCATGCTCCAAGCTGGGCAGTGGGAGAGGCAAGTGTGTCAAGATGAAGGACATGTTCCTTGCAATTTGCCGGTGTAATCATCCGTACTTTGGGCAGCACTGTGAGAATGACATAAATGACTATGGGGCAGTATTAGAGGAAGAAGCAGGGACACACCAAGAACAGCCACAGTATAACAGGAACAGAGTACAAATACTAAAAGAGAAGAGAACACAGACCTCATGAAGTGATGTGAGCTTCTTCTCTAAAGTGACTCTGAAACATTCAGTAAATCCTCTTTTTCTTCTTTTTCTTCATCTTTTCCTGTGTTTGCACCAATGATTGTCTCCATGTTGCAGCACGATGCTGGAAACCTCCAACAGCCCAAACCAGTGTCAGAGTTCACGTTAGCTTCATTTTGAGCTGTTCATGTTTCTGAGAGCAGCAGCTGATGATGTGTGAACCTCTGAGTAACAGGGAAATATTTCTCTGAGTCCAAATCAGGATCGTTTCTAAATTCACCGGCTGAACGATAAACTCACAGGAATGAAGTCGTTTTTCTCCGCCAAACTAAACGGGAGCAGAACGATGTCACAGCGATCTGAGAAATACTGAATTAGACATTAAAGACATTTAGAAAGAGTCTGCATGGCAGAGAGATGCTGCTCAGCTCTGTGCACTGATGTATCAACATCTGCACAGTGAAGAAGAGGAGGAGTTTCAGGAGCTCAGATCAGTGCAAAGAGCTGAGCACAGTCTCTCACGTGGACACGCCTCCAATAAAAGCTTCATTCACGTTCCTTATAACCAGTGCACACAGTGTGGTATCATCTGCATACAGCTGCACCACGAAACCAGCCAGGAATAACACTGGTTCACACATCATCAGTTGCTAGGCAGATCTAAGCTGAAACGCAAGAAAAGACAGCCTCTTCCCGCAGACAGGAGGGAATCAATTTCTTTAACAACGTCACATAAAAACTTCATTTTTGTGTTAAAATGTCGAAAATAAAGAAAATGATGCTGTGAGTCAAACAGAAACCACTGCAATAATGTGGAGAATGATGTGATTGTGATTAAAGTCACGTTATCCCCTTGATTGGGAAACATCAGCACCATGTGATCACCTGCTGCCTGTCCATGTGATCTGATTGGAAAGAGTTGAAACCAATGAAATGCTTCTGCTCTGAATAAAGCTTCTGTTTCACTGTCACTTGTGTGTCTCTGATCTCAATACTCACCTTACATCCTGTTAGCATGAAGGCTAGCTCGTGCTAGTACCAGAGGTGGCAAAAGTACAGGTATTCTGTACTTAAGAAGAAGTACAGATACTCCAGTAAAAAAAAGAAACTCTGGTAAAAGTTGAAGTACTAGTTAAACTTCTTTACTCAAGTAAAAGTAAAAATGTACAGGCTCTCAAATGTACTCAAAGTAAGGAAGTAAAAGTAGGTCTTTGGAGGACGTTTTGACCAGCTATTTCTTCCTACAGTTAACTGAACCTCATGCTACGTTAATGCAATGATAAAATAATATTATATGAGAATATAAACTTTATTTCAATCTAAATTCTAATTGTAATGAATGCCCTCAGCTTGAACACTGTTATGTAGAACATAAGCAGAGAGAACAGAACAGAATTTTTAGAAAGCTCTATTTGCTGTTCCTTACATTGTAGAGGGTGACGCTGCCTCACCTGAACAGGAAAATGAGAACAGTCAGGGGTTACAGTGGGATTCAGCAGGTGGGAAAACCCTAAGATGGGTTGTAAGGGCTCAGCGTGGGGAAAAGAATGACACACAGTAATTTTCTTTGTGTCAGGCTGTGATCAGCTGCTGCTCTGAGGTTTACTGCTCTGTGTTGATTTACACAACTGAATTCAACAAGATGTAACCAAGTATTTCATGGGCTGTCTTGGCTGATTTCATCCCCTACACCAGGGCTCATCAACTACATTCATCCAGGGGCTGGAATTTTTCTCTGCAGACAGTGTGAGGGCCAGGTTCTCTAATAAAATAAAATATTAATACTGTATCCTAAGTAATAGTCATTTGATATATCAATCCTTTCAAATTTACACTATTTTTAATGATGTGATGTACAAAGTCTTGTATTTACATGTTCTTCTCTTACGTTGAAGGTTGTCATGGAGACACCACAATTTTGTGCAGTTGTTTTCATTATAGCTGTGATGAGCAAGGGAAACAATAAAATGTTACATAAGAGCAACGAGTTTCTCTCTGCATACTTTTCAGAAGTGTTTTTGTTGTTGACTTTTTAAAATGAATGTAGAAATATGAAGAGTTCAGATGCAAAACCTTCTAAATCTGTCTTGATACTTTTCTTTTAAAAGAGCTTTTTTTTAATCTGGATTTTCAGTAATTTCATTTTACAGTCAGTGGTGAGGTGCTTTATTAAAAAAGAAAACGCAAAACATAATAATATTGTGTTTTGTGGTAAAACTAGCAAATTCCTGTCTTTTTTCAAGGTTGTAGATGAAATAAAAGGAAGGTTGCAAGGAAAGTTTTAGTCTCAGGAATGTCTACATAAAAGAGCAGGCCATCCTTGAGAGAGAGAGATGGTGATAGAGACCTCACTTGGTTCTGAAAGAGTGGTTCAGGGAGGAGTCAGAGGTCCAGATTAATTGCAGTCCCTTGAGCTTGAAAGATGTGCTGGTGGAGGATGAGCAGGCAGTCCACTTCTTTGCAGCAGATTGAAGAATGCAGTCTAAGAGGACAAAAAGCACACAAATATAGATTGCATTAGAGGCATGCAGAGCTGAACCTAATTAACACTCTAAGGAAGCAGATAATCTGGCAGAAACTGGATGGTGAAGCTGGTCCTGAAATACCACAGATGATGAGGCTTGATATGGTACAGGTGCTCAGCTGGGTGGAAGAATCCAGGCTCCACCTGGAAGGGTGGAGATCCACTCAACCTCCTGATCCCAGGTGACAGGGAGGCTAGCAACTAACAGACCATGACAGTTTGGAGCTGCGTTTTTTGAAGACATTGAACCAAGACACCATCTCAGTCCCCAGACCTGAATATTATTGAACATCTGTGGTGTGATTTAAAGCAGGCTGTCCATGCTCAGAAATCATCAAACCTGACTGAACTGGAGATGTTTTATAAAGAAGAACGGTCCAAAATACCTTCAACCAGAATCCAGACTCTCACTGGAAGCTACAGGAAGCATTTATTTCTGCAAAAGGAGGATCTACTAAATATTGATGTCATTTTTCTGTTGGGGGGCCCAAACTTATGCACCTGCCTAATTTTTTTAAAATAATTATTGCACACTTTCTGTAAATCCTATAAACTTCATTTTACTTCTCAAATATCACTGTGTTCGTCTGCTATATGATAGATTTAACTGAAACTGCTGATCCGAACAACCAATGATTTATAAAGGAAAATCAGGAAAATTATCAGGGGTGATCAAACTTTTGCATACCACTGTAATAAATGCATGAATTAGTTTTTCAGAATCAGTCTGAGAAAGGATGTTTCTAATTTTAGAAATATTGCACAAATGCAAAAAAGCAGTTCAAACTGTAGAGCAAATTCAGAATAATGTTCCTCACTGTGAATATCTCATCATCTACAGTAACAATATCATCAAAAGACTCTGGAGAACTCTCTGTGTGCAGGGACAAGGCTGGAAACCCATCATCTTCAAGCAGCTCTGCATTTAGAAATATTGCACAAATACAAAAAAGCGGTCCTACATATTTGTTTAATATGTGCATTGAAGGACATATCCTGGTCAAAAATGACTCCAAGATTTCTCACAGTGTTACTGGAGGCCAAAGTAATGCCATCCAGAGTAAGTATCTGGTTAGACACCATGTTTCTAAGATTTGTGGGGCCGAGAACAAGAATTTCAGTTTTATCTGAATTTAGAAGCAGGAAATTAGAGGTCATCCAGGCCTTAATGTCTTTAAGACATTCCTGCAGTTTAATTAATTGATGTGTGTCATCTGGCTTCATTGATAGGTAAAGCTGAGTATCATCTGCATAACAATGAAAATTGATGCAGTGCTTTCTAATAATACTGCCTAAGGGAAGCATGTATAATGTAAATAAAATTGGTCCTAGCACAGAACCCTGTGGAACTCCATAATTAACCTTAGTGTGTGAAGAAGACTCCCCATTTACATGAACAAATTGGAGTCTATGAGATAAATATGATTCGTCTGTGTAGATTCTCAGTCATCCAGGTCATAGTAGTCTCTGGAGCTTGAAAAAGGCGACTGGACTTCTTTTTGTTTCTTGAAGACGTTTCACCTCTCATCCGAAAGGCTTCTTCAGTTCTCAACCAAATGGTGGAGAGACCCAGGTATTTAAACCCCTGTGGGCGTAGTCCCCTGGAGGTGGTTATGACCCTCTATAAATACATACGTTTTACCAGGGAGGACAACAGAGATAACAAGTTACCATTCCTGGACCATTCCTGGACTGTGCGGTGCTTATCGAGGAAGATGGAAGCCTCAACATTGAAGTTTACCAGAAGCCCACACACACAGACCTCTTTGACTCCCACCACCCTCTGGAACACAAACTTGGGGTGATCAGGACCCTACAACACTGTGCGGAAAGTGTTCCCTCTAAGACAGAAGGGAAGCATAAGGAACACACACACATTGAGAAAGCCCTCAAAACATGCGGTTACCCCAACTGGGCCTTCATCAAATCAGCTAAGATGCACAGGAATGAAGGCCAAACACAAACTACAGAGAATAGGAAGGACAAGAGGAACAACATTGTCATCCCATATGTGTCGGGCTTGTCAGAGAAACTCAGAAGAATTTTCTCCAAGCATGACATCCCAGTATACTTCAAACCAAGTCACACCCTAAGACAAAAACTGGTTCATCCCAAGGACAAACCCGCCAAACACAAGATCAGCGATGTAGTGTATGCTGTTCAGTGCAGTGAAGAGTGCTCGGACCTCTACATTGGTGAAACCAAACAGCCTCTTCACAAACGAATGGCACAACATAGAAGAGCCACCTCGACAGGACAAGATTCAGCAGTACATCTGCATCTGAAGGAAAAAGGGCACTCTTTTGAGGATGCCAATGTTCACACTTTGGACAGGGAAAACAGATGGTTTGAAAGAGGAGTGAAAGAAGCCATCTATGTCCACTGTGAACAACCATCATTGAACAGAGGAGGTGGATTACGTCACCAACTTTCCCCCGCTTACAGTGCTGTCCTGAGCTCCCTTCCCAGACGTCTCAACCCCCATTCACACCTTTGTTCCAGTGACCTCAATAGGCCACAGGAAACAATGGAGCGGAGTCCTAAATTGGTTTCAACTGAAACCACTGATTAAATATGACCCACGCCCCCTTCACACCTGGGCACATGTGTTCACGCACATGATCAATAGAGGGTCATAACCACCTCCAGGGGACTACGCCCACAGGGGTTTAAATACCTGGGTCTCTCCACCATTTGGTTGAGAACTGAAGAAGCCTTTCGGATGAGAGGTGAAACGTCTTCAAGAAACAAAAAGAAGTCCAGTCGCCTTTTTCAAGCTCCAGAGAATAAATATGATTCAAACCACTGCAGTGCAGTACCTTTAATACCTATAGTATGCTCTAATCTCTGTAATAAAATGTTATGATCAACAGTATCAAAGCTGCACTGAGGTCCAACAGGACAAGAACAGAGATGAGTCCACTGTCAGAGGCTGTAAGAAGATCATTGGTAACCTTCACTAATGCTGTTTCTGTACTGTGATGAATTCTGAAACCTGACTGAAACTCTTCAAATAAACCGTTCCTCTGCAGATGATCAGTGAGCTGTATTACAACTACTCTTTCAAGAGACTTTGAGAGAAAAGGAAGGTTGGAGATTGGCCTATAATTAGCTAAGACAGCTGGGTCAAGTGATGGCTTTTTAAGTAGAGGTTTAATTACAGCCACCTTGAAGGTCTGTGGTACACAGCCAACTAATAAAGACTGATTGATCATTTTTAAGATTGAAGCATCAATAATTGGAAAGACTTCTTTGAACAGTCTAGTAGGAATGGGATCTAATAAACATGTTGCTGGTTTGGAGGAACTATTGAAGTTAACTCTGAAAGATCAACTGGAGCAAAAGAGTCTAAACAAATACCAGCAGTGCTGAAAGCAGCCGAACATGAAGAATAATCTTTGAGATGGTTATGAATAATTTTTTCTCTAATGTTTAAAATTTTATTTGTAAAGAAATCCATGAAGTCACTACTAGTTAACGTGAAAGGAATACTCGGCTCTACAGAGCTCTGACTCTTTGTCAGCCTGGCTACAGTGCTGAAAACAAACCTGGGGTTGTTCTTATTTTCTTCAATTAATGATGAATAGTAAGATGTCCTAGCTTTACGGAGGGCTTTTTTATAGAGCAACAAACTCTTTTTCCAGGCTAAATGAGCATCTTCTAATTTAGTGAGACGCCATTCCCTCTCCAGCTTTCGGGTTATCTGCTTTAAGCTGTGTGTTTGTGAATTATACCACGGAGTCAGGCACTTCTGATTTGAAGCTTTCCTTTTCAGAGGAGCCAGTAACCAGGTTTCTGTAAGGCAGAATAAATCAATATGTTGATCAATTATTAAGTCATTTACTAATAGGGACTTGGAAGAGAGAGACCTAATGTTTAACAATCCACATTTAATTGTTTTATTCTTTGGTGCAGTTGATGAAGCTATATTATTTATTGTTTTTGAATTTTTATGCTTAAATAGCTTTTTGCTGATTTTAGCTTTGGTTTTTGGTGGTCTGGGAGCAGGCACCGACTCTATGGGGATGGGGTTTTGGGGGGATGGCAGGAGGAGAGAAGCTGCAGAGAGGCGTGTAAGACTGCAACTCTGCTTCCTGGTCTCAACCCTGGGTAGTCAGTTTTTAGGAGGGTTAATAAATTTGGCCAGATTTCTAGAAATGAGAGCCGCTCCATCCAAAGTGGGATGGATGCTGTCTCTCCTAACAAGACCAGGTTTTCCCCAGAAACTTTGCCAATCATTTTTCATCTGACATAAGGTCAATTCTCACACAACCATTCTTTAATGCACAGAAGCTTGCCTCTCCTTTTTAATTGCACTATAGTCATTATAACACATGCACACATACTACTCGATACACATAGGACCTTTGGGGCAGGCATGTTACCCAGAGGTTGATGAGATGGGGCTACTTAGGTGGCCCCATTCAGATCCTCATTACTGTCTGTCCCCAAATTTTATTTGCACTTTAGACATGGAGGGTTTTGGGGGGGCAGTGTGGGCGAGCACTGACGTCCAACAGTTGGTGCTTGTGGCACAACTGCCCCCTCAATTTTAACTGCACCCTATACACCTCATTCATTCACAAACATAAACACACTCACTTACAAGTTGGGCGGGGAGAGGGGGGGTGGGCCATCTCACACCCCGATTTCTTACACCTCGCCCGGGGTGGGGGTTGGGTGGTTCCTTGGGGTCTGGGCTGGTGGCGTCTTGGGGTCACTGTTGGCCCTGGGGTGGTTTCCACTCACCCCATCTTCAGAGGGTGGGTAGCTATGAATGAATGTGTGTCTTTGTATTTGTCATAGTCTTCGTGAGTATGGGTGGGTGAGTGGATGTATATGTATGGTGTATCTATGTTTATATATGTATGAGTGAGTGTGTATGTGCATGTATATGTATTTGTGCTTAAATGTGTACATGGGTGTGCTTGCGGGTGTGCGTGGGGTTGTATGTTTGGCTGGACCTGGGTCTGGGCCTGTGCCTTGCCTCCTGGCTGCTCCTTGCTGGTTGCCTCTTCCCCCCTGCCCCCCTGGGGTGTGGGTACCTCCGGGTTCCTGGGTGGGGCTGGATGTTCTGGCGTGGGTGGTGACCTGCTCCCCTGGGGGCTGCGGCGCGGGGCTGCATTGGCCTCTTCGGTGTGTGTGTGTGTGTGTGTGTGTGTGGGGGGGGGGGGGGGGGGGGGGGGGCTCTGTGGGGGCTCGGGCGGTCCTCGGGTGCCGGGGCCCTGGGGCCCTGCTGCCGGCCCGTGCGGGGGGCTGGCCGCTAGGTGGGGCTGGGTTCTCATTTCCTCGGATTCTCTGGTGCCCTTGCTCCTTGACTGGGGGGGCTCCGTCTGAGACCTCCCTCCCCTGTCTGCTGGGGTGGGTGTACAGTTGTCTTTGGAATGAGTGGCCGCGGGTCTTCGTAGGTCTTGGTGGGCTGCTGGTGGCCTGGGCTTCCTGGGGCTCTCTTTGCCTGCCTCTAGCTTCTGATGGGCGGAGCTGCGGCGTTCTGCCCTCATTGGTAAACACAAATACTCACGTAATCATAATACAAAAGGGTTGGTCTGTGTAATCAAGCATTTTTTGTTTTCCCCACACAATTTTTAATTTTGCAAGTATTGTCAGTATCTTTTATGTTTAACAAGTGACTAATTATTTGGTTTATTCATCCTATTTTTTTCTCTCTATTCTCTTCTTTCCCTTCTCTCTTACTCTCTCTCTTTCTCTCTCCCTTTTTCTTTTCTTCTTTTCTTTTTCCTAAGCCTGTCAGCTCTGGCAAAATTCATCACACAGTATGCTAAAAATAACTCAAATAAAATAAAGGGTCACACACTAACAAGGGAAGCCTACAGAGAACCTATAGAGCTCACCTTGAAATAGCAACAACAACGCTTTCAGATCACAGTTCTGTTTGCAAGATCTGCCAGACATGACAGGCTAAAAAAAAAAAAGAATGATTTCTGTATGAAATTTTCATTCAGCCACTCACACACACTCCATGGTTTTAATAAATAAATTTTCCTTACAACAGCTTGATACTGAGGTGCAGATTTACATTTCAGGTATGTCCTTATCTAGACTTCCTTATATCTTTAATTAATAGTAGTCTCAACGTCCTTTTACTCTTCAGCTCACTCTATGACTCGGGTCCCTCGGTACCCTCTCCCCTTATGCTAAACGTTTAACCTTCTTCTGATGCTTCAATATTGAATATTGATCCTCTAAAATGTATTCTGTCGTAACCTTACCCCCTCCTCACTCATGAAATTTGTTAACACTCAATTCAGTTATTTAAACAACAGGTTTCTGCTTGCTTTATTTATTGTGAGTGTTTGAGGAGTTAAAGTCTCGAGGTGAGTCATGGAGAAAATATTCCCCTTCGTCCTCTCATGCCAATCATTCTCCTTTCCCAAATCACCATCTGTTTAGTGGTGTTGTTTTTTTGTGAAGGAAGACATTTAAATCAGTTTACTTTAAAATTAAAACATTTAAAGTATTAAAGAATCAGAAGATATCACATGTAGATGGGCACTCTCCTTTCAGGAAATCACAGGCCATAAAAACAGCTGGCTGAGACTCCTCTCCTGAGAAGGGCAGCAATCCCAGGCTAAACATCACACTGTATACTCCCACCATCAACACAGCTGGAGTGAGCCGTGGTTCCGCCTTCTCTGACTGGTCCGTCCTGTAGCTGGTTCTGGCCTCATGGTACAGCTTCTTCCAATCAGCAATAAGAGCTCTGTAAAAGAAGCACACACCTTCCTGCCCTCACATGTCCCTAATCATGACAAGGCAGTTTTATTCTACCTAGCAACAGAACGCAGTTACCTGTACTCACCCTCATTAGACACATGTTTTTGCAACACCTTCAAGGATAAGATAAACATGCTTCCCAGAGACCAGGAAGTTAGTCTGGCGACTATTGATTCACTATCTGTCTGTTCTCTCTCTCTAATTTAATTATTTATTTAATTATCTATTATTTGCTTCAGCCAGTACTTATTAATTAATGTCCTGCAATCTATACTTCAGCATTATTATTTTGTTCATAGAGTAAAAACTAAAACCCAGCAGCAGAAACATAATTCAGTGACACACCGTCCACATATTTGATTTAAAGCTGTAAAGTGAAGTATGGCAGTGATGTCACTCAGCATCGTTACTGCTGAACATAATCATTCATTCTCGTTATCACACGTTTCTCTGTCTGTCAGTGTCACACATCGTTAAGTTACATAAAAAAATCATTCAGCTACTTATGTGTGTGATCATGTTGTTGATCTTAGTGTAGTTTGGATGGACTGGTATGAGCTCAGGCCTCAGAGGAGGAGGAGGAGGGAGGTGCTTCAGCCTCCCTGAACCCGTGTGGAAGTTTCTCTGAGCATCACAGCAGAAAGCAGGAAGAGAGGAGAGAGCCGAGCTTCAGGCTGCGAGGTGTTTGAATGCGTTTGGTTTTACCAGTTCTGGTAAATGTGGTTTGAAATGTGCTGAGTTTGGTTTCATTTATACAATTTTCCCTGAATAAATAATTCCTAAACTTTGATTGTGGGGGAAGCTGTTTGGTCTGCTTAAAGGAGTTGGTGCACATGCTTGATTTAATAGTTTAATCCATGCATCCATTTATTTCCACTTAATCCTGTTCAGGGTTGTGGGGGGTGGAGCCTATCCCAGCTGTCATAGAGTGAGTGGCAGGGTACACCTGTACAGGTCAGCAGCCTGTCACAGAGAGACAGCCACTGGAATAAATAGATTCATGATTGATTTCTTTAAAAACTGTATGGATAAAATCAGAGATGTTAAACCTGTTTAAATATTATTTAAATGTATGAAAACATTTTTGAGCTTCTGGTGATGAAACTGCTTTATGTGGTTTATCAGGACAGAATTTGTGTTTCCCTCATTTAATTGTTGAATGCATGTTTGGAACGAGTAAAGAGAGCATAACGAGGAGGCCAGCGTCCTGTGTGGAGTCCGAGCTGGAAACAGGAAACACTGTTTTTCCCTCCCTGTGAGACGCAGTAGCCACACCCACAGCTCACACACACACACATTTGGTGACCCAGTGCACACAAACAGTTTGTGTGTTTGCTGATATTTGTTGAGCTGATAGAAAACTTTGAAATGACCTGCCACTTAAAAAGAAAGCATTACTCTCTTCATGTTCACAGTCGCTTCTCCTCTGCAGCACCAGCTACCTGCTGAAGTACCACACCTGCAGCTTTACATCAGCACCATGAATGCATCACAGGGATGTGATGAGGCAGACTGTCAGTATCTGTGCCATCACTGGAAGCACCACTAGGCTGCAGCACATAAAACAGATTCACTCAACAGTGTGCAGCATCCTCTGCTTTAACATCAGTCTGTAAACATCTGGAACTGAGGAGAGCAGCTGCTGGACTTTGGGAATGTTGACTTTGGGATTCCAGCTGCTCAGCAGTCCTGGGGCTGCTTTGTCCTGTTTTGGGGTTCCTGATGCTCCAGATGTTCTCAGCTGGTCAAAGGTCAGGACTGCAGGCCGGTCCAGCACCCGGACTCTTCTTCTATGAAGCCGTGCTGCTGAAACAGCTGCAGGATGCAGTTCAGCATCGTCCTGCTGAAATATGAAGGCCTTCCTGAAGGAGAGTCTCTGGATGGGAGCACATGCTGCTCTGAAACCTGGAGGGAATCGTTCTGTATTGCTTGACCTCAGTTCTGCATTTGATACCACTGATTAAATATTTTACTTAATAGGCTTTAGTTTTTATCTGCTGTTTGTGGCTCAGTGTTTTCCTCCTCTTTATCTAAAGAATATTCAGTGTTAGTGCGGGCACGTTCTCCCAGGTTAGAGACCAGCTCTCCAATAACTGTTAAACCGAGGCCTGATTAAAGCTCCTCCTGATCTACATTCAGGAATCAGTCAGGTGAGTGCTTCCTTTAGCTCACCTGTGACGTCCAGTGTTTGTAGTGTTGGATTCCTCTTTGGGCTCTGATTACATATAAACTCTATCACATGTTCCTGTTCCTTTCATTTAAGGAACATTTGTAATTTATGAGCTGTAGTCTCCTCTGATCTGGAGAACATTGTTCATGCATTTGTGTCATCGCCTGCATTATTGTAAAGTCCTTTTCACTGGCTTAGACCACTGGGGCCCCCTGGTGGGCCGCGAAGGTACTGCAGGGGGCCACAGTAATAGCAGAAATTCAGTTTGAAATTATTCACAAGTATGCATAGTTACATATTTATACACATGTGTTTATTTATATAAAAAGTGAATTAAATCTTCTAATAGCAGGTGGCTAGTTTGTGACATTACTCATTACTCCGATCTAAATCTAGTGCTCTGGTACTGAAGTTTGTGTCCCAGTGGGTCACAGATTAGCATTAGCACTTTATATATGACTGAGTAGTATTAGCAATTTGTAGCCAACAGCCTGATTTTGTTCAGAGTACTAAACACACAGCTGCTCACTGTCTTCGTTCACAAGCTCAAAATCTTTTAGTTGTCTCCTCGTACAGTTTATCTATTTTAGCTGTCCTTTAAAAACAGTTACAAACTTTTCTGTTTAATCAGGACTTCTCTTGACTTTTTAAAAAAATATATCTATATATATATATATATATATATATGGTAATTCTTGTTGTAACATTGTTCTTTTGATATTCTCTTTTAATTGTTTTAAAGCACTTTGTGACTTTTTGTCTGAAAAGTGCTTTATAAATAAACTTTACCTACTTTTCAAATAAGTAAATAATTTTACTTTGTGACTCTGCCTCTCACAGATGCTGTTTTTAGACCTGTCCCCGTGGGAGACCGAGCGGGAGGCTGGTAAAGTTGAAGACCTGCTTATCGCAGTATGGTGCAGCGACTGTAAGAAGTTTGTTCTGGTGCTCTCGAGAACCTGTCTACACCTGGTTGGTGCCTGTAGCCGGCTCAGAGGATCTGTTGCAGTGGTCGCGGCCTCACCATTTTTCCTTGTGTCGCTCCAAGCAGCAGGGAGTGGATTTGAGGAATCTCCGGGCTCTCCGTCGGGATGTTTGCAGCACTAGCGACCCAGCCCCGCCGGTTCCTGTTAGGATTGGCTTGGTAAATGCTAGATCCCTTTCAAATAAAACTTTTATCCTTCAAATGGATTGGATTTCCTTTGTGTGACGGAGACCTGGGTGAGTGTTGGTGACTTCAGCGTTTTCTCAGAACTGTTACCGTCTGAGTGTGATTATTTAAACTGTCCTCGGACATCAGGCCGTGGAGGAGGGATAGCGACTCTTTTCCGAAACGTGTATAAATGTAAGTCGTTGTCTCCATCGCTTTCTTCCTCCAGCTTTGAACTGAGTCTCTTTGAGCTGGGTCGCTGTCACCCTGTGTTGTGTGCTGTTATTTACAGGCCACCCAGATACAATAAGGACTTTTTAAATGACTTTTCTGAACTGTTGGCAGATATTATGCCCAAATATGATCAAGTCCTTATTGTTGGAGATTTTAACATACATGTGTGCTGTCCTGACAAACCAGTGGTTGCGGACTTTTTAAATTTGATTGATTCTTTTAATTTTACGCAGTGGGTGTCTGGGCCCACACAGGAACGTGGTCATACACTTGACCTCGTTTTATCATATGGGTTGTCTATTTCCAACTTAGTGATTTGTGATGCTGTATTTTCAGATCATAAGCCTGTGCTATTTGACATTGTTCTGCCCTGTAACTTTGCTAAACCTCGTGCTTCTGCACGGCGCTGTCGGATCGTAAACCAGCTCACTGCTACTGGCTTTTCTGCAGTTCTTGATCAGAACGTTCCTGAGTCTGTATCTCTGATACAGAGATGCTCACTTCTTGGTTTTATTCTGTTTGCCAGTCCGTTTTAGATGAAGTGGCCCCACTAAAAACCAGGAAACCTAAGATTAAATTAGAACCCTGGTTAAATGATACGACTCGTGCTGCTCAACGTGAATGCCGAACGAAAGTGGAAAAAAGACAAGTTACAAGTGTCGTTCCAAATATTAAAGGACTGTTGGCATCACTACCAGCTAGTGGTGAAAGATGCCAAACGGGAGCACTTGTCTAGCATCATTCTGCGTAACTGTCACAAGCCTCGTGTATTATTTAATATTATTGATAATGTTTTAAACACCCGTCAGTGTACTGGCATTGAGCCTTCACCGGAGACTTTTTTTGCAGTTTAATTTGTGGATAAAGTGAACAGTGTTAGGGCTCATATATTATCCCCAGCTTTTGACCCCTCAGTCTCTATTCATCACTCTACTGCTCTGTACCAGTCTGAGCCTCTCACTCTGTCCTCCTTATGTGAGACTGTTGGTCACCTGAAGCCCTCAGAGGCTCTCCGACTGACACTATCCCACCTCGACTTTTTAAGGAGGTTATTTCTGTCTGAGGCCCACTGGTCCTGGCTCTCATTAATAGTAGCCTGTCTACTGGTGTGGTTCCTAAATGTGCAACAATTCAATGACTGATCAAAAAACCTGGTCTTGATCCCTTTGTGTTATCCAATTATAGGCCCATTTCTAATTGAAAGCCTTCCTAGATGAAAATAAAATCCTTGAGGTCTTTCAGTCTGGCTTTAAACCTCTTCATAGTACTGAATCTGCATTGCTGAGGGTTTTTAATGATATTCTTTTAGCTACAGATGCAGGAGACTACGTGGTTTTACTTCTCTTAGATTTGACAGCCGCCTTCGACACTGTGGATCATAGTATTTTAATTTCTCGTTTAAAGCAGTATGTGGGTTTCCAAGGCACTGTCTTAGAGTGGCTTAGGTCATATTTGGCTGATAGATCTTTTTATGTTAACCTAGGCGATTTTAGATCATCCCCTGCTCCTTTGTCGTGTGGGGTACCACAGGGTTCGATACTTGGACCTCTGTTGTTTTCTTTATATCTACTCCCCCTCGGCTCCATCCTTAGAAAGCATAAAATTGCTTTCCATTGCTATGCGGATGATACACAGATTTATATGCCCCTAAATCGTAAGGAAGCCAACTCTGTACAGATTTTAATTAAGTGTCTTGATGAAATTAAATCTTGGATGGCTCTAAACTTTCTGAATTTTAATGAAAAACAGACAGAGGTGATTGTTTTTGCCCCTAGTGCCACTGGTGGATTTCCTCCGTGGACCTGGGTCCATTATCTGTCACAAATTTGGGTTTTTTATGATGGATGAGAGTTTTAAGTTGGAGGGTCAGATCAGTGCAGATCTAGTTTCTTTTATTTGAGGCAGCTGGTGAAGATAAAAAATATTTTATCAAAAAAACACTTTGCAGTAGTGATTGATGCCTTTATCACAGCTAGGCTGGATTACTGCAACGCTTTGTCTTCCCTATCTCGTCTACAGCTGGTTCAAAACGCTGCTGCGCGGCTCCTGACGGGATCACGGCAGAGGGAGCGTATTATTCCTGTTTTATCCTCACTGCACTGGCTGCACGTCCATTTTAGAGTCCTTTTTAAAGTTCTTTTATTTGTTTTTAAGTCATTACATGGCCTTGCTCCACCTTATCTTTCCAAGTTGCTGCACTTGCATACTCCTTCCAGGTCACTCAGATCAGCTGAACAATTGTACCTTGATGTGCCGAGGACACAGTGGAGGCTCAGAGCAGACCGAGCCTTTGCTGTGGCAGCTCCTAAACTCTGGAATTCACTGCCATTGAGCATCAAACAGGCCTCCTCATTGGCCAGTTTTAAATCTGCTCTTAAGACATATCTTTTTCATTTGGCCTTTGACTAGTATGAGCTGCTTTTTTATTTTTTTATTTTACTTACTTTTTTTCTTTTTTTTAGGATAAACTGTGTATTTTATTGTTTTTATTTATTAATTTTATTCTATTTATGTATGTATTTATTTATTTAGTTATTTTTAATTACCTTTTTAAATTTTATCTTCCCTTGTCCTGATATGTTTTATGTACAGCACTTTGGTTACTGTTTTTAAAGTGCTTTATAAATAAACTTGGCTTGGCTTATCAGGTCACTGACCTGCTGCTAAATAACCTGATCAGCTGATAAATGTTCCTCCAGCTGTTTCTCTTTAGCACCACTTACTTTTCCAGCTTTTTGTTGACATGTGATGAGCTCAGATTTTTCTTAAAAATTCCTCAGTTTAAACATTTGATGTGTTTTATGTTCTGTTGTGAATAAAATGTGTGTTTATGAGATTTGGAAATCATTGCACTCAGATTGTTTCTTGGTGTGTTGTGTAGGACTATATTTTAATAACATATTAAACAGAGAATTTGTTGCATTTCTCTTTTAAATTTAAAAAACATTAGACTAATTTTCTCTTTTTTAAATCTGAAACTATTTTTCTATTAATAACATGGGAAATACAAAATCTACATAAAAAGAAAAATAAATGAAATAAACAACAGTAAATCTTTTCAGATATTTATTAAACATTTGTTCTTTTAAATTAGATTTTTTTTAAATTTATAATAACATAATAAAACAAATAATAACGACCAAAATGTAGACATTAAAATATCTTTATTTTAAAAAACAAAGACCTCTGCCTACAAATCCCACAATGCCCCTGTGCGGAGAGGAGTGGCGGCTCCACGTGCGCGGAGATTTAAACGAGCGTCTGCGGCACAGGGGGCGGGAAAGTGTGTCACTGGGGCACGAGGCTCTCCCCGCGGTCACATGGTCCCGTTTTCTGCCGCGTGCGGGCACGGCGGCCCCCGCACCTTCATCATTATCACCATCATCAGCGCACCGCTGCGCGCGCGCTGTTTCCCTACTCTTACAGACAGAGGTGCGCGTGCAGCAAGTCGGACTGTTGGGCTCCGCGTGCAGCAGGAATTCTTCTTCTTTGGTGTCCCCTTCTCCCACTGGTGCCTGTGATGCGTGCGCAGCCGCAGGTTTCTGGGACTTTTAAACCAGGCTCGTGTGTGTGACTGTTTTGGATGTAACACAGACCACCGCTGCCATGGACACAAACAACAACAACAACAACAACGCAGGTAAACACCGCAGTCCACCTTTTCTGTTTCATTATAGCTCATTAAACTGACGCTGCGCGCGTGCGATGCCTTTACTTTGATTTTTAAAGCGCCGATTTGTGCGCGTGTGCGTGACGCTGTCCGCGGAGTCCAGCTGGAGCGTGTCCGCTCCCCTGCGGCTGTTTCAGGGCTCCGGGTTTTGAAAACGGTCGGATTTTACATGGAGTTTGGTCAAAGCGCACCTGCGGCTTTTCATTTTAGGACGGACTGAGCGCTAAACAGCGGGCTGTCGCGCGAGGCTGGAGGAGAAAATCAGATCATTGATGAGTAAACTGCCAATCAAAACAAAGTATCGGAAGTCGATGAGAGATCGAACTTATAGAGGAGCGGCGGCTCGCTGCAGGCGCACCTGCGGTCGTCTGAAGCTCCTCCGACGGCGCGCACGGAGCTTGTGTCCGGGAGTTCCTGGCTGCGCTTCATGCTCACTCCGTGTGTCTGCTGTGAGTCACCTGGGCTCAGGACCGAGTTCTGGAACCCGCACTGCCCTCATTAAGCGGCTGCCCTCGGAGACCGTGGCCGTAACCAGGTGACCGCGGCTGGGATCCGCGTTGTTTTGGGAGCTGGAACGGGTGCGGCTGCCGTTCCGGGCACATGTCCGGCGGTCGTCACGGGGACCGTCTGCGTGAATCCGCCTCTGTTTCTGGGAACTGGGTCACGATGACCGCGGTCAGGTCGTGGACCCGCAGGAATGTGTGCGTACGTGCGCGGGCGGCCGTCGCCGGTTCACATGGACCGGCAAACCGAGCCATGTGCGCTTTGTTTTCACGGAGCTCCGCGCGCTGTGATTGGCTGCCGGTGCGCCTGAGCTCATTGCATAATTCCGCCGCTCCTCCTCTTCCTCCTCCTCCGCCTCCTCGTGTGTTCCCAAATATGATCACATTTAAAGATTTGTGCGCATCGTCACGTGCTTTCATGTTTCATCATTTCTGTGTTTGTGGCCCTGCTGATGTCAGGAGCTCTGCTCGTCTTCTGCGGCACACTTAAAGTTTGTATTTGGATGTGATCAGGTTATTGATTATGACCGATTTTGATCGATCAGCTCCGTGTCTGAATCTGCACATCCCACAAACCAATGTCTCAGTAATGAAAACACTCCGGTTCTTACCTGCGCAGGTTTCTTCTGTTTGGTTAAAGCTGCAGTTTGGCTGTTTTTGTCTCCCCCTGCTGGCCATGGCAGGAACAACAGAGACTGAGTTTAATCTACTTCACCCGCTGCAGGCGTTATTTCCACAGACAGTCAAATATAAAATATACATTTAGAAAAAGATTCAGATGCTGCAGAAACTGCACAATGTGACTCTGAGCTGTACACGAATCAAAAGACAGAAACCGCACCGAACACCTCGATGACACCAGGTTTACCTGCAGTGACAGGAAGCTGCTGACCTGAAAACACAGACTGTTAATCTCTGTAAAAATGATTATTGAGACACTTTGGAACTCTGCAGTTTATTCTTACTCAGTAATAATTTTTGAAATGTTGTAATAATATTTCTCAGAACTCAAACACAAAGCCTCACACACTGTTTAAACCAACAAATTAAACATAAAACCTGAACACAGGAAGAACAGGTGAGGTGAAAGATTAACCTGAGCCAGATGATTTACAGGTCGGGGACAAAAGCACACAGGAGCCGACATAAACGACAGCAGATGTTACTCAGGACCATAGACTGTAAGCAAAAGATGGAGGTCTTATGATGCCTTGAGGTTGTTTTTGCTTTTTGAAACCAGATGTCATGAATCTGAGTGAGAAACTGTGCGACACGCCATCAGCCGCAAATCAGCCTGAGCTCCTCCCCTCCTTCCTTAATTTTAGATTCAACTTAATAAAGTTTAATCTAGTCTAATCTAATCTATTGAGCATGAAGGTTTACCCATGATGCACTTTGTGAAGTTTCCTCCAGTGAATGATCACAAACAGATCAAACATCCAGGGTACCAACACTGGTTTCGGGGCCTCCTCCCAGTAAGACATGCTCAGAACACCTGACCCACGAGGTGCACTCACCTGGCTCCTCTCAATGTGGAGGAGCAGCGCCCCGACTCTGAGCCCCTCCCGGATGGGTGCGCTCCTCACCCTATCTCTAAGGGAGAGGCCAGCCACCCTTCAGAGGAAGCTCATTTCTTGTATTCATGAGCTCGTTCTTTCGATCACTACCCAAAGCTCGTGACCATCGGTGAGGGCAGGGACGTAGATCAAACGGTAAAGCAACAGCTTCACTTTCACGCTCAGCTCCCTCTTTACTGCGGGAGAACGGTGCAGCCCCGATCCATCTTCTCCCGTCACTCGTAAACAAGACCCCGAGAAACCCTTCCACCTGGGGAGGAATATCATGAAGAAAAGGAACTTTATTATTCTGATGTGTTTCCAGGTCACTGTTACCTGAACAATGGTTAAATATTGAAAGCCTTCTGATCAAAATCAGCACTTTTTAACTTGTTGGTATCTCGAGGTGGAACTGTAGAAGCCAAGGTTCAGTGAACTGAATCCTGATTGGATCACAGGTTATTGTAGCAAAAATAAACAAAAAATAGATCTAAATACATTTGAGTTAAATTTGAGGTTTTACCCTCTGTAGCCCACAGTGGCTGGCATGTTTCTGCTGTTTGTGTATTATTAAAAACCAACACTATATTTTGACATTTTAATAATAAATATTTATCAATAACTAGTGTTTATGAGAGGAAAGTGTGGTTTTTAGGACACTCAGCCTCACGTTAGCTGGCCTGATGTTAGCTTATAATCAGCTGTTGTTGGTTAGCTGGCTCCTGACAGCTGTGCAGTCACAGGTTTGATATGCAGAAAATCAGGAAGTGCCACAATATTAGGAATAAATAAGCATGAGGTGATCTGTAGATAGTGATAGTGATCTGTTAATGTTCTCGTGAACCTCATTAGAAAAGGATCATTGTGTCTGCTTTATTTTCTGAGGAATATTGTGCAGAGTTTTAGCAGTGAAATATTGTCACACCTGTCAGGTGATCAGCTGATCATCAGTTATTTTTTTGTCTTTTGTGTTCACTCACAGTTGTCTGATGTTTGTGATGAATGAAGCAGTTCTGATTCGTTGGTTTCGGTCACATAAATCATCGTTTGATCCAGAAATAACTGAATGAACTGAACCGTGGCTTCTGCAACGCATGAACACATGAATATTAATCATTTCTATTTTGAAGGCTTATCCTGCTCATGTCCATCTGGCTTCTTATTCTCAGACTCTGAGCAGCTTTGCATGATTCACGGCTCATAATAATCCTTGTGTTTCTGACACTGGGCCTCGGTGCAGCCTCTCAGTTCATCCTCTGTCTGAAACCTTCTTCTAATTGGCTGCTCGTCCCAATTGGAAGGTTTACCCTCTCTGTGACATCATACAGGTCCAAGAGTATGAAAAGCTGTGATAAACTGAGTGTTTGGGGCAGTCTCACAGAGATGTCCTTACACTGAGCTCAGTGTTTTGTTTAATCATCACCATAGGAACAGCAGATATACGACAGGAAGTGAGGAGGAGAATCGGTCACGTTTAGGCTGAAACTGATTTTACTGCAGCAGGAAACGCTGCAGATGTGAACACGCTCTGTGTGTGTGTGTGGGTGTGTGTGTGTGTGTGTGTGTGTGAGATGAATGGCGGGAACGTGAGAGCGTGTGTAGAGGGAGGGAAGGTGTGTGTGTGGGCGGGCCGCTGTCGGTCCAGTCCCGTTGCAGAGCCGTCTGAGTGGAGGAGGCACGTGGCTCGGGGGCGTGATCACAGAGAGCACACGAGCCTCCCGCCAAGGCCGCATGAGGGAGAGGAGGGGGAGGAGGAAGAGTAACGGGGGAGGAGGCTGAACACGGTCTGAGTGTGGAGGGAATCACAGCAGCTCCCTGTAATCA
The DNA here is from genome assembly GCF_007364275.1 of Archocentrus centrarchus. Classification (NCBI taxonomy): domain Eukaryota; kingdom Metazoa; phylum Chordata; class Actinopteri; order Cichliformes; family Cichlidae; genus Archocentrus; species Archocentrus centrarchus. Next base: position 1,232,422 of record NC_044353.1, on the reverse strand, counting down.
AACCTCTCAGGGTCCATCTGCAGCTTTCATACACGTCACATGATCTTCATCCACACACCTTTGCATTCTTTTCCTCATTTCCTCCACTTTTTTGTCTCCTTGTAGCCTTTTCTCATCTCTTTGTGTGTCTGTGTGGTGGTTTGTGCTCGTTGTCTGCTAATTTTGTGTCTCTTTGCAGTTGTTGAGTCAGTTTGTCTCTCTTTGGAGTTGTAGTCTGAGGTCGTTGAGTTTCATGTGTGAGTCTCTGCAGGGGTTTGTGTCTCAGTGCGCTCCTGTCGGCCTGTTTCTGTCTCGGTGACCCAGTTTGTGAGCTGCCAGCGGGCCTTACAGTGTGTTACGTAACTCAGTCGTCCACAGGTTTACGCCTGTGTGAGAGTATCGGGCCTCAGGCTCACCAGCAGAGCTCCTCAGGACTTCCTGATGAAGGCGACTGAGTTCGGTCTGCAGACAGAATCAGGTTTCACGCTCACCGACCAGCGTGATGAATAAAACGTGAATGATGCTGAGGTTATCAGGCACACTGAGTCACAGTGTGTGTGTGTGTGTGCATGTGTGGAAATGTGTGTCACTCGCACAGGACGAGGCGTCACGTGCAGCTCTGACATGTGCAGACAAACAGCTGCTGCAGCGGCACGAGCGCTCCGCCCCGTAATCCTGCTCTTACAATAAAAACAGGTTCTGTTTTATTCTGTTTCCTCCTCTTTGTGTTGTGGGTCCTCGGTGTGTCACTAATTAATGCTAATGTTTTGTCAGTCGCTGGTGTGTTTGTGGTGGTGTTGGTGAGACGTCCCGTTTTCTCTCAAACCTCCCAGTTATCCTAAACTCAAAGTGCAGAAAATAAACCCTGACAGACTTTTATTTTGTAGGAGGCTGAGACTGTGATCTGTAGAAACTGAAATAAATATTTTTGGGGTGATTAAAGTTAGAAGCTTTACCCCTCACAGCTGTGAATAACCTCTGACCTCCCCTCTGCTCTCCTGTAGGAGGTGTGATCTCCTACGTGGGCTCCTGTGGAGGCTCTCCGACCCGGACCAGCCCCGTCTCCATGTACAGTGAGAACTCCAACTCCCAGCCCTTCTTCACCTCCTCCTCCTCTTTGACCCCCACCTTCCTCAGCAGCAGCTCCAGTTCGGGCTCCGCGGGAGACGACGGCTCCTCCTCGGCCTCCTCCTCATCGGGAGGCTCGCCTCGAGGCCGCGATGACGGCGGCTCTCTGAGGTCATCGCCCAGCAAGTCTGTGGCCAGTCTGACCAGTAAGAGCCCAGTTTGTTTTGGGTGTTTGTGTCTCGTGTTAAACTGGAGCTATGATGTCACTTCCTGCTGTGCGGCTGTGTTTCAGAGCTGAACGGCATGGTGCTGCTCTGTAAGGTCTGCGGTGACGTGGCCTCAGGTTTCCATTACGGAGTTCACGCCTGCGAAGGCTGCAAGGTGAGGTCACACCGTTTGATTTCCTGTGTCCACTTACTTTTGTCCCTGCGGTCTCTGAAAGCTAATCCGCTCAGGCGCTAACGTACCTGAAAAATATGGAGGACCGAACCCACCAAAATCAAAAAAGAAATTTCTGATTCAACAAATAAATGAAAGAATTAAAAATATTTACTATATGTGTGTTACTGTCCACAAACATCTGGTCCAGACTTGAAACACACACAGGAAGGGGATGTAGGCGATGACGTAGGTGATGGGGATGATGTGTTTCATCCTGCAGGGCTTCTTCCGCCGCAGCATCCAGCAGAACATCCAGTACAAGAAGTGCGTGAAGAACGAGAGCTGCACCATCGTGAGGATCAACAGGAACCGCTGCCAGCAGTGTCGCTTCAAGAAGTGTCTCTCTGTGGGCATGAGCCGCGACGGTGAGCGCCCGCACCTGCCCGCTCACCTGCACAGCTACGCGCTCTGAATCCGGCCTAACTCCTCCTCTTCCTCTTCTGTCCACAGCGGTGCGTTTCGGGCGGATCCCGAAGCGCGAGAAACAGAGGATGTTAGCCGAGATGCAGAGCGCCATGAACAACATGATGAACGACCAGCTGCAGAGCGACTTCCAGCTCGCCAGCCTGTCCTCCTCCTCCTCCTCCTCCTCCTCCTCTTCCTCCACCTCCTCCTCGCCGAGCCCGGGGGTGACCATTGCCCCCCAGCCTCAACCCTCAGCCCTGCCTCCAGCCCCCTCCTCGCCTTCCCCACCTGCCTCGGCCTCCTCTTCTTCCCCTCCACCACCGCCTCCCGTCCGACAGAGCACCTCTCCCACGTGCTCCCCACCCCCCAGCCCCGGGATGGACTCCACCATCAGCGCCATTGCCCGCGCTCACCGCGAGACCTTCCTGTACGCTCACGACAAGCTGGCCAATAACCACACCCACCACAATGGAGAGGCAGAGCTCTGGGGTCCCAACCGCTGCCCCAACGGTTATCATGCCAATGGCCTCAACACCATCTACCGCCACAATAACAACCTGGCCACAGAGTGCTACCTGCCAGAGAACGGCCACAGGCATCAGTACCACAGCAACGGGAGGCAGAGCCAGCATAGCGGTAACCCCATCAGAGGTCCTGCTGATCATGTGACTCAGGAGCAGAACTGTCCAATGAAGAAGTGCACAGGGATCGTGCTGGTAAGAGCTCATCCACTGAGGTGGAGGGGGGGATGTTCATCAAGCTCTCACCTGATTGGCTCATGATGCTTTCCTCTCTCTGCAGGCTTGTCCGATGAATATGCAGCCTCACGCCGACCCCTCAAAGACCCCCCAGCAGATCTGGGAGGACTTCTCGCTGTCCTTCACCCCCGCCGTCAGGGAGGTGGTGGAGTTCGCCAGACATATCCCAGGATTCAGCAGTCTGTCCCAAAACGACCAGGTGACCCTGCTGAAGGCTGGCACCTTTGAGGTGAGCCTGCGATGTCACTCGTTTACTGAACAAGGTTCGTGTTGATTGGTTGATTGGTTGATTGGGATTCTTTGGTTGCAGTACCATGAGTGACCACTAAGACAAACTAGGGTGCCACATCCCCTCTGTTGATACTCACCATCGCCTCCATCGGCCGATTACATCACTTTTATCCAATCAGAGCTTTGGACAGGATTTTAATGAAATGACCTTTGACCTTAAAAAAATCAGTCTATCGGAAGAAATTCTCAGCCGGCGTTCCTGAGATATTAAAATAAAAAACGAACTTTAATTGACTAAACCTCAGGTTGCTGTGTTTAGTTGCATTTTTTTAATGCAGACATAGTGATTGTGGTAGTTGCTTGTTGTAACATTTGGTTTAGTTGATGAGTTGCCATGTTTAGTTGCAGTTGTTGCTGTAGTTGCAGCATTTTGTTTAATTGCAAGAATCACTGTCTTTAGTTGCATAAGATGTTGAACTTTTGTTGCTCTAGATGTACTGATTGGTGTAATTACATAATTGCTGTATTTAGTTGCAGTAGTTGTAGGTATAGCAGTTGTAATTGATACAACATTTGGTTTAGTTGGACGAGTGGCAGATGTTGCTGTAGAAATTGCTATATTTAGTTGAAGTGGTTGGTCTTTGCAGATGTAATAGTTTTTATTTTTGCTTGTTGCAGCATTTAGTTAGTTGGAGGATTCGGATGTTTATTTGCAATGGTTGCTATAGTTGCAGGGTTTGGTTTAGCTGTAGGAGTTCACGTGTTTACTTGCCGGTGTTGCTGTAGATGTACGACGTGATGCATTGGCTGAAACTGTTTATTTTAGGTGCAAGAGTTCCTGTGTTTAGTTGTAGGAGATTTAGATGTGGTTGTAAGTTTAATTGCAGAAAATGTTGATTCATTTGTAGGTGTTGCAGGTATGATAATCATTGTAGTTGCAGAAATCTGTTTAGTTGCAGTTGTTTCCTGAATGAGGTGCTTTCAGGTTGCCAGTTGGACCTCAGGCCAGCAGCAGCAGCCTCCTGATTGGCTGATTGAACTCTTGTCAGGTTCAGAATGAATGAATAAAGAAAAAAAATGGCGTAGACGTAAACGTGTCGGCAGCCATCGCTGATCTGCAGCCCAGCAGTGACATCATCAGACACGTTGCATTAATGTTTTACTGATTGCCCGTCCTTGGTCCCTGTCGCAGGTGCTGATGGTGCGATTCGCGTCGCTGTTCAACGTGAAAGAACAGACGGTGACGTTTGTCTCCGGCACCACCTACAGCCTGGAGGAGCTGCGGGCGATGGGGATGACTGGCCTGCTGGGAGCCATGTTTGATTTCAGCCATAAATTGGCGGCGCTGGAGCTGAACAGCGAGGAGCTGGGACTGTTCACCGCCGTGGTGCTCGTATCAGCAGGTGAGCAAAGGTCATCGTAGATCAGCCTGAATTTATCGTAATTATTAAAGCAATGTGTTCATGATGTAAGAAGGAAGTAAAGAAAAGGAGCTTCCTCTTTGTAACTATGCCGCTAATCAGCAAGCAACCTGAAGAAACTTATCACAACTCTGTGTTTACAACAACTACAGCGAGTTCAGGTGTAGGTTTGTTTGGTTTAGTTGCTGAAGCTACTGTTGCAGGTGTTGATGTAGAGGTTGCGGTTTACTTGCATTTAGAAGAAGAAGAAAGGAAGAGCTTTATTTGTCACATACATATACATGCAGTGAAATTCATTCTCTGCATTTAACCCATCACACACATGGAGTATGTAGTACACACAGCACAGCATGGAGCAGGGGGCAGCCAAAGGGCGCCCGGGGAGCAACCTGGGGGGGTGGGCTTGCTCAGGGACCCACAGTGATGCCAGCCCGAGGATTTGAACCAGGGTCCTCTCAGTGATGAACCCTCTTCTTCTCCCCTAGGCCACCACTCCAGTTTCTTTTTTTTTTTTTTTAAGAAAGAGCATTTAGTTGAAGGTCCTGTAAGGTTTGCTGTAGTTGCATCCCTGAAGCTGCAAAAGCTGTGATGTTTGGTTAGGATAGATGCAGTTGTTGGTTTTGTTGCAAGAGACATCTTGTTGCAGCTGTAGCTGTAGATATAGTTGTTGTGGTTGCAGTGATTTATGCAGCAGATTCGTAGATGCTGCTGTATTTGATCCCGTTGGTTGCAAGAGTTCCATATTGAATGCTAGCTGTTGTTGCATCAGTGTGTTTCGTTGCAGACGATTTCTTTACACACTGATTTCTTTGTTGAACTGGTCATAGATGTAGTGTCCTTCAGCTGGACAAGCTTTATCTTAGTGGTTTCTGTTGCTGCTGTAGTTCCTGTAACCTATTTTTAGTTGCAGTTATTGCTGTGGTTGCAGTAGTTAATATTTCTGCTATAGTTGCAGTTGTTACCCGGTTGACCTCAGGCTGTTGCTGTAGATGAAGTGGGTGGGGTAGTTGCAGAGTTTGGTTTAGTTGTTTGTTGCCTGACATCAGGCTTCCAGCAGTCAGGAGTTGTAGCTGATGTTACTGCGCTTACAGGTTTGGTTTAGTTGCAGGAGAAGCAGTTGTTGCAGTTGTAGATGTAGTAGTTGCCTGTCGGTCATTGACTCACCCTCTCCATGTGGTTTCAGACCGCTCCGGCATCGAAGACGTGGCGTCGGTGGAGCAGCTGCAGGAGAATCTGATCCGAGCTCTTCGCTCGTTGGTCAACAACAATGCCCCTGAGAGCAACCAGCACAACGTGGACTCGCCGCGCTTCACCAAACTGCTGCTGAAGTTGCCCGACCTGCGGACACTGAACAACATGCACTCTGAGAAGCTGCTGTCCTTCCGCATCGACGCCTGATGACCTCAATATGATGTCACCGTGACATCGCCACGCTCTCCAACATCAAACGTCATCCAGACCGCATCGTACAGACTGACATGACGATGATGTCATCAGCAGAACTTTTCAGCTCATGTGGCGCCCCGCCAAAATGAAAGTCTGCTCACACAGTCAGTGCTTGAGAACCAGGCCTCCATTTTTACACTGTTTTACCCCAAACTCTTAGCTTAGCTTAGCTCAGCTCATGGACTGGAAGCAGGGGAAACTGTTAGCCTAGCCTAGCCAACCCAAGTCTTTGACCTTACTCCAGTGACCCCAGCAGGAAGTGTGAAATATGAAAGTCAAGAAACGTAACATGAGGACAGCAGTCAAAATATAACGCATTTTAGCAAAGCTAATACTGAGTATGCTAACTAAAGTGCCCTTTAACTGCAGTTTACTTTGAAACTGAGAATTAAGATGTGCTTGTTCATTTTCACTTCCACTTCCTGTTGATGATCTCTGTGATAAACATCCAGGATTAAACTCGAGGAACCACCTGAGAAACCAGAGAAAGCCCCATTAATTCAGCTTCTTTCACTGAGATTTGTCTCAACAAAGAGAGTTTGGCTGCTTTTAATTTGAAAGTTTTACTGAATGGATGCAAATACAGGCTGAAGGTGCCCCTTTAAAAGCTCCTCACCTTTAAACCCTGTTAATGTAGAAGGATCCAGAAGGTTTTTAGAAACTTTGGGATCAGCTTCTTCGGATTTTAGCGGCTGTTACTCTGAAATCTGTCGCTCTGGGGCTGCAGCGGCCTCTCCTTCGACTCTTCCGGTACGAACTAATTCATCCTGAACTTCCAAATGAGCAAACTGTGGAGCGACTGGAAAGGTGACTCCACCCACTGATAAGATGGAGGAGGCGGAGCGTGACGTGGCGCCGCCCCACACAAACCTTATGCAGCTGATGTTCTGTAAAAACAAACTGTAAATAGCCACAAACACAAAGATCCAGTTATACTTGAACTGTTTGCTCTGAGATCTGTTATACACCTATTTTTTGTTAATATGAATATATACCTGTGCAGATATGATGTACGACAGCGTGGAAATGCACCTGATGGAGAGGAGATCTCTGATTTTAATCTGTGGTTTATGTTGTAAAGACAGTATATATAAATATATGCACACATGAATCCTGTTTGTCTGTTTATTCACTCGTTCTGAAGCAGATGAGTCTTAATAAAGTTACTGTAGCTGCAGGGATCAAACAGCTTCCATAAATCCAGCATGGATAATGAGTCTGAGCTGAAAGAAAACCACTTCAGTTTGTCTGTGACGCTGATTTACCCCATAAAACACTAGCATGTGGCTAACGTGTGCTGATTGGTCGGTTCAGGATTCAGGATGGCCTCGATGTCTCCGGGCGATGACTACAGCAGAAACTTCCATGAGTGTAGAAGAAGCTGCAGGCTGTGGTGAAGCTGATGCTAACAGGAGGCAGCTGCTCGCTTCACGCCCCAAATCAAAATGGAGGATGCTGTAAAGCAGCTTGTGGTGCTGTGACGCCCTGAATACTCATGTATTTTACTACAATAGAAAACTGTAAAAAATCTAAAAATGGACTTCTATTGCCTCTACTCCTTGATGCATGTAAAGGTATTTTACTACAATAGAAAACTGTAAAAAATCTAAAAATGGACTTCTATTGCCTCTACTCCTTCTATCAAACACATGATGACACAGGTACCTGCTAATTAGCCTGATTAACTGCACAGCAGTGATATGATTGGTCAGATAATTACATTAAAAAGGCTCCAACAGCACAAACACGTCCAGAGGTCCAGTTCAGGGACTCCAGTTAGCTGAGGTGAAGCCTAGCAGACAGCTAGCAGCTACAGCCGCCTGTGTCGCCATCCACCTGTCAGTCACAGAGGCCACGCCCCTAATAATACAAACTTTATTTAAGCAGGCGAGTTACAGAAACATTCTCCCCCATGCAGCTGTTATGAAGGGGGAAATTATCTTCAGAAACCAAAGCAGTTTCTGTATCAGGCTGTAAACATGGTTATTTAAATGGGACTCTATGGGAGTGACTCACTGCTGCCTCTGCTGGACACTAGAGGAACTGCAGGTTTTGGTGCTTTAGTGTTGACTTCATTTTAGCCCACAAAGCTTCGTCTGTGTTTGTTTGGCTCACCTTGATCAGTGGCACAGAACCTAGTTTACAGTCACACAGCTCGCTGAGCTCAGCAGCACAGACTGCCCTCTGGTGGCGGTTTTATGCTTTGCACTGCAGTCTATTACAAAGGGTTCAGTGAGCAGCTTCTAGTTCTGTGGAGGACAAAATACAAAAACACGCACATACATAAATGTTAGAGTTCGTGTCTTCAGTCTGTTCTTCAGTGTCACATGAACTTCTACTGATTCTATTTTTGCATGTATTTATTTCTGCTTCTATGTGTCTACAACAGGAAAAGGAAACATATTTACTTTCACATTAAATGTGAAATATTTCCTATGAAAAGGAAGACAACATGTCCACAGAACTGAACCAGAACCATTTCTACAGGGGCAGGAACAAGGATGCTCTGTGGCACCTCGTCAGAATAAATCTAAATAGATCACAGTGTGTTTGTAAGTGAAATACAGATTATTATGAGAGCAGTGTTAGCAGCAGAGCGATGAGTTTTCCACAGGTTTCACAGCCTCAGACGTTCAGGTGCTCCTGAGCAGGTGTGAGGATGAAGGCTGCCTGTGATTGGTCTGTTTTAGTGCTTCGTTTCCTGATGGTTTGGAGCGTTCAGCAGTCAGTGGAACAGCAGCAGGAGAAGAAGAAGAAGAAAGTGAGTCACTCTGAGGGGGAAGTAGGTCAAACTGCAGCCTCATAACCAAATTTCCACTTTCTGCGTTCTGATTGGCCGGCTGCGTCTAACCCTCAGCATCCCTGTCTCCCAATGAGAAGGCGGCAGGCAGAGACGAGCGCTGTGTCCCAGTTTCAGGTGGACTCAAACAGCACTCCCTGTTAGAGCTCTGGTTTCTTATATAAGCCGGAGACCTCACCCCAAACTGCCCCCACATGTTTGTGTTTATGGCTGTGCTCATGTTCGTCACCCAAACCTCAAAGCTGCATATTTACCCTGTGATTCTGTCTGGGGCAGTTTTTCCACGAGCCTCCAGTCAAAAATGCTTTTTATATTCTTATCTTTTTTAGTTTTCATTCCTTTATTGACTCCTAAATTCAGCCTGGAGCGCAGATGCAGTTTCTCCTCCGCCTGTTTCAAACCCGCTCACACGCGTGTTTATTTCACGGGTATTATTAGCTGCTGTTATTTAAAGCGCTCCGTTTATCTGAGAGATTAACGATCAGTGATGTTTGGAAGCGGGCAGTCCTCAGACCCAACCCCGCTCAGGTTTTAGTGTCTCAGTTTGGCGGTGATGACCCAGCAGCAGACACGTGGGTGTTCACTCTCGTGGGTCTCTGCAGATTCACTCATGAACCAGCTGAAAGCTGCAGTTTATGATGTGCCGTGTCCTCTCCCCACACTCGTTGATTTTTAACTCGTGGCTGTGACCAAAGTTGCAGATGTTCCTCTGGTTCTACATCAGGTTTGAGTCCCAAACGTCCTCAGAGCGCTTCTCATGCTTTATTTTGAACTGCAGTCATTTTTAATGATTTCCTGCTTCCACACATTTACACCAAACTGCCGTTTTAACCCCGCAGGTTCTGCAAACACGCGCCACGTGACCACAGTGTGTTTCCTGCTCTAACCTTCAGGCTGTGCCACCTTTCCCCTCAGGAAGCCTCTCGGTCTGGTTTCTGACGGCGTGACGTGTTCCTGACAGGTTATCCAATCACATGGACGTGTGTGTGTGTATTATGTCACAGTGTACAGTAGGAGTGCAGCAGTGCATGCTGGGAGGCAGTAGACTACAGCACATAAGGAAACAGCGACTCCTGGTGGCAGCTTTACAAAATAAAAGTCTCAACTAAAGAAGTGCATAAAGCAGTGATGTATTTATGAACAGACCTTTGTTTAATGTTACATGTTTGTTATCCAGGACTTCAGAGGGCAGTTATGGAGGTTTCATTAGTCTGAACCAGGGTTATAATAGTTTTACATTATAGTTTAGTTTGAGTTCAGAGTGATTATTGTTATAAAAACTCGACAAAAGATCCAGTTTAAAGAAATATATTCAACAACCAACAGTTCCAGAGACAGCAGCACTACCTGCATAATGTGTAATATTAAGGACACACATGCACATCAACAGGGAGAAACAGAAAAATATGAACTCCAAAACTCAATAAACTCTACAATAAAGTTCAGCATCAGTGCAGCAGATTAACAACAGCTACATGTGGTGTTTGACAAAAACTCTTTTGAAGAGTCAAAGGTCAAATCCAGCTGCATCCTGATGTTGGAGCTGCTTCTGTTTTGGAGCTAGCTTGGTTAGCTGCTCTAATTAGCCTTCAGGGTCTTTGTACACAACCTACGAAGTGTCCGACCTCATGTTGCATTTCTGCTTGTGTAGCTGGATTGTGTGTGTTATTACCTTGTGGTCGTGCTGGTGTTTTATATGTGGTGCCTGCTGGGACTTCTTTTGGTCCTCGCTCTTTGTGCTCAGTTTTTTGGCTGCAAACATATTTGTCCCTGTTTTTACACTTTCTTCATTCCTTCACGTCCATCCTGACAGTTTCAGCAGGAATTTGCTGACAGTGAGTCCTTATATTGATGATTTGATTATTATTACTGATTGTTATTGTCACAAGGACTAAGCAGGTTAATCACAGCTCTGCAGCTGCCCGACGGCTCTCCCAGCTTAAACTCTGAGAGCGGAAAAATGATTTCATATCAATCCACAAGGATTTTAAATCAAATGACAAACATGAAAACGAAGGTTGGTTTATCTATAATTTCAGTTTTAGTTAGTTATCGTTTTCCTTTTAATTATAGTTTTTATTTATTGCAGGTAATGAAAATGTTTTTCAGTTTTGGTTATTTCGTTAGTTTTCATTAACTATAATAACCCTGATATGAACTGAACGCACAGCACGCTGCAGAAAGTGAAGGTTCAGAAACTGCTGCTTTTAGCAATTCAGAACTTCTTTATCAGAGATTTCATGTTTCACACACTCAGTTTATTTTCATGTGATCACAAACAAACAGAGAAACGAACAGAACAGAACACAAACGTGCCGGAGAGAGAGGACGTCTGTCAGAGGAGAGGACTGCTGCAGAGGAGAACCAGCCACTCGGTCAGACGCAGGTCAGCTTTAGGAGGCTGAAACACACACACACACACACACACACACACACACACACACACACACACACACACACACACACACACACACACACACACACACTTTATAAGTCTGAGACCTCCAAGTACTACGAGCTGATCACAGGCTGATCATGTGACTATACAGTAACTATTTAATGAGAATAAAGTGAACAATAATAAACTAACAATTAAAAATGAGGGGAGGAGGCCCCGTGGTAGACCCAGGACACGCTGGAGGGATTATATCTCTGGGCTGGCCTGGGAACACCTTGGGGTCCCTCCGGATGAGCTGGAGGAGGTGGCTGGGGAGAGGGAAGCCTGGGCTTCTTTGCTTAGGCTCCTGCCCCCGCGACCCGGCCCCGGATAAGTGGGAGAGAATGGATGGATGGATTAAAAATGACTCGAATCAATCAACAGTCTTTGGGTTTCAGGACAACGCTTTCAGAAACGTCTCCTCTTGTCTCACATTTGTGAGCTGGAGCCAATCAAATGTGGGACACATTGCGACTCCCCCCCATGCTGTGCAACCCCCCCCGGGTATACGTGGGGACTGAGAGAACACCATCACTGAAGACTGATGCTCTAGCACACAATCCCCACGCTCTTATTTTGAAGGTTCGGCCCCTGCTAACCAGCTGGTCCTTCCTGTCTCCTGCAGCTGCTGATGGAAGTCCTGTCGACTCCAACCTGAACCTGCGGCGGGTTCGTGAGCAGAACCAGGAGCAGCAGAACATTTACTGTCACGCATTATTATGTTGGGGGTGCACTCACAGCCCCGAGCCTCCACCCATCAATCTGCCCCCTCCTCTTAAAGAAACACCTGTGCTGTTTGTTTAGAGTCAGGACAGCGCTCACCTGACACACCTGTGGAGTGCGAGCGCTTCACCTCAAAAATAAAAAGCTTCCTGTTACCTTCAGCCCAGATGTGTCCACATGTTGTCCGTCCCTCCGTACAGACAGCAGCCGAGCCCGCCCCCCGCTCGGGTAACCCTCCTCCACCTCCAGATGACACACCAGCGACGCCGTCTTCAGGTAGATGAGCAGGCGCTGAGCGGGACGCCAGTCGATGGCAAAGCTGGAAACACAAACGGCGATTTAAGCGTCGCGCCGTGTGAACGACGTCTGCAGATGTTTAGATCACTGACTGGACAGCAGACCTCACCTGGACCTCAGGCTCTGGATCTCAGACAGCAGCTCCGCCTGGCCCACGTAACCCTGCATCACCTCCAGCAGGGCGGCGCTCAGCTCTGCCCGCCGGCCCGTCAGACTGTCCTCCACGAGGCCGGCCATCCCCTCACTCACCTGCAGCAGACATGTCAATCACCTTCAGCTCTTCATCGTGCTCCTCACACGGTTCCTCAGCACTGAGACTCTTCAGTCATCTGACTCAGCCTGCAGCCTGCAGCCTGACATCACACACACACCTGTGTCCTTACCTGCAGTCTGAAGCGGTCATCGTGGCTCCAGGTGACTGACAGCCTCAGCGGCTCCAGCTCACCGGATGACAGGTTAGAGGAGGGGTGTGGCCTGAGCTCCACACATAGTTCTGATTGGCTGAAGGTAATCAGGGTGACCTGCATGACATCCTGTGTGGCAGAGACTTGTGCCTGCAGCCTGACAGGTGAACAGGAGGTTGAGTTAGTGACCAATCAGAACATCTGACAGAGGGGTCATGTGACTCTGTGGCACTCACTCGTCTCTGAGTCGCTGCCAGCTGATCAGGCGCCCCAGTGCCACCTCTGACTCCGCCCTCAGCTTGGCCAGCTGATGGTCACATGACTGCAGTGCATTCTGGGCCTTCAGCAGAGACTCTTCCAGCTGTTCACGCTGCTGCTTCTGCAGGAGATGAGGGGATGAGGAAAGGAGACAAGGAGAGAAGGAGAAGAAAGGTTTCCTCACATGACACCTCAACTTTCAGAGTTCAGACTTTATGTTTACAGAGGGATTCAGAGGTGGTGGGCGTGGTCAAGATGACACAGCATCACTCTGTGTGTGTGTGTGTCCATCACCTTGGTGTGCAGCTGTTGAACCAGCTGTGTGAGTGTGTGCCGTCTGTTGTGGATCTGTTGGACTCTGTCCTGCAAAGACCTGAGCAGCACCTCTGTCTCCTCCACCCCTGACCTGCTCCCCGCCTTCAGAGCCTTCCACCTGCCCCGAGCCCCGCCCTCTGACACACACACACACACACACACACACTGTAAGGATACGTGCAGCGTGTCATCAGTCCAGTTTAGTGTTAGCAAAGATGAGCTGATTTTAAAGACTCATATCTCCTGATGGAGCCCCAAGTCAGACTTTTAAAGATGGATTTAAAAGTTTAATTGATTTAAATTATTAATTAATGAATTAATTAAATCTTAGAGTGCAGGTGAATCTCCTAAAACTTCTTTGGAGGCCAAAAAATTTTCTGTGCAGGAAAAACCTGAAGTGTGGATGGAGAGGCAGGTGAAAACTTTACAGGTGAGACAACACCTCAGTGTGAGGGTGTACCTGGCTGTAGGGGGCAGGGCTGGATCATCAGTTGCTGGGCAGACTCCAGACCTTCCAGTAGTGACATCATGGAGTCCAGTACAAACAGCTGACGCCACAAAACCTTCTGCATGCGGCGGCTTTCCTGAACAAACAAGAGGATGGTTTTAATCCATCAGCTGCTTTCAAGCTTCAGCACAGAACTAAAGGAGTTAATCCGTCCATTCTCTGCTGCTCGTCAGGCTGCTCGTCAGGCAGGGTACACCTGGACAGGTGGCCAGGGCTGTCACAGGGCTAACACAGAGAGACAGACTCACACTTGCAGGCAGTTTAGAGTCACCAAGTAACCTAACCCTACTAACTGCATGTCTTTGGACTGCGGGACACACACACACACACACACACACACACACACACACCACCCATCCACTCTCTCCCACTTATCCGGGGCCAGGTCACGGGGGCAGGAGCCTAAGCAAAGAAGCCCAGACCTCCCTCTCCCCAGCCACCTCCTCCAGCTCATCCGGAGGGACCCCAAGGCGTTCCCAGGCCAGCCGAGATACATAATCCCTCCAGCATGTCCTGGGTCTACCACGGGGCCTCCTCCCGGTGGGTCACGCCCGGAACACCTCACCCAAGAGGAACACACACACACACACACACACACACACACACACACACACACACACACACACACACACACACACACACACACACACACACGGGGAAAACATGCCATGTGCAAAGCTTTTGTTTTACTGGATCAAATGTGAGTCTACTCAAACTTTTAAATAAATGTATTTTATTTAAAAATATGTTATTTTCTGTCTGTTTGACTGTGCCCCTGGGGTCAGGGTCGGGGTCAGGGGTTACGTGGAGCACTCTGAGCTGTTGTGCGGACTGAGGCGGACTATTTTCTGTCACTGACCGTGAGGAACAGCACCATCCGGGCCGCCTCGTCGCCGTCCGGCTCCGGGTCTCCGTGCGGGTCCAGCAGGACGGGATCACAGCGCTGCAGCGCGCTGCAACAAACACACAAACAAACGTCACTTACATGCGCCTCGGATACAGTTAGCTTCAGCTGCTAACAGCCGTTCATTCTCCTGGTTTAGATGTTTCACTTCCGCAAACCGCAGCGTGACGTACGGCCCGCGTGTGAGGACTTTTCCGGTGTTGGGAACAAACATTTATTGATAAAATTCATCAGAAAAAGGTGAAATTTTCACACTTACGCTCGAACCTCCGCCATCTCTGCTTTCAAATATCTACCCGGCAGCTGATTGGCTCTCTAACAGTGACGTTATAGGCTTTTAAGCCAATCATTGTCATTGTGTGAGGACATAGCGACACCCAGCGGTAAACACTGAAAACACAAATACATTAAAAACGTTTAACTTTAAAAAAAACTTTAATTTCATTTTTAATTTCATCAAGACATTTTTTGACTTATTTGTAACCGAAATAATCAAAATAAAACAGGAGTCCAAACAACTCTGTCTGTAAATTATTAGTAGGGGAAAATTTATTTAAAAATATGTAGGTTCATTATTTAAGAAGTGACATGTTACCTTATTAATGAAACTAATCATAGCGAAAATATTTTTGATTATTATCATCATGTCATAATTTTTAAAAGAAGAAGAGGCTTTTGGTGATTCAGGGGTTTTAACTGAAATAATCAATAAAATGAAATAAAGGTTTTAGTTTATGAATAAAATAATGTTTTTGAGCTTTTTAAAAAAAATGTGCTTAGTGTAAATTTTTTATTTTATAGCTAAAGAGCAGGGGGAGCATCCAGCTGTTCTCAGCTCAGTCCAAAGCTTGCATCTCTGATGGTATGGGGGGTGTATCAGAGGAACTGGCAGCTGGCACATCTGGAGTTGCTCCATCAGAGCTGAAAGGTTTCAGAGCAGCATGTGCTCCCATCCAGAGACTCTCCTTCAGGAAGGCCTTCATATTTCAGCAGGACGATGCTGAACTGCATCCTGCAGCTATTCCAGCAGCACGGCTTCATCGGAGAAGAGTCCAGGTGCTGAACTGGCCTGCAGTCCTGACCTTTGACCAGCTGAGAACATCTGGAGCATCAGGAACCCCAAAACAGGACTAAGCAGCCCCAGGACTGCTGAGCAGCTGGAATCCTCTATCAGACAGAACGGCACAACATTCCCAAAGTCCAGCAGCTGCTCTCCTCAGGTCCAGATGTTTACAGACTGATGTTAAAGGAGAGGGGATGCTGCACAGCTGGAAACACAGACCTGTGACAGCTGTAGAGACGTGATGATGCCATCAAACTCAACATGAGCTCAGACTTTTATTAAAATGGAGCTTTTCCTCAGTTTAAATATTTGACTTTTCTGTGTTATTGTGAATCAGATCTGGGTTCATGGTTTGCAGATCACTGCATTCAGTTTGAATTTACATTCACTCAGAGATCCGACTTCTCTGGATCTGGAGTTTTCCCGTCATCACTGTCACTCCACTGATCAGCCAGTCATTCAAGGATTTACCCTCATGTGAGATGAAACCCACATTTGAAGAGCAATGAATGCCTAAACCCCCAAATGATGTTCCCCATCCATAACAACTCCGTAATTCATGGAGGACGTTTTCTCATTGGAAAAACCACTCGAGCCAAATGTGAGGATTGAAAGAGAAAACACAGCTGTGTGATCGATACTTTTATTACACCAAATAAAGGTTATACAAAAGAAAATCATGAGCATGAAGAAGAATCAAAATGAGAGCAAACCAACAGCGGTACCAACGGGCCAATGAACAGACAGAATTCCTTGCTCTGTTTCCACAGGTACTTTAGAAGGAGCATGATGATGAAAGCATCACATGCTTCTGCTGCAGAGGGAAAACAATCTCCTGCTCCCTGTTTCCTGTCTCATCGTCTGCAGCAGAGTTCGGATGATGATAGAAAATGATTTTAAAATGTTTTTTCTTTCATTTTTCTTAGATATGGATTCAATTCAGGGTTGCACGAGGGCGGAGCCTATCCCAGCTGAAAGAAGCACCCCTGTAACATTCACACCTACAGCTGATTCAGGATCAAAGTCTTTAGACTGTGGGAGGAAGCCGGACACAACAGGGAGAATGGAAAGTTGTTCAGATTCATGTTTTCCTCCTGAACACCTGGAAAATCTACACTGCACAAATTTCTGTCAGAAGATCTACAGAAACCCACGATTTACAACAATTCTGTGAGCAGATAACAGGAAACATGGTTTTAAGAACCTTGTGAAATGATAACTTCTTGTTGTGTGCAGCTCTAACAAATGCAGGAAGTCTAATCAAACACAGCTTTAAAAGAGCTGTGCACTCTTTGGTTCTTTGGTTTCAACATGTCCCTGGAAGATGTCATTGAAGTGTTGTCGATGGTGCAGGCATACTGCTCCTTCAGGGCATCTTCATCAAGTTTCATTTTTTCATTACATTTGCCGAGACAGGCAGTGAGATGGAGGGTGGCTTCAAACCTGGAGAAAAAGAGCACCACAGACAGAGCCGAGGTTACAACAAAGAAGGGGACTCTGTCTTTGCTCTTTCCTGGGAGGATGAACGGGATGACGATGTGGTTTCTTCCAGGTTTACCGTGCTCATTCTCTAGAATCTCAATTCTTTTCCATGCACCATCTTTGGGTGGTTGTAGAGGACTCAGCATGATGCTGGGAATCTTTCACTGCCCAGCCTTCTTCATGGAATTCCACTCATTTGGAAGTTTGGTGGGTCGATGCATTGCATCAGGAATTTTGCAGCCTTTTTCTTTTCTACAGTAAAAAGCTCTGTGCTGAGTCTCCATGCATCCTGTAGCGATACCATACGCTGCATGTGCACTAAGATAACAGTTCCAGGGAGAATACAGGAGCACATCACTGAGGGTGGGCAGTGGCAGCAGGCAGTTGGCTGGGATCGTGGAGCCGTCAATCGCTCCATGTGCTACAAAGGTGATGTCAACAGTGTTGCAGTGGTTCTTCTTTTCTTCCTCCCAAATCTTTTCTTTCAGGAAATAAAACATATCCAAGAGTTTGAAGAAGGCCTCAGACTGTGAGTTTTCTCTCAGCCACTGCAGGACGGCTTCATCTTCACATCGTTTGATCACAAAGTCTATTAATGTTTTCCTGTCAACTCTGCTCCTCTGGCTGTTTTTTATGCAGTCTTCAACTTTGGCTAACACCCTAAACACTTTCCTGAAAGGTAAAATAAAAATTTTAGGCATGAAATTTGCATCTTCAGATTAGGTGTTCTGCTAAATCTACTTTGTCTCAAAATAAAGGCACAAAACCTCCCATCAGAACTCAGCTGAATCATTTTATTTCTAGAATTACACTTTATTTTGATCCTCACCAAATTTCCTCAAGTCCTCTGTCCATCTCCTCAGAGGAAGTCTGTATGGTTCGAGCGTTCTCTCTCAGGCACTTACTGCTTTCTGTCTCAGACTTTGCCAGCTTTATAGAATCGATAATCAGCTCAGGAACTGAGATTACAAGTCCAACTGCTCCTCCCGCGATCTGGTCATCAAAAACATACATCATTAATAACATCTCTGTCATGGTCCCAGCAGGCCCTGTTTTTCTTTCTCTTTAGCTCCTGCTCTCTGTCTCTCAGGTGGAGGATGGGTAGAGCCCTGGGTTTACACCCGTCCTCGTCTTTCTGCACACCTGCTTTCCATTTACATCTCACTTCTGTGGGATAAAAGGCCAGCTGAAACTTCAGTTGAAGCCAGCCGAAGCTTCTGCTCTTCTTCAGATTGTTGTCAATCTTTTGGTGTAATAAGACTCTCAAATTTCTGACTTGTTTCATGAGTGTTTCCTAGTTATCTGATCCTGTTCTTATACCCCTGTTCCTAGTTCTTCCTGGTGTGCACCTTGGCTGGATTCTGGTCACCTGCAACCTGAACAAATCCCTCATTGTCTTCCTACCCTATGAAGGACTTCCCTGCAACCTATAGCTGGCAATCCTTCACCCAAAGTCACCTTGGAAAACTCGCCTGACTCTCCACTGCTTCTGTTCTCTTGAACCACTTGAACCTTATCCTCAAGTGCTTTTGTGTAGCTGAATTTTTGTAGCTGGACTGATTATAAATCTCTAGATAACAACATATTTCAGTGTAATGTTCATGTGCTTTATCCAAAGCACACTGCTGAATCACCTTTAAATTATATGCACATTATTCACGTGTTTTTAGAAATTTGGGTGACTGTGAGGAGGAAGCCCCGGTACCCCACCAACCTGTTCACATCTCTACCCGTTTCTCTCCACTCGGCGACACACCCGCCGAGTGCCTGAAGCTGATTATAAGCTCTGAGGTAACCCAAGGTTTCCCCCACATATTCTCATGAAAGGGGCGGAGCTGGCAGTGTGCAACCTATTGAAAAGGAGCATTTCAAGGGTCATGATTTTTCTTCCATAGGAAATGATCCCTATGAGTGCCACCTACTCCAGAGATGTTATCAAATAAAAATCTATAAAGAACATAAAAATATAACAGCAAAATGCAACACTATTGTACACATTCTGTGTCTGAGTCGTGCTGCTGCTTATTTCTAAGCTGACTCTGAGACTTTAAGCACAGTGAAGCTTCCTGTGCCACAGCATGATGAAGGAGGTCAGCGTGAGATCAATGTGACTGACTGAACAGGTATGAACAGGTGTTCTTGGTGTGTGTCTGTGCTTCCACGGGTTAGTTTTCATCCTCTCAGCTGCAGACAAACACAGGCTCAGTCTGGGCACAGATCTGAGGTCAGCAGGTACAGTGTAGGGATCTTGATCATATTTTAATGTTTATGGAACAATAAAACTGTAGTAAAATTGTTTGCTGCCAACAGAAAAAGATCAAATCAAGGAATAACGTTGCATCTATGAGTCTACGACTCTTCCTGGTGTTCATCACCTGGTGCCCCTCCCACAGAGGTCCGAGTGTTCTGGTGAACTGATTGGTCAGTGGGCGGGGATTTCATACCTGTTGAACTCTTGTTTCCGACACCATGTCAATTTGATCCCTTTCCCTACCTATCCAGAGTGGGCTCTCATTAGATTTGTACTAATAGTACAGTTTGATATCTTTGGGAGTGCACTACATCTGTGATACTTACACGTCCAACTGCTTTTGCAGCTGCTTTTGGTCCCACAGAAGTTGCCATTTTAACTGCAAATCTGGAAAGTCCCACTGTGGACCTCAGCAGAAGAGAGAAACTGGTGTCTATGCCAGAAATCCTGTTTTTGGACAAAGCAGGGGTCATGTTGCACAAGCTGATGCTGTCATGTAAATGCAGTCCCTCTCTCTTGGCCATCGCTCTCAGGATTCGCTCCATAACATAATCATCTTCAGAAACATCTGCACAGGAACGAGCCTGCTGTTCTCTCCTCTGTCCTTCTTCTTTCAGTGCCTTCATGAGTTCCTCGATTCTGTTTTCAACCTTCTGAATCTCCTCTGCGATCTCTTCTGCTTCTTTCATGGTTTGATTTGAGATGACGGCAATAACGACCTCTGAACCCACATTGTTAGCTAAACTAAGTACAGATGCCACTGCTCCTCCTATAGCCAGTATAGGTATTGCGAGTCCACCTGTAAAGACTGATATGATGCCTGCTGCTGTGAGGGCATCTGCCCCACCTACAGACACTGAGCTCCCAACAACCTGACTGTTGTTCACAAGAAGAACGTGAACAACAGTCAGGTTGTTCACGTTCACAAGAAGAACGTGAACAACCTGACTGATGTTCACATTCTTCTTGTGTTTCTCCAGCTCAGCAGCCAGTGAGTTCAGCTTCTCTGCAGATCGTTTCTGGAGCTTCACCCAGAACTCGATTTTATCAAAGAGCACGTCGGCAACGCCCATGATGGGATCACAGTGAGGTCAGCAGCTCTGCGACAGACAGAGGGACATGGGAGGAAAAATACACAACGATGAAAATTTCACATTTAAAGATAAAACATCTCATGAGTTTAAATGCCTTTGTATAAACACATACTTTATTTTAATAAAAAACAAACTTGTTAGAATATGTGAGTGATAATAATGATAAAATAATAATAAATAATAATAATAATGAAATTAAATAATAAATGATCATCATACTCACATTGGACCTTCAGTTGAAGTTTGCTGTGTCTAAAGTCTCATCTGAGGGTTTACAGTAGTTACCTGAATGAAGGTGGAAATAAAACACACCTCTTTCTCTTTTTCTATTGGCTGCTTCAGAATCAGGTGTTACATACAACACCTACTGTACAAGTGAAAGAGAAAGCATTCTGTTTATGCTGGACAGTGATTGAACCTGAAGCTGCCCATCATAAAGTGCTGTCACAGATAACAGTAATTTAAGTTATCTGTCTGGGACTGAACCTGAACACGAGCACTCTGCATAAATAAAAAATAACAGTCCAAACTCACACTCACCATATTGCCATTATATTGTTATGGCTACCTACCCCATAGTTTTACCATGAGCTGATGCTGATTTGCAATTTGTTCTGTTCTTCAGGTAGAAATGAGATCTGCTTACCTGGTGAGGGCAGACTGGTTTAACACCTGGCACATTGTTGGCAGATATGAAATGTGAAGTTATCCGTAATATTGAAACTGAAACATTTTAAAAGAAGCTTTCATATCTAAACTTTGCATGGTATCAGATTTGTTTACCAGTCAGTGGCAAAAATTTAAAGACTTTGGACCATCATAAAGGAGTTTTGGATTCCTGTAAACCACCTGATTTACCAAGTCTAGTAAGAAACGAAGCTGAAGTTGGTTTCTGATTGCAGCTTCTGATTCGGGAAATGGCTAAAGGGCCATTCCACTTAATTTTTCGCTACCTTCAGCATCTTTAATCTGCTCTAGTTAAAAATATACAACACCTACACACTTCAAACCTGGATTAGATTATTGCAGATGCACTAATAGCAGAGTATTTAAAACCAAGTGTGTGATTTGTGAAACCTTTATCTGATTTGTGAAACTTCAACAAAAGGCGATTTCAGCACCTTTTTTGCATCTGGATCACATTAGAACTGCCCCAGCTCCAAAACTACAATACCTACACATTTCAAACCTGGATTATATTATTCTCAACTAATAGTAGAGTATTTAAAACCAAGTGTGTGATTTGTGAAACTTCAATAAAGGCACATTTCAGCACTTTTTTCCCATCTGGATCACACTAGAACTGCTCCAGCTCCAAAACTACAACGCCTAGGTAGAAATAGGTGAGGTGAAGCAGGGTCTAGGACCAATTCTATTTACATTATACATGCTTCCCTTAGGCAGTATTATTAGAAAGCATTGCATCAATTTTCATTGTTATGCAGATGATACTCAGCTTTATTTATCAATGAAGCCAGATGACGCACACCAATGAGTTAAACTGCAGGAATGTCTTAAAGACATTAAGGCCTGGATGACCTCTAATTTCCTGCTTCTAAATTCAGATCAAACTGAAGTTCTTGTACTCGGCCCCAAAAATCTTAGAAACATGGTGTCTAACCAGATACTTACTCTGGATGGCATTACTTTGGCCTCCAGTAACACTGTGAGAAATCTTGGAGTCATGAACAAAGGGGAAAAAGTTAGTTTAAACAAAATTCTGTTTGTTATGAAGCTGTTTTCTCAGCTCTTACATTTCTGTTGGCCATACTTCTGCCTCTCTTTCCTGAAAATTTCATTCAAATATTGATATAAAGTCAGAGAAAAAAACTTTTCTGCGTGTAATGCACTTTAAGATCACAGTTTTCCATTGATTATATGGTAAAACAGTACATGCTAACTGAGTGGTTAACTTCATTATTATTTGTGCCATTAGTGTGATTATGATATCAAAATGTAATTTTTTCCATTCTTTCTATCTGCACAGGTTTCAGATGTAACTGGAAAGAATGAAATTTTTTGTAACATACCTATTTTATATTCTCAAACTTGCGTTTGTGTGAAAGACTGTGTTTCAGCAACAACATTAGTGCTGGTAGTGCTAATGCTGTGCTTAACAATAATAATCTACAGATTAGATTATATATAATCTACATATTTACAGATTACTACTTCATTACTTAATTATTATTACTTCATTAATTCTGTTTTTGTATTAAGAGTGCTTGTTATTTTGTGCAGTGAGCATGCGCAAGTGCAGCAACAGGTCACGTGCTTCGTGGAGGAAAAATAAAGAAGTGTGTGCAGCGCGAAGGCTATCGGCTAACAGCGGAGCTAACGGTCCTCGCAGCGGAGCCCCGGGGAGTGAGAAAGCAGCCCGCAGCCAGAGAGCAGAATGAGCCAGACCACCGGGCGGCGGTGACGCTCACAGGTACAATTTATTCATCTCACCTGTCCGTGTGTGCACATAGCTAATGCTACAGCTAACCCTAACACTGAGCTAGCAGCCCGAGCTAGCGATGGCGCTAGCTCCGCATTCTAATCGGCAACCGAGCGGGGGGTTTGAGGTCCGACTGCAGACAGATGTTGGTCACAGCTGCAGACAGCTGGAGGAGAGCGCGGTGAGGAGGCTCCGCGTCCTGCGGAGAGCCAGGCCAAGGTAAGCGCGGAGCTACGTGCCGAGAAACGGCCCTAACCCCCGTTACCCCCAACAAATGGCCGGAGAGCCGAGCTGAGGCTCCGAGTCAGGCCCGCTCTGATGACCTGTGACAGCGGGGCCGAACCGGGCCGCCGGGATCTCTGCGGACCGGGCTGTATGCAGTAGGGTTATCCGGACATTCTGATGCGGTCCAGCTGTGGAGCTGCTCCTGCTTTCAGGTCTTACAGACTGGACAGGTTTACAGAGTCAGCAGGTGCATCCAGACTGCACCACCCCCCTGCCATCACAGGGCTCAAGCCTCCATCATAGGAGCAGCACTTCACACTGTGACACTGTGGCCCTCAGAAGCTGGTCTCAGATCTGTGAAACGTCGTGTTTCATATTGATGACCAAATCAATCGATCAGGGAAACAATGAAACGATTATTGAGTGATGAAAATAATGGTTGGTTTGTGTGTTTGTGTTTCAGGGTGATCAGGTGTGTGTTCTATCATCTGCAGGATGCCCATCCCTCCCCCACCTCCTCCTCCACCTGGGGGACCCCCTCCTCCCCCCACCTTCAGCCAGGTGAGGCTCCTCTCCCTCACAGTCTCATGGATGGATGTATGAGGGTCCTGTGTTTGTGTTTTTAAAGGACTCACATGTCTCATTAGAAACACAAAAACAAGCACAGAGAGACACAAAACAACAGTTTCAGTCTCTCCGGGCTGAGAGCTTCCTGCTCCTTCCTTTAATTATTTTAATGACAAAATAAAATATCTGTTAATTACAGTGTTCATTAAAAATGTAAATGTTAAATTTGCAGCTTTCAGACTGGACAGTATTAGTTCAGCTCTGATGGAGCTCCACCTTTGAATGGGGGGGGTCTCACAGCTGGGAGTTATAACACTCGGGACATAACTGATCATCTCAACATTGTTTGGGCTTATTTTTCATTTGAGGTTTTAAAGGCACAGAGGTGGTGGAGGTGGAGGACCCCTGACCCGTTCATTCCTCCCTCCACCTCCACCTGTCTGCCTCTGTGGTTCAAACACTGCAGGTTGTCCCTGTGCAGAGGTGTGTTACTGCAGCAGTTTGAGCTCTGAGAACACTTTGGATGTAAGTTAATCTCATTATTTCACCTCCACCCCCACCCCCCAGGCCAACACCAACCCCCCGAAGCTGAACAAGGAGGAGGCCAAAGGTCGCGGCGCTCTGCTGTCGGACATCTGTAAAGGCACCAAGCTGAGGAAGGTGGCGGTGGTAAACGACCGCAGCGCCCCGCTGCTCGACAGTAAGACTCAAACACCAAAGAGCCAAACACCCCCCACAGAGCACCCATACATTCGCTTATACCAATACCTACACCAGCAGCAGAGCCTGCCTAAACAGCAGGGGGTGCCGTCTGAGGAGCAGAAGACGACGGTCGGAGATAAGAGCCCCACTCTGTCGCTGGAGAGTAAGAACACCATCTTCTCTGGTACTAGAGCCTGCGTGCAGGAGGCTGAGCTCAGCGTTAAACAGCCGCCATGTTTCCTGCCCACAGAGGGAGGGGGGTAAACGGGGTCACACCCTCTGAGGTCAGCTGACCTGACAGCCACAGAGCAGCGGGGCTGAAACTGAGCATCAGCAGATCAGCTGCTGGTTTCACCCCACGATTGGGTCCTGTTGGTGTGAACCTCAGATTCATCAGCTGATTGCTTATGCACCATGTGACCAGCAGTCTGAACCCGGCGTGAGAGGGAGCACACACTCAGACCTGTGCAGATGATCATACCTGATTAATATCTAAAGCTATGGGGGACAAATGGTGGCTCGTGGTCCAAATGTGGCCCCCCCAGCAGAGTAATGTGGTCCCTGTCACAAGCTCATGTTCCACCTTCTCTTGAACAGCTGACATAAGTAAACATTTACATGCACACATTCTGCTGCGTGACTTTGATGTTTTGACACGAGTCCACAGTAAAACCAGGGTTTCTATTCTGGGCTCTGTTTGTCACACTTTGATTTTCCAACATTAAAGAAACAAAGCTGAGCTCCATCAGCACACAGTCTGATCTCAGTATCAGCTCATCGCTGAAGAGGAGCAGGAGGGTTAAAACAGCAAAGTCACAGCAGAGCCGACTCCTCTGTGAGGACACGTCCAGCTTCGGTCAGTTTGTGGCTTTAACTCGGCATTCGATGACCTCCTCTGTGCCCTTAATGACGAGTTTGGCACCGTATCAATGAAGACGCGGTTTATGGACCGTTAGAATAGCTACCCTGTCTGCGTCATCCACACTAACTTCTGATGCACTCCAGGGTTTTTGCTGTGGAAGCAGTGAATCAGATCAGGAAAGAAAAACAAGTGTTAGTCTGAGGGGACAGCGATTTACCTGCTTCAGTTACCTTTAGAGAGGAACTGTGTAGAAACTCAGACTTTTAGAGTTTCTAGTGCTGTTAACGATTTTCAGAGGAAAATATCAAAGCAAAGACAGGGTTTCCGCGGGGTAGTAAAAGGTAGTAAAAGGTAGTAAATTAAATGAGGTCAAATTAAGGCTAGTAAATGGTAGTAAAAGGTAGTAAACAAAATTTGCCTTGGTAGTAAATTTTTCATCACCCCTTCAATATATTTTGACTTTTCCATTGATGCAGACTTTTTGTTTTAAGTTCGTTTAACTATAAGATCTGTATAGAAATATAACTACTCAGCAGAACCTGAGCTGACGTTGATAGACGAGCGGTTCCACTGTCCGATCTGCTGTGCGCATGCGCGGAGTCATTTTGCGCCTCGTCATGGGAAAATGTAGTTTTCACAACTTTGGCTCGATGACTGGCTCAACCCTCCGGAGTGCACGGACGTGCTGGCGTGTCAAAATGACATCGCCGATTTTAGATGACGTAGCATCGGGACGCTGCTGCCATGAACCTTCAAACTATGTACCAGTTTTTAAATTACGTTGATAGGCCAAATAAAACCAGAGTTATGCCCAATAATTTACGCCATGCTTTTTTCTGTATATCGTCCTCACCTACGATGCGCGTTTTGTGCAGAAATAAACGGCGAAAATGTGAGTTTCGCTAACAGGAAGTGCTTGCTAATAAAAACAAAACAAAAAAAATTCCCGACAACCCCTTTCCTATTGGTGGAAAAATCAACCAATCAGAAAATTATGTGGTAACACGATGCATTTGGGTGCATTTGGCTGCTGCGGAGCAGGTGAAAAATTGGTAAAAGAGACATTACTGGCAAGTTTTGCCTGTGATGGGCCCCTCAGTCTTGTGGAGGACAGAAAATGTTTTTTGAGGTGGCAAAAATAATTTGTGTAGCATCTTAATGTGAGTCCTGATTGCTCTGCAAATAGTTGTTCACAAAAACACCTGAGGCCTTTCCTGCATTTTAATGTGAATAGTTGTATTTAACTTTATTTACTATATTTTTACACAAGTTTTGCAAATTTACAACTTATATTTGCATTTTAATTGTAAAAATAATTGAGCATGTTTCTGATTTTTACAGTAAAAAAACTTTTTTTCTACTCTGATTTTATGTTTTTATGTGATTGTAAGTCCAATGTCTTAATACAGTATGTCAAAATGAAAGAAGGTAAGGTAAAGAAGGCAAGGTAAACAGTTTCTAAGGTCAACTATGAAGCTAAAAACAAAAATAGTCAAAAATGGCCAAATATACCCCGGACCCCAGAGGTTAAGCCGGTCGTGGGGAATGATCAAGAGGCGTTTTGGAAGGTGTGCAGAAAAAATATAAATTTGACCTGAAACGGTGTGATGCCGATCAAATCACACCGAGCATCCACCGTTCACCAGCAGTGGATTCGTGCGCGTATTGAGCAGATCCGTATTTTGTCTTTTGGTGCTACACAAAGTGCTGCGACTGCAACCTCAAGGTCAGCTACGAGCACAAGTATCACTG
This sequence comes from Archocentrus centrarchus, assembly GCF_007364275.1. Taxonomy (NCBI): domain Eukaryota; kingdom Metazoa; phylum Chordata; class Actinopteri; order Cichliformes; family Cichlidae; genus Archocentrus; species Archocentrus centrarchus. The sequence goes on along the minus strand of NC_044353.1, from coordinate 1,205,589 downwards.
TCACATCTCAGCAGCAAACCAGTATTCCAATATTCTATTGGAAAATAAATAATCGGCTTGTGAAACTTGAATTTCATTGCATTTTGTTTATATTCTTAAAAAAACAAATTTAGATAGATTCAACTCATTGTCGTTGTGCGAAATGATCCAGAGACGAGCATCTGCGGTCATGCTGCCAGAGACCGGCACTGCTGTTAAGCAATGTGGTTTAAGTGTCTTGCCCAAGGACACAACGCAGCACAGGGACTCAAACCGGCAACCCACCGGCTGCAAGACAGGTGCCTACCCACTGCGCCACTTTTCGAAATGTGTTTGGAATATTAATGTGTATGAGGTCTTAGTCAAGACAAGGTCAGAGTTACACCTTCAAGTAAGTGGGATAAAGTTTTGTCTTTGGTGAGAGATGGGCGATCATCTTACATGGCTTAGTGCTGTGAATCCACCGCTGCCCCAAAAAAGGCTGCTGCTCGATTTCGTCCTGGTAGTAAAAATATTTTAGAGGTAGTAAAAAAAGGTAGTAAAAGGTAGTAATTTAACTCTAGGATTCCTGTATAAACCCTGAAAGAGTTCCTGTTTAAATGGAGCAGTGAGTGACGGTCATTGTTGAACGTGTCATGTGGCAGCCTCCGCCCGTCATCCGTCATCACACTGAGGCTCAGCTTTTACATCCACACACATGATGTCCCGTCAGGACTTCCTGTTTGTTCCTGTTCTCCCTTTTCCTGTTCCTCCTCATCCGATCCGCCCGTTCTGTTTGTGTCGGCTCTGAGCCTCCTTCATGTTTCTGCTTTAACTTCTCTTCCTTTCTCCGCTGAGTTCAGACTAACTTCAGGTCAAAGTCGCACAGCGGCGGCGGCGTGTGGGCTCGGGGGCAGGTGACGGAGCGGCTGTTCAAACAGATGCTGCAGCTTCCTGCACAGCTGCTCGTGAACCGATGATGCTTTCTGCTTCTGCTGCTGTCTGTGTTCCTGCTGTTTAAATGTCTGCCGTCCACACTGCTCACAGTTTCATCTCAAACCCCCCCGTCGTGTGAAAGCACGGCTGTGCGTTCCTTTGGGGAACACGCCTCCACACTTTATTGATCTGTTGGTTTGCAGAACAGGAGAGAAAACAGAGATTATTAAAAGTGCGACTGACACCAAATATTTACAGCCAGGTGTAACTCAGCGCCTCCCTCGGTGATCCCCCCAGGGTACATGAACACCCCCACACTATATTTGGTGATTCAGTTCTGGCAGTCATCCCTCTCAGGCAACAGTTTACCCATGTACAGTCCCTCTGCTCTTATTTTGAAGGCCTCAGTCCTTCCTGTCATTTCCTTCCAGGCTGGCTTGCTGGTGTTGGTCATTCAGAAACCTTCATGCGGATTATTTAACACGGTTATTCATGAGCTGAACAAACGTCAGCGCACACTGAACTTGTAACTTTTTGGTCTTTTACTCTGAAATTTAAATAAAACTCAAACTGAATAAAAATGAATAAATGATGGAGGGGGGGGTCAGGTTTCTCTAAATGTGGGAAACATTTGAGTTACTGGAATGAAAATAAAAGCTGTGGTGGGGCGTCCATTCGCTCATCACGTTTTAGTTGACAGCGCGTCACTAATGGCCCGTCCAAGTTGCCGTTGCCTAGGTAACCCTCTAACGTTTTTACCACCCTGTCACGTGTCAATCAGTGGATGGAGCACGGTGGTGTTTGCAGCAGGCGGATGTTTCCGGTTGAAGTGCAGGTGGGTGCGGCAGGATCTGTTAGCCTGTTAGCTCGTATGCAAACACACCTGCTGATGCGCAGCTTTCAGGCACTTCCTGCTTACCTGCAGTGGGCGGCAGACATCTTTGATCTGACTGTATGGCATGAAGCCTGCTGAGGGCTGCACAGCTCTGCTGCTTTCACTGCTGACGGGTCGTTCTGCTTCCTTGATCTGTGAGTTTGTGCTCAGGCCGGCTGCACCGTCACATGGGTTAGCATTTCCACTTCCTGTTCCCTCGCCTTGAAGGCAGCGGGTTTTTGTTTCCGTGTCTGAAGATAAGCTTTGCAGTTAACACCAGTGAAGTAGCACAGAGTTTATTTCAGCTGTAAACCCGGGAGTCTCTGGGGATGGACGCACTGTAGCGCCTCTGCTGGACGGCAGAGGAACTGCAGGTGTCGCGGGTCAACGAGGTTAATGAATAATCGCTCTGACATCACTGAAGTCAGCTCGTTAACTCACTGGCTGTGAGAGGAGGGAAGCGGGGCGGTGCTAACTCTGGGAGCAGAATGATCCTTCAGGTAAAGGTGAAATATAACAGATGTTTTATCTCACAGGTGGGCGGGGCCAGATGGAAAATAATTCTGCCTGACTGTGGGTGTTTCACAACTACTTCCTGTAGCGAATCAGACAGCCCTGATTATGGGACGTTTTCAGTCATCATGAAGTCATGTGACTCTGGCTCCTCATCTTCTTCCTCTCCTGCCCTACCTGACAGATAAAATGTCTCCGGTTTGAATTCCTGACTGATGCAGCCCTGATGATGTCACCTGTGATGTCATAAGTTATAATCAGTGTGTTTTCGACTGTTTGTTATGCTGGCGATGATGTCATCGGAGCTGCGTGGGAGCGTAAACACTTGAACTTAAAATCTCACTTCATCTCACCTCATCTCACCTGTCGTGGTCACCTGGCCTCACCTGCATCCCACCTTACACACTAATTCATCCTGTGATGTCAGTGATGTCACCGTAGTGTCTTAGCTGTGGTGTCGGTGTAGAGCAGTGATGTCACACACTCAGGAGGCAGAGCCCTCACTCACCTGCCCAATGGTTGTGGTTTTCAGAGCCGAAAGGAGGCGGAGCAGCAACTGCAGGAGCCAATGGGAGTGGAGCTGGAAGTCCATCTGGTTCTGCTCCACCAATCGGAGGCCTGTTCATCGGCGGAGTTCCCAAACTGAGACCAGTCGGAGGTGAGGTTATTTTCTACCTATAACAATTTTATTTTTTTCATATTTTCAAATTGGTTTTATTTATTTTCAGATTTTTTTTTCCTCAGCTGTTTAAAATGTCTGAAATTTATTTTAAATTGTTTTTGTTTATTTTTAAAAGTGTAAACGGGTATTTCGTTGCTTAGATGTTTGTAAACACTGTGATGTTATTTATCGTAGATGGCGCCGCTGGTCGCTCTCCCTCCACTCGGGCCGCTGCGCCCCGCCCTCCCAGCCAACGCCACGATGATGCAGAGAGCCCCTCCCCTAAGGCGTCGTCACCCATGGAGACGTCTCGCACGCCACGTCCTTCACTCCCCAACCTGTTGTCTTCTCCCTCCCCCTCCTCCCCCTCCTCCGCAGCCTCTTCCCCCTCCACCGGCATGAAGCACTCTTCTTCTGCCCCTCCTCCACCTCCTCCTCTGTGTCGCCGAGGTAACGCCCCCTCCCCCCCCATCTCCTCTTACAACAGAGAGAAGCCCCTCCCCCCAACCCCTAACAACACCCCTCCGCTACCCTCCAAACCTCCACCATCTCCTGGCAACAGCAGGCGCCCTCCCACCTCAGGAGGAAACCCTGTCACCTCCTCCACTTCTCTGGCTCCGCCCCCTCCACCATATCGTATTAGTAACGGCCCAACAGGTGGCGGCGGAGAGGCGCCCGAGCTGCCGCAGCGCCACAACTCACTCAGCAATAAGAGGCCCGCCCCCTCACCAGGAGGCCACACCCCTTCCCGAGGCCCTGCCCCTCCACCTCCTCCAGCATCACCTACCCCCTCCCAACAAGGCACCAGCAGGCCACCGCCCCCTGTTAGAGAGCCGCCGGGTCGAGGAGCAGGTGAGCGTTCAGCACGCAGGTGATGTCATCAAGTTGCACAGTAAATAAGGCTCCAGGTTTTCATTTCACCTGTACTGATCACCTGTATCCATGTCTCCTCAGCTCCTCCCGTTCCTGTCCAGACGTCGTTAAGGGCGGGCGGCAGAGAAGCGCCGCCTCCCCCGCCTTACAGGACACATGGTAGCCCCTCCCTTTCTTCTGATCCCCCCACCCGAGGCAAACCTCCTCCCCCGCCCTCCCGCACCCCGGCCGCTCCTCCCCCGCCTCCCCCCCCTCTCCGCAACGGACACTCCTCCTCCTCCATCCCTCGCTCGTTTGTGGGTGAGTCTGAGTCTCCGTCAGACAGCAGCAGGTGAAGCAGGCGGTGCTTCTCCTGCTGCTGTTACTGTTTCATCTTCATCATTCTGCTCCTCCTCTTCCTCCTCTCTTCCTGTGAGATTTTCATGAATTATAAAATTAAAAGTCTGTTTGTAATCAGTGAGGTGTGAGCGGAGCACCTGCAGCACAGAGCGGCTGACTCTCTCTCTCCTCCTGCAGATGATTTTGAGTCCAAGTATTCGTTTCATCCTCTGGACGACTTCCCTCCCCCGGACGAGTACAGACACTTCACCAAGATCTACCCGAGCAAGGCCAACCGAGGTACGAGTACGACTCCGTGAACCAGGATCACGGAGTCAGTTAGGATGACACTGAAAGAACCGGAGAACCTCCGTCCTTTCTGATGGACGCGAGGTTCCCCGCAGAACGTCTTCACTTCTAACATTTTTATTTTATCCATTATTTTATTTTAGTTTGTTTGTTTGTTTCAGTGATGAGAGGAGCTCCGCCCCTTCCTCCAGTCGGGAGGTGAACCAGGAACACCCCACAGAGCTGGAACCGACACACACACAGAACACACACACAAAACGCATACTCTAACATAACACTCATTCACACACACACAGAACACACACACTCACACACAGAGAACACACAAAACGCACACACACAAAACACACACACAGAACACACACACAAAACGCATACTCTAACATAACACTCATTCACACACACACAGAGAACACACAAAACACACACACACAAAACACACACACAGAACACACACACAGAACAAGCACACTCAAAACACGCACGCACACACACACAGAACACACACACAGACAGAGAACACGCACACTCACACACACACACAAAACGCACACTCTAAAATAACACTAACCCACACACAGAGAACACACACACACTCACATACACACACACACACAGAACACACTCAAAACACACACACACAGAACACACTCAAAACACACACACACACAGAAAACGCACTCTAAAATAACACTAACACACACACACACAGAGAACACACACTCTATATAATAACACTAACCCACACAGAGAGAACACACACACACTCACATACACACACACACACAGAACACACTCAAAACACACACACACACACAGAACACACTCAAAACACACACACACACACACAGAACACACTCAAAACACACACACACAGAACACACTCAAAACACACACACACACAGAAAACGCACACTCTAAAATAACACTAACACACACACATCCACCATCCTGTTCGAGTGTCCGGCTTCGTCATCCTCGCCTTCTCCATCGCTGCCTCATCTACGCTCACAGCTGATTGGCTGAGAGAAGTTTGACAGAGGGACAGACTGACCAATCGGAGAGCCCGGCAGGAAGACCCTCTGAAGGACCAGATTTAAAGGGCCAGTCTTCAGAGAGAAACGTGAAGCAGGAGGCGCTGAGCCTCCTCCTCCTCCTCTCTGCACTGTTAACTCTGATCGATTTTTATTTTTGCACCGGCACTTTGTGTTTCTGCAGACTTCTGCACGGACATGTGACCCCTCAGTACCTGAGGAGGTGTGTGGTGAGGCTCAGGCTGGATTATGAACATTCACTTCCAGAGTAGGTCAGCATTTTTGGGGAAACTTTTTATGAGGAATTGATTAACAGAAGATTAATCATTAGCTGTTCTAATCCTTGATGAGACGAAGAGTAAAAAGATGAAGTCAGATTCACTGAAATGTTGAACTGCTCCTTTAATGCTCAGCAGCCTGAATAAGACTGAAACGCAGTGACGTTTCCTTTAGGAAGCTGGACCTGAAATCACTTCCTGTGAAGTTGGACTGTTGTGACGATGAAGGATGAAGACGTTCTAATTACTCACCTGCTTCATCATCATCACCTGTCGGGTGATGTCATTGACCTCTGTCCGGGACTGGAGCCAGTCTGTGGTCTTTAAGTGCCAAGTTTGACCGAACTAAACCTGATGAACTCCCCTGGGGTCAGCTGACTTCTCCTGCTGCAGGTCATCAGCGGATCATACCATATTGGTGGACTGTGAGGGGGGTGATGGGGCAAACCATCACAGCTAGACTGGAAGTCTCCCACCTGCAGCAAGGACTTCCTTCCTTCCTTTTTTCCTTCCTTTCTTCCTTCCTCTCTAACTGCAAACTGAACTTGGTGCATGTCGTCTTTATCTAATCTGTGTGTGTGTGTGTGTGTGTGTGTGTGTGTGTGTGTGTGTGTATGTGCGTGTGTATGTGTGCGTTGCATGATGGCATCATTTCATTTTTTTCTCTTGAACATGCAGTGTTAAATAATTACCCATGATGCAGAGCGGGTGGGCGTGGAGCCGGCATCTCGTCCTGATTTCAGGAAGTTCATTATCTTTCTTTCAGATTAAAATCAGGAAGTTGCGGCTGAAAACCTTAATTAAAAACTGATTATAAAATAATCATTCAGGATGATTTTACATCAGAAATTGTTAGAAAAAAGTTTCAGTAAAAATGAAAAAAGTTTATTTTAAAAGTCGAGATTTTCAGAATAAACGTTTAAAAAGTTCTGAAAATATTTGGATTTAATTTGTGGAAACTTTGATTTATGGAAAATTCTTCAAATGAAAAGTGAGAACGTTAAAATCTCGGCTGTTTCCTGTTTTTGTGCAGACGCTGAAAATCTTTGTTAAATGAATTTTTGGAGTCCCTGATGATCTTCTTCATCATCAGCAGCACTTTATTTTGTACCGTTTGTGTTTCTAACATGTTCTCGTGTTTAATAACTGCAGCTTTGCTCTGGTGACGGTTTTTTTTCGTCTCTGTTTATCAAATGATGATTTATTTCCATCATGTGACATCATGAAGACTTTTTCTTGTCTAACATTTGAATTTTTCCCCCTCGTGAAGCTTTTTTCCCATCGTGTCAGACTCGTGTGGTCAGACTTCCTGCCGCTCAGTCATGTGACCTGTTTGTAGTTTGAGATAAAGGCTGGCGGGGCGCCGCTGCTCGCCCTCTCTGCATGTGTGCCGTGTTTGTGAGTGAGCTGGATGTGACGGGATTCTTCCTGTTGTTCACTGATGATTGTGTTCCCGTGTGTCAAAGGTGCAAACACAGATAAATCTCCGAGCTTTGTTCAACTTCCGTGTTTTACCCTGTTCACGTCCCGTCAGTGCCTCCACTGTGCAGGCAGGATAAATCTGTCTTTGTTGATGCATCTTTAACTGCAGCAGAAACCCCCCCCCCCCCCCATGCCTCGTCTGTTTTGCCTTATAAACTGTTGGACTCTGTAAAAAGCTACTAAACGCTCGTTAGCTGTAATAAGGTGACCTGTGTGCTGCAGGACAGCCGTAGTGATGCTAACCACAGTGATGATAGTTGGCCTGTCCTGCAGCTTCTCTGAGACTCAGTCTGTCTCAGTCTCAGTTTAACAGCATGTTCCTCTGCTCAATAAACTCCTCAGTGACTCTGTGTCATGTTTCAGGAAACCATGACTATCACTGCATTACAATATACACACATCTAATGTAAATCATAGATCAAACAATGCTTTACAGAACAAAGTCAAATGTACAGTAATAAGCTCTGATCAGTGGATTTACAGGAAAAGTTATAAAAAAAAAAGTCTTCCAGCTGCTCCCTGCAGGGGGTGCCCCCCCCATCCCAGCATCTCCTCAGTCACTCCAACCCTCTGCACGTCCTCCTTCACTGCATCCATGAACCTCCTCTGAGGTGTTCCTCTCCTCCTGCCTGCAGCTCCAGTATCTCCACCCTCCATCCTCTGGACGTGTCCAAACCCTCTCAGCCTCTCTGACTCTGGGCCGTCCCTCTGACTCATTTCCACTCCTGCTCACTGTCTCTGTGTCAGAGCCACCGTCTCCAAACCATCACAGCAGGTCTCACCGTCCCTTTCGCTCTGGCTGCTTTCCTCCCGTCACAGATCACCCCGACACTTGTCTCCACCCTGCTGCACCCTCTGCTTCACCTCTCTCCACTGTAGAGCCACAGAAACTCTTAAATGCTCAACATGAAGAAACTGTTCAGGTCTCCTCTTCCTGCTTGTAGCTGCAGCGTGTTGATGACATCAGTCAGACAGAGCAGGACATGTTAACCCTCCTACATGAGTTTAAATAAAGATTAGATTCAACTTTGTTAACCCCCTTTGGGAGGGTTCTGTCAGGGAAATTAAAGGAGACTAGCTCAAATAAAATGTGTTACAGAGTAATAATAATAATGTACATTTACAGACTGATGAAATTTCCTCACGTCAGTTTGTAAAATGTAGAAAAACAATAATGACGGACTTCAGTATTTTATTACTTCAGTGAATTAAATGATCTAAAAATTAAAAATGAACTTTTATTTTTGCCACGTCTGTCTTCTGACACTAGGGGGCGGGCTTTATTTTTCCGGGTTCAGAGGTCCTCTTACCGGAAGCACGTGATCGCACAGGGAGTAAAAAACACAAGTCTCCACATGTGCAGCGTAAGGTCCAGTAAAAGTGTAAGGTCAAAGTTTAGAGGTTAAATTCGCTGTGTTCTGGGTGGACTTTGGTGCAGCGGACAGAACAAACATGGAGGACACGAGCTTCATCAAGCTGCCCGCCACCGAGGGCCCAGAACCGGACAAGAAGAAGCCGAAAACCCCGCAGTCCAGCCCGCGGGAGGAGGGCACGAAGCGGCAGAGGAACGTGAAGAGGCTGGCGGTGCTGGGGCAGGAGGACAGCTCGGTGAAGCTGCTGGAGGAGCTGGTGTTCGGGGCCGAGGAGGAGCTGCTGGAGAGGCTCGTAGAGGTGACGTTCATTTAAACGTCTGTGACCGTAACGGGACACATCTGCTTCAGAGCGGATCGGTACGGCCTGAGTCCGGATATCTCAGACTTGGTTATTCAGAGTGATCAGGAGACTTTCTGGATTTTGACTCCATTTAAAAAAATGATTTTTCTTTCTTAGAATAAAACGGGCTTTATTTTCAGTCTGGTTAAAGGTTTTAGCTGCTCCATGTAACACATTAATATATGTGTCTCAGCAGTAGAAGTTAGAATAGGACCCCCCCCCCCCCTTAGAGTTGGTCTCTGTGCGCATTATCAGACTCTGCTGGGAAAAGGATGATTTTATGATGAGTGCAGTCAGATGGAGATGAGTTTTTATGTTTGTCTCGTGTTTCGAATGATCCTGAAAGCTTTTAAACTTTAAAAGCTTTTAAACTTTGAAAGCTTTTTAAAGTCGTGTCATTTCTGAGTCCGGTCTGCAGAGCTTTATCCTGCTGGTTCAGGTCAGGTTTTTAACCAACGCTTCCTGTCCCCGAGCAGGACGATGAGGAGCAGGCTGGACCCCTGCTGCTGGAAGACAAAGATGAAGAGGAGGGGGAGGAGTCTGAGGATGAGGGCGGAGCACGCCAGCAGCTGCAGGCCAAAAGGAAAGCGGCATGGGTGGATGAAGATGACGAGCTGGAGGAAGAGTGAGTTTTTCACAGTAAAATGAATGTTTTAGTTTGAAAGCAGGAGGTTAAAGAAGATGATGATGATGATGGTGAGTGGATGTGTTTCAGGGTGGACATGAAGCATCGTTTCCGTAGAAACCTGATGAAAGGCGAGGCTGAGTCCACCATGACCAAACAGAAACTGCAGCAGAGGATGAGGGAGCAGTGAGTACACACACCTGTTCACACACACACATACACACACCTGGACAGGTAAATACACACCTGGACCTGCTGCGTGTGTTACAGGTTCCAGAAGTCGATGGGAGGAACTCCATCGTGGGCGGAGAGCAGCGCCCAGAAGAAGAAGAAGAAGAAGAATAAAGGTAGAGTTTGAAACGTCTTCGGGTTTTCGTGTTTGCACTCGGTCAGACTCACACTTTGTGTCTTTGTGTTGTGAAGATGAGGAGGAAGAGGAGGACGAAGACGACCTGCTGAGGAGGACGGGGAACTTTGTGGGGTTGTCTGACAGCCTGCCCAGCGGCATCCTGAGGGTCAGTGAGTCGGCCAATCGGCATCAGGCTGCCACTTTCTAATGGTCACATGACCTGATGAAATGCTAGAAAACCTTGCTGTTTACTCTGCAGTAGAAGCAGGCTTTATTAGAACAGAACAGAATTAGAGCTGCTCTAAAAGTCGAGGGGCCTGTTAAAGTCGAGGTGTCGGTGCAAAACCGTGACTGCAGAGGAAGCCTGAAGGTTCCTCCACCAGACTTCATTTATAATAATTTTACCCTCTGAGAACAAAGTGACTGAAATGAGTCTCGGACCGTGTCCGATGGTCACAGTCCTCCTTCGATCTCCAGAAACGCGACAGGCACCATCAGACGGGCGTTTCCTGAAGCGTCACTTTGTCGCAGACGAGCACTCGTTAAAGCTTCGGGTCTGACCTCCTCCCGTCTCTGCCTTCGTCCTCAGATGAAAAAGTGTCTTCACGCCAACGGTGCCCGGCCGTCCGAGGACAGACTGACCACCGTCCAGTTCCACCCCAGCGCCCAGGTCGTCATGACGGCCGGCCTCGACCGGTCCGTCTCCTTGTTTCAGGTACGGTCCGGCCGCTCTCCTCAGCTGTGAGGTTCAGGTGGGATCAATCGTGTGACGTTGACCTCGTTCCTCTTCAGGTGGATGGAAAGACGAACCCGAAGATCCAGAGCATCCACCTGGAGCGCTTCCCCGTCCACAAAGCTCAGTTCAGCGTGGACGGGGAGACGGTGATCGCCACCAGCCTCAAGAACAAGATGTTCTACCTGTATGACATGATGGAGGGCCGCGTCTCACCTGTGCACACCATCAGAGGTGAGGTGGGGGGGGGGTCAGAGGTCAGGAGGAAGAGGAGGGGAAGAGGAGCTTTTCAGGATTTCACAATAAGAGCTTGTTTTTGTTTGTCTGCAGGTCTGAATGAAGCCAGAGTGAAGGAGTTCTCTGTGTGTCCTGAAGGAGGCGCTCTGCTGCTCACAGGCACCAACGGATACCTGCACCTCCTCACGCTCAAGGTAGCTCCTCCTCCCCTTCCTCTTCCTCTTCCTCCGTTTCTGAGTTTTGTCTGCAGGTTCAACATGTCCAGGATTGATCTTAATTATCAGGCCGTGTGTGTGTGTGTGTGTGTGTGTGTGTGTGTGTGTGTGTGTGTGTTCAGACTAAGGAGGTGGTGCACAGCATGAAGATTAATGGTGACGTCTGCGGTGTCGCCTTCTCCCACGATGGCAGCAAAGTCTTTGCAAACTCAGGTGAGTCCACAACCCCCTGAAAATGAATGAGGTCATGTGAGCTTCCTGTAAGTCATATGTATGTGTGTGTGTGTGTGTGTTTGTGTGTGTATGTGTGTGTGTGTGTGTGTGCGCGCGCGCGCATGCAGAGGAGGGGGAGGTGTATGTGTGGGACATGCGCAGCAGTCGGTGTGTGCACAGGTTTACAGACGACGGTTGTGTGAAGGGAACGTCCATCGCCACCTCACGAAACGGCCAATACCTGGCCTGTGGGTAAGATACGCCCACATAACCTCTCTGCTCTGTGATTGGTTGAGAGCTGTCTGTTAGTTATATTTGAATAAAAAATGAGATGTTAAGGCTCTCAGCTGGAAACAGTTGGTTTCTCCCTCTGGTTTCGTCAGTGCTGATCTCTCGTTTTCAGCTCTCAGTCGGGTGTGGTCAATGTGTACTCCCAGGAGGCGTGTCTAAATTCAGCCAATCCAAAGCCTCTGAAAGCGGTGATGAACCTGCTGACGTCAGCGACCGCCCTCGCCTTTAACCCCACCTCAGAGATCCTGGCCATTGCGTCCCGGGCCGAGGACGAGGCTGTGCGGCTGGTAAGAGGACGCAGTAATGATGTTGATGCTGATGATGAGGAGCATTAACCTTTTACCTGTCTCCTCAGGTGCACCTGCCCACCCTCACCGTCTTCTCCAACTTCCCCGTTGCAAAGAGGAAGGTCGTTTATCGAGCCAGCTGCCTCGATTTCTCCCCACACAGCGGCTTCTTCTCACTGGCAAACAACAAAGGCCACGCCCCCCTTTTCAGGTGAGACACTCCCACAGCGCCCCCCTGGAGGCTTTAATGTTTAAAAACAGCATCATGAAAGTATTTGACCCAACGTCAGCTGTTAATAAGACCGATCACACTAAAACAGCAAAAACTGGAAACAAACACACAATATGACAACATGTAGGACTCAAAACATCAGTTTTAACGATGTTGTAGAAGACGCACGTCAAAGACACAACATGGTCCTTTGGAGGCGGAGCTTTGAGACTCTTACATCAGAACCTTCATGACCACAGCTCTGACAGGTGAGCACAGGTACAGCTGCTGTCTTAATCAGCTTTTGCAGTCATGTGACCTCAGTCACAGAGGCCTGGAGACGAGTCTGCGAGCTCCTGTGATTGGAGGACAGGTCTGCACTCAGTAACTGCTGGCTGAGAGGAAGTGGAGACCATTTGCCTTTATTTTGAAGGAGTTGACCGTTTGCGTCACTTTTACCACGGCTCAGCGAGCAGTTGGCGACTGTTTTCGTCTTCCACGCAGACTTCAGGCCCCTGCGACAGGCTGCGAGCGACCAGAGGAAATCCCAGTGTGCAGATCACACAGACCAGTTTAAAAAAGCAGGCGAAGCCTCGCACGTGAATCTGAAATGAGTGGCTCTGCTGTACTCGCATTTATTTCAGCTCTAAGCTGCAGAGCGCCGTCAGTGCATACACCACCAGACACACTGGAAGCTGCAAACAAAGAGCAGATAACATTTAAAAACAGCTAAATTAAGGAAACATAAATGAAGGTGATAAAACAGAAATCCAGCTACTTATAGAAACGTCTCAGAGGATTAAACTCTGACCTGTCCTCCTGTTTGTGTTCAGGCTGCTGCATTACAGAGACTTCTGAGGAGGAGCCGACGCTCGCTCGGACGTTTGGATGTCGGACAGTTTCCTGTGAATATCGGAGAGCTGCGGAGGACCCGGACGGTTAAAGACGCTCGTCTTTTTCGTGTGACGTGATTTCATGAAAAGGACTGAACCTGAATCGCGGCTTTGTCTTTGTTTCAGGTTTTAGGAGAAACTTCACTGTGTAACTCCCACTCAGCTTCACTCGTTTCAGATTTTAGTGCCGAACTCGGCCAAAATCCAAAAATCTGACTTCACTTAATAAGAAAAACAGTCGATATCATTTCTACTCTTAAAGGATGATTTGTGTGTTTTAATAATAAATAGTGTATTTTTGAAGCTCAGTTTGAGAGTCTGTGTCTGAATTCAGTGTGAAACTTTACACTCAGGATCTCACACTGTGATCCTCCATCGTTCAATAACATCACTGATCTCAAGCAGCAACTTTAAAAATTTTAATGTTTCTGTAACTGAACTTTGTCAGAAATCACAGCCTCGTTTTAAATTTATACAAAGAAACTTTTAAGTTTCATTTTTAACATTTTATTCTTTTAGAGTTTTTATGTTTTAAAGGCCTCGTTTCTAGAATTTCATGTTTTTCACGTTATAATTTTGTATCAAACAGAATAATTTTGTCCTGTTAATCATGACGATCGCTGGGATTCTCGGCTGTTTGGTAACACTGAGCTGTTTCCTGACTGACACTGCAGAACTGACCAATCACAGGCCAGGAAGAACAACCCACACACACACACACAGACGCTGCAGCAGGAATGCCGGCAGTCCGGTCCGTCCGCCTCCTTCAGGTCACAGCAGGAAAAACGTGTCACTCCCAAAAACTCACCAGTTTCAGCTGTCACCCCGGAACTGCTGACATCACAGACCCAAAGGTCAAAGGTCAAATGTTTAAAAATAAAGTTTCTGAAAGTTTGTTTTTGTATTTTATTTCATTCAGTGTTTTATTTCATTATATAATGTTTTATTTTAATAATATATTAAAATATTTTTTATTTACACTTAAATACACAAAATAAATCTAAAGATGTTTTACTTTTATTGAACAGTTATTTATATATTTGTTTCATCAGTTATTTCTCTAGATTTGTATTTTTTAATTTTAATGTAATTTATATTCAGATTACTCATTTAATCATATTCTGATTTTTTTCTTATTGCCTGATTATATATAAAATACTGAAAGTGGTATTTCATCTTTAAATCATTTTGAAAGATTAAAATATTTTTAAAACCTGTTTTTCGAGGGAAGGTTTGAATCAGAATGAAACAAAAAGGAAACATTTTGTTAAATTATTTTATTTATTGATGAAATCCAGTTAAAGGTGTTCGCAGTGATCGATCCCGGTTACAGAAACAATCACAGCTGCATGAACAAACATCTCCACCCACCAAACTCACCTGACTGCTTTCTGCACCCGTGGCCCCGCCCACACCTGTCAGAGGGCCACTAACCTGAGTTTCAGGATCCAGAAACGGCTGGACCGGCAGAGAGGAAGGTAAGAACCTGCTGCAGGTGTTTGGTGGTCAAAGCTGTTACAGAGATTCAGAAATCAGGACGATTTTTGAATCACGGGAACAAATCAGAAGTTTGTTCAGCAGCTAAGAGCCACACCTGTCAGCTGTTCGTTGTGTTTGTGAAGTTTCAGAGCTGCTGTTTTCTCACCTGTGCAGGTGTTCCTGAATCAGATCTGAAGCCCGCAGCTCGATGGCTGCTTTAAAATCTTAACTGATATGTGAAAATGTGTTTTTAATCTGAGCTCTGAGACTCGGCTGCTGCTTCCTGCCTGTTTCAATCATGGGTAACTCGGTCCACCTGTGACAGACGGCCCTGATTGGACAGTCTGCACCTGCGAGTCTGAGCTGCAGCTTCAGGACTGAAAGTCTCTGAAAGCAGTTTGAAGCTTTGGAGAGAAACGGTCACAGAGAGGATCTGAGTGGCTGTGTTGATAAGCACGGGTGTATCTTCATGTTTCCTTAAAGCAGATAAAATCAGACTGGTTGTGTAAATGTGTGATCTGATCTGAGAGCAGCTGGTTATCCTCCTGATGGACCATCGTTACTCTCAGGGCGTCTGTTTCATGTGTGTTTGATGGGAGTGTGAGGCGCTGCAGGCTTCAGTAACGCTGAGCTGCCGCCGCCGGGCCGGGTCCTGGCTGTGAAGGCCTCCAGCAGCCTGTGACGGGATGAGGCGTGCTGGAGTTTGATGGACGGGATTTAAAGGCTGTTGGATCTTTAACATCCATCCCCCGTTATTCTCTAACGGTGCGTGCAGCACCATCGACCTGCTGATGGCAAAAGGCCACCTTATTAAAGCTGAACCCACAAACAGACACTTAGTGTAACTGCAGCGACGCTTCACTGAGCCAGAAACATGTTGGAGTAATAAAGTCCATAAAAGCCTTATTCTCGCTCTGCTTCCCTAAAATCTGACTGTGAAACAGCCGCGAGCTCATCGGCAGTTTGCAGAGGAACCTCAGAGGGTACGCCTGGAGACCCCGAGTCTCTCCATCTGAAGAGCTTCTGAATTTCCTTCTAAAAACCTCCAAAATCCTGCTTTCACTTTTGTCAAACGGACGAGGAAAACCTGAAGTTTGACTTCACACGTCTCAGCTTTCATAACGTTCACACAGAAACTCTGTTTTAGAAGCTTTTAAAATTTACTTTATTCATAACTGCAGCTTCAACCTTCTGATGTTTTAAATGATCTGGGATGTGCTCGTTTAAAATAACTGACCTGATGAGTTTGTTGCTGATCTCAGACATGCTGAACATCACAGGGGGTCTTTAATAAAAACTGCATTTTGCTGGAAATGTTTAAATTTGTAGAAACGATGTGCCTGCGGCGGCTCTGAGGGGTCATCCTGAACTCTCAGGTGTTTGCAGAGCGCGGAGTTCCCCTCAGCTCTTTGGTCCTTTCCTGGGAAATAAGGGAGGAAAAGCAGGAAGCTTAAGTTTCCCACAGGAATGAGCGAAAACCTCGATTTAAAAATCAGATCATTAGAGAAGTTTAATTTGGTCACAATAATACATAAATAAGACGGTTTGAGGCCTCACTGTGGTACAAAGCTCTGTGATTGGTTGGTGACCTGCGCAGGTGTTCCTGCCTCTCGTCCTGTGGCAGCAAACAGATGAATTTAGCACAGACGGACTCATGCGGCTGCTGATCCCTGTTTATGGAAGCAGGAGGTCAGAAAACCACAGGACCTGCTTTGGTTTTTCCTTCTGTACTCATCGCTGCGAGCTGAGCTTCACCCTCCTCCACCTGAGACCCTCAGCAGCAGCCCAGCTGCTTTTCCCTCAGCTGCAAACCGCCCCTGTGAGCTGGAGGTCCCTCATGATGCCAGCAGGATCCCCAGTAGCAGAGGTCAGTCTGTGGGCTCATGTATCTTGCTTTGTCCTGTAAAGGCAGGACTTATGGGGCCTTTTGTGTGGTCCTCAGGTCCCCTCCTCTTTTCCGTGAGCCTGAAGCAGCTCCTCTGGCCTGCTCTCAGCACTGTGGAGGCTTTAGTTGGACCGGGGTGTTGGCCTTTGATGATCTTCGATCACACAGCTGTAACCACGCCCTGACGAGAGCATGAAACGATGTTGAGAAGCAAAACGACTTGTCGGCCTGCGTGATGTTGGACCCCGGGGTCCATGCATTGTGTTGTCCTGCTCACCATCAGAGCGTGGCTCCGTTATTAATGCTGAAAACTGAAGGCAGGTCATCTTTCTATCAGCTGCAGGTAGATTCAGGTGAACGAGCATCTGATGGTTTGGTCAAGCTCCTTTCAGATATTCAGAAACTCAGGTGCTCCGAGAAGGCCGACCATTTGGCTTGTGGTGATCACCTGAGTGCCGTGTGAACCCCCCATCTCCTTAAAATCCCATTCCCAGACTTCTCATTGTGATGGACATTCATTTTTCCATCTGTTGATGTTCAGTTGGATTCCTCTGAAAGTTCTCCACGGATCTGCTTCAGATGTTCCACAGTTTGGGCTCGGTCCATTTTAGAGTTGATCTGGATCCAAAGCTCCCGGGGGGTCTGATCCCATCCAAACAGGTCTCCGTGCCCCCTCAGCTCAGTTCCACTGACACACTTTTATTACCATCAGTTAAACTAAATCATACAGTTTGGTAATGAAAAGGTTAAACTGCAGCAACGCCCAGGCTCATGTTGCTGCTGCAGCTGATGGCAGCTCAGAGCTCCTGCAGCCATCCAGGTGACGAGCCTGGAGGAAGAGGACGGCCTGTGCCCGTCGGATACCCTCACAGAGGTCTTCATCAGCTCATTTTAAAACATGGAAACATGCCAGCTGTGCGCTGATTCGCTTCTTTCAGGAAACGTCTCTGCTGCTGTGTATGCCATGCAGTCCAGTTACACTGGTGTGTGTGTGTGTGTGTGTGTGTGTGTAATTATACAGCTGACCCACAGTCGTTCTCGGGTTTTTGCACATTGAGGCGACTCTTCTATAAATGAACTGCAGTTTAGTATAAATGAGGCTCTCAAACGGGCATAAATGATATAAATCTTTCTGAGTACTCTGCAGTGAGCTCTGCATCAATATTGGGTCCTTTTAACTTTGCATTCATGAAATGATGAAATTTGAATAGTTTCAGAGTTTTTGCTGTTAACCAACAAACTGGAAGAATTCCCTTAAAGTTTGGGGTCATCCAGCAACAGGGACCAACTGGAAATGGGAAAAATCCTCGTGTGACCCCAGAGCTGCAGGTCTGACCTCAGAAATCTGAACGTGAAAGATACAGACTTCATACTCGGGCAGGATTTTTCTGTTGAGCTGTTAATAATCAGCTGACACTGATTAAAACCAACAGAAATAACTGATGATTGTGCCACTCAGCTGAGTTTGAGGTGATGAAGGGGAGGCCTCATCCTCAGAGGAACTGTGGCTGGTTTCATTAATAAGGAGAGAGCTGCTCTCCTCACGATGACTCTGCAGCTCAGACTCGCGCTGTTATCGGCACATTGATCAGAACCGGCTCCTCCAGCAGGGACGGAGCCGCGTGGTTGGTGATGCTGGACAAACCTGTTACTGTGGCCACACCCACAGCTGCTGCAACCAAACTGCACACTCACTCACACACACACACACACACACACACACACACAGGATTACTGTGTGTCTCTAATTGAGCCTTTGATGACGCTCCCTTCATCCCATCAGGATCCAGAGATTCTGGTACACTCTGCGTTGGATGAAGGTCAAAGTGCAGCATGCTGATGTCCAGGCTGCACGCCACTCACAGTCTGACCCACTGCAGACGTGCCCGAGCGTCTCTGAACTTTACCTCTGACCTCTGTGTCTGTGTTTACATAAAGATTTTTGCACACATTCAAATAGATTAGGTGGCCCCGCCCCCTCTTCACCTGTCCAGGCCTGAGCAGGTGTTGTGTGCCCGCCTGTCTGTGACTCAGCTGCTGGTATTTCTGACTCTGTGTCAGAGTTCAGCCGGTTTGAAGCAGGAATGTGGTTTGGAGATCCGAGGAGCTTTCTGAGCGGCCGATGATGAGCTCATAGGACGGCTGCAGGTCTGACCCTGAAACCAAATAACTGCTCTGTCACGCTGACCTTTCACCTCTCTGTGCCCCCTCCAGGAGCAGGACGATGGCAGAGTCAGTGGAGCTGTTCACAGAGCAGGAGCTCACCTGCTCCATCTGCCTCGACCTGTTCACAGATCCCGTCTCAACTCCCTGTGGACACAACTTCTGCCAGGTGAGTTCCACCTGCACTTATTATTATTATTATTATTATTATTATTGCTGTCTGATCTTATTATTGAGTCTTAATGGCCTGACCATTAAGACTCAATGGTCCTCTAGCCTGCGGTTAGAGGTCCTGTGCACGCTGCATTGGTTTGTCATGTTAATGTGGATCATCCCTGTTGTATGAATAAAACGGTACCTGGGCCTCAGCCGAGGGTGCGTTCAGGTGCGGTCGGTTCACCCGCATGCCCGTCTGTGTCTGCGCAGGCGTGTATCGGCGGTTACTGGGCGTCCAGCGTGGTCTCCACCTGTCCTCTGTGCAAACACCAGTTTGAAGGGCGTCCTCAGCTCAGCATCAACAAAGTCTTCGCTCAGATCGCAGAAAAGTACAAACAGACTCATTACGCAGCGTTACCGACGCCCCTCGGGAACGGGACGCCCGGCGCCATGACGGCGATGGAGGGCGCCAGAAGCACCAACCCCTTCCTGTCGCCGGCGACGTCGGTGGCTCCGGCGAGCGGGGACGTGGTGTGGTGCGACGTTTGCACGGGACTCAAACAGCCCGCCGTCAGCTCCTGTCTCACCTGCACCGCCTCGTACTGCAGCGAGCACGTGCAGCCACATCGCACCACGCCGTTCTACGCCAAACACCCGCTGATGGACCCGCAGGAGGCCCTGAGGGGCCGCACGTGCGCCCTGCACCGCCGCCTGATGGAGGTGAGGACAAACGGCAGGTTCAGGGTTCCCTCTGATCACCGCTGGCTTTGATTATTTTAATCATTTTAATATGTCGGGTTCTTCTGGGTCTTTAAATACGAAATCATGTATTTTTAATATCATATTTTAGCATGTGGAATAACAGTTTATTTTAAAATGTTATGTTTTTAGGTCCCTTTAATAATTATTTTTATGTATTTCATATGTTTTTAAAATAATTTTCAAATTTTTACTTCATATTTTCATAGCTGATGTGTTTTATCTGAGACTGACTGCTGATTTTAAGCTAATGAGCTGCTCACCTGTGCAGGTGTACTGCAGGACGTGTGAGAGCTGCATCTGTGCCATCTGCGTGCTCGACCAACATCGGATGCATAAAACGGTCTCGGTGCAAACGGAGCGACTCAGCAAACAGGTGACAGATCCATCTGCTGACGTTAGAGCACTGACTGAAGATCACAGTTCATTTTATTTACAAAACTCATTTAATTCTATTATTTTAATTTGTTTAATTTAATTGTTTTCATATTGCCTTTAAACTCAGTCAGTGGGTTAGCTGCAGAAGAGAATGAATGAATTTATTTTTTAATCTGAAGTTTCTCTTGGTTACGTTTGTCCTGCTCACAGCAGCTTGTGTTGTTGCCGTGGTGCAGCTCGTTAACTCGGCCGTGTTCACCTGCGTGTTCAGAAACAGGTTTCCAGGACGGAGCAGGAGATCCTGAACCGGATCAAAGAGAAGGAGATCCGTGTGACAGAGCTGAAGAAGAAACTAGAGAGCCTCCAGGTGGGACATCCTGCCTTCATCTAAACATGGTGCTGTTCTTCAGCCCAGGGCGGGGCGGGCGGGGCAGGTGGAGGACGATGGTGTTCAGGGCTCTCAGAAACATTAAACCTGCTGTGTTTCAGAGCTACGCCAACAGAGAGCGAGGGGAGGTCGAACACGTGCTGGACGAAGTGTCCGGCTCGTTGGACCAGATCAGGTCTCAGGTGGTGGGCGGGATCGAGAGCCAGCTAGATGCTGTGATGTCAAAGGGGGAGGGGATGGTGAACCGCCTGGAGGAGGAGCTTAGACAGCTGATGGAAAGGAGGGTCACACTAGAGGCGCAGGCCACCAGCCAGGATCACATCGCCTTCCTGAAGGTAGGAATACCTGCATGAATGATAACGGAAAGATGACCTGCTTCATCCCTCCTCTTCCTCCTCCTCCCCCCTCAGAGTTACGAGGTGGCCACGGCACCTCTGGCCGAGGATCGGCAGGAAGAAGTGGATGATAACTCGGAGCTGTCGCTCCACTTCCAGCTGGGGGAGGTGAAGATGCGGCTGTCCGAGGTGAGGGAGAAGATGGACGAGATCCGGACGGGGGAGATCCGCTCACAAGGATCCCGAGGCTCCAGAGGGGGCTCCTGTGAGTTCCAGATGTTACAGCAGTCTGCAGATGCTGGAATCCAGATGTTTCCTCAGAGAGTGACTCGTGTTTGTCACCTTTCAATTTCAGTTTCGTCCAATGACATGATGGCAGCAGAGAGCATGCTCAGTCTGAGAGCAAGCACAACCAGTCTGAGGAAGAGCCAGTGGTCTCTGAGAGGTGAGAGGTCAGAGGTCAGCTGGTGTGTCTGACTCCCGTGTGGCATTTTGTGTTTCTGTGGTTTTTGTTTTTCGGGCTGATAATTTATTGACGAATCACGAGCTCCCAACTGACAGAGGATCTACTGCACGACCCCATGACCTCCATGACCCCCAGTCACTCATTTCCACCATGTGATGAAAGCATAAACATGATGACATTAACCCTGCATATGAAGTGAGATTAATGGGACTGACTGAACAGGTATGAACAGGTGTTCCTGGTGTGACTTCATGCAGTGGTGTGAGTCGGCTGCAGCTCCGCCTGCATAAATCTCAAAGCTGATGCTGACCTGAAGCATCAGCTGCTGCTCGCAGGTCAGTCTGCACCCGCTCAGCTGCTGTTTCAGAGTAAAGATTAAACACAGAATTCAAACAGAGGCTCAGTCTGCATGCAGATCTGATCTGAGGTCAGCAGGTACGGTGCAGGGGTCCTGTTTGAGGCTCAGACATGAAATAAAACTCTTACCTGTTGATCTGTGATCCATGGTGATTTAGCCTGGTAAGAGGTGAGCCATCTTTGTAGTTCCAGAAACTCTGAGTTAGCCTGAAGGTACCTGGATGAGCCAAAATCCTGCTCCTGTGAGGCTTTTACTCTGAAAGAATAACTCAGTGCTTTCCTGTCTTCTTTCAGATCCAAAGAAGATCAAACAGGTGACAGGTACGTACCTGTGTGCAGTAAAAATACTAATGCATGAATGTCATTGGCTCTGATTCAGATACCTGTATGGTACCTGCAGCAGTCACATGCTTTCAGCTGGTCTGTTCATTTGTTGTTGCAGGACTCAAGAAGGCGCGGCCGTACACAGGTGAGCTTCATGCTGTGACTCTCCGATCGTGTCAGGTTGGCGGTTATGTTCTCTCGAGCTGATCAGACGTACGGGAGCATCACTCCCACACAGACCTGAGGAGAAGCAGAAAGTCCACCTTTGCTCCTCCTGTGAGGAGGTGCCCTGTATTTTTTGGTGATTATTTCAGCCTCCAGGGGGCGTTGCTGTTGTTTTACCTGTGCGTGCTGCTTCCAGAGGACGTGACGCTGAACCCGGTGACGGCGTATCCCTTCCTGATCCTGTCTGAGGACCGGAAGCAGGTGAAGAGAGGAGAGAAGCTGCAGTTCTACAGAAACAGCCCGCACAGGTTTGACGTCTGGTCCTGCGTCCTCGCCAAGGAGGGATTCAGCTCCGGACGCCATTACTGGGAGGTCAGGACCCAGCCCGGCCTCGGGACCAGGTTGAGGGCGCTGAGCAGGATCAGAGTCTGATCTCGGGTCTGTTTTTCAGGTGTGCGTGGGGGAGAATAAGGACTGGAAGCTGGGCGTGGTCAGCGAGTCCGCTCAGAGGAAAGGGCTGTTCGACATGTGCCCGGCTAACGGCTACTACGCCATCTGGTGGAGCAGCAGCCAGCTGAGGGCGCTCACCGCACCGCCGCTCACCAAGGTCCGCATGAGCACTCAGCAGCATCACATGACCGGCACCTCCACACAGGCCCACTCGTTAAATAACTTCTTATATTTCATAGTTGTTAGTCTAAAACCAAACTTTTTTGACATTTGGCCTTCCCCTCCAATTAAGAGGGTTAAGCGAAATGTCAAAAAAGTAACTTAAAGAGCCAAATTGTATGTTATTTTTGACATCAATGTGCGGACCGGAAGTGGGCGGGGCCGGAAGCAGCCCGTGGGCCACAAGTTTGGACACCCCTGGTCTAAAACATCGTTTCTGTTGTCGTTAATAACTTAGGTCTTTCAGTTTGTCATAATTTAATAATTCAAACATTTGAATTATATTTCAAATTTTTTTTAACTTAAAAAACATGTATTTATATACTTTATATAGTTTAATTTACTTTTTGATGGGTAAACTTTAAGCAGTCAGAAAAATAATAAAGAATATAAAAAAGCCTCCATCTTTGCAGTCCTGAATTTAAAATTTAAATTAAATGATTTAAAACAGTCACCACAAAAATATATTTTAAAAGTTGGTGTTTTTCTGTTTAACTTTGAAAAATTATTAAAAAAGAAACTTTTTAGGTCAGGAATTAAATTTTTTTTTTTTTTTTTCCTGGCACATCTGGGCCTCCATAACTCGACACTTCTGGTCAGTTTTTCTTTCACCTGATTTCCTGCAAACGTCTGCAGCCTCTGTGTTAATCATTGTGTGTCCTGCAGGTCAAAGGTCACCACCCAAAGCTGCGACAGGTGGGCGTGTTTGTGGACGTGGAGGAGGGTCAGGTGTCTTTTTACAATGTCAAGTCAGGCTCAGAGATCTACAGCTTCCACGCGCCCTCCGAGTTCACCGAGAGGATGTTTCCTCTGCTGGGAACTGGAGACAAAGAGGTCCCCCTGATCCTCCTCACCACACAGCAGCACATGGGCTGAGGGGCCAAGGGCGGGCGCCACGGGGCCATCGCTGAGCAAAGGAAGAGCAGGGCTGGAGATGAGGAACTGCTGGAGGCTGATGCTGAGATCAAAGAGCCGCCTGTTCCCGACTCCATCATCTCCACATGAATCTCCACCCTCTGCTTCCACCTGCTGCAGCTGATGATGACCCTCAGTGTGGATTCGTCCTTTAAGACGCTGAAAACGATGAAGATTCAGGTTTTTGTTTTGTCCATAAACGTCCCAAAAACCTCTCAGATGATGAGAAACAGCTTTTTTTGTAATATTTGTCACTGAAATCAAACGACTGACGTGTGAAACAAAGCTTCCTGTTAGATACCTGTAAATATGCTCAGAATTACAAAAATACTGGGGAAAGGCTTTTTTTTAAAGATTAAAATGATTAAAAACAAAAGTTTTCATTAACAAAGACTCAATAAAACTGCCTTTTTAAATGGAAATTAATTATAGCTTAGATCAGATTATGGGGTTTGATCTGTGAAATTATAACAAAGATGATTCAAATATTACGACAGTGAATCAGGACATCAAACGTTTGATGTCAGAAATATGAGCACATATTAAAATACTGTCTCATAGTTTTGATTTTCTTCAACAGAATTCATTTTAATTCCTAAAATCTGTGTTTATACATTTAAAATAATAATTTTTCGTATTTTTTTCTAAGTAAACGTCTGACCTCAAACTGTGGGCTGCTTGTTAAAGAATATTTTTGTCATTCAGGTGTTTTTAAATGTAAACTCAGATTAATACTGGAAATAAAAGTGAAGTTGTTGAATAAAGAAAAACAGAACTGAAGCTGGTTTATGAGAGGGGAGCGTTACTCACATTCTTATTGAAGAAGCTTGTGTGTGAGGTAAACGCTGCTGAAGAAGAAATTATTTATTATCCTACAAGGAGAAAACTTCTGTTTGAGCACTAAAAATAAACAATGAGGAGCTGAGGTCTAAAATGAAGGCAGGGGCTGTGGTGAATTATCCACATCCAGTCACCACAGCACCTCTGTCAGCTGATGGAGGAATCCAGACACTGTTGTAGGACTCTCAGTGAGTAAAGCTTTGAAGATGCTCAGCATTTTTGGCGTCATTACAGCTCGTGCACCTCAGTTTTTGTAGTCTGACACCGCCGGGTCGTAGACACGAGTGCCAGTCTCAGCCTCCGCCTCTGTGACGGATCGTTGCAGGAGCTTGGAGATTCCCAGGTTACAGAGCGGTGCTGCAACAGCTGTTTCCACAGCTTCTGTACCAGCTCTGATGTGGAGGAGGTGATGGGACGGTGGTGATGTCACAGCGTAGTGACCATAAACTAGTCTTCATACAGATGCGCTCCAACAACGAGTAGGTCGGTGCTGAGCCTCCACCTGTGTGTCACTGCTGCAGGCCTAAAATAGAAAAAGACTTAGGTCAACCGGCACCTTCTCAACCCTCTAAATAAAACGTGCTCCTGCTGGCCCGCAGCCGCCACCACAACAACCTGCTACTGATAACGAGAAGTTTTTTGATAGCTGTACTTTCAAAACCAATAAATCAATGGAATAGATTTTTCCAGAACAACACCCCTAGTTAACCCATCTTGCTGGTAAAGAGCGTACCGGGACAAATGCAGATCAGGATAGACGGATTTGCGCAGCCAGGTTTCTGAGACAAAAACAAATTCAGGTCTAGAGCATTCAACCCACACCTTGAACTGGTCCATTGTAGGAAATAGACTTCTTGCATTAATATGCATGAAACCCATACTATTACGAAAGCAGAAGTCATAATGAAGGTCCATTGGTGGCAAAGAATTATTTGCAATGCCCAAGTTTCTACATGGACCTGGGTGAACATGGACACTTCCTGAGATCAATAAAAGTAATAGAATAAGCGCACAACTAAAAATAAAAAAAAATCTCAGAGCATTTAAGTTCCTTAAAAAGAACATGTTATTAAAGGTATGGTAATAAGGATACTCTAAAAACATCATTCATAGAGTGATTATATAGTACAGAACTGTTAAGAACATTAAAGGTCATTTGGGCTCCCACAGCACGGGCAATCCATAAATAAACCTGAGCCCTTTCAGGTAGACCAAAACAGTCAGTTTCAGGGTTTGGTAAAATCATATGCTGACGAACAACAATCCAAGGCCAGCTAGAAAACAATGAAGCCAACAAAATACAAAACAACAAGCTGCTATGCCAAGGAATGTCATGATAATGACAACTGCCAGCTAAAGAGTAGCCAATGACAAACATTGAAAGAAAAAGAATAAAAATAAAGTCAGAAACCAGAAAGCCTGGTTAAACAGAAAAGTTTTCAGCTGTTTTTTAAATGACGCCACAGAGTCAGCTAAATGGAGCTGGAGTGGTAAACAGTTCCAGAGCTTTGGTGCCACTGCCTGAAAAGCTCTGTCCACCCTGGTCCTTAGTCTTGTATGTGGGACAACTAAAAGACTTTGATTTTGTTGTGTGAGAGACTGTTGACTCCTTTTTTTTTTTTATGTTTTTAAATGCCTGGATCAATTTTAAATATTGGATTTATATCGGTATCGGCCGATATCCAAATGTAAAATATCGGTATTGGTATTGGACATAAAAAAGTGGTATCGTGCCATCCCTAGTTTATTTTTCTGACATGTATCTGTATTGTTCCAAATGGGTGTCAGTTTACATGGGATAAGTGAAGACTTGGTTATCTTTAAAATTCCCACCAAGCTGTTAAAGAGGTGTTTATGTTAAGACTTTTAAAGCAGTTATGATGCTTTAATATTGGAGCTAATGAAAGGTAAGTTAGAGATTTTTAATTCTCCACAGAGTGTTTGTTCTAAATCCAGCCACAGGCTGTCTAAAGAGCTTAATTTGATCCACCTTGAAACATACTGCAATCTATTGGCTAAGAAGTAGTGATAAAAGTTTGGCAGTCCAAGACCACCATTTTTTTTTGGGTTTCAGCATTTTAATGGTGGCAGCTCTCCCCATGAGTGATATAGGTAAACTATTGCAATGTGTAAGATCATCCTCTATTGTTTTTAGTAGAGGAATATGATTCAAGTGTACCAGGTCTGATAGCCTGGGGGGAAAATTTATACCTAAATATCTAATGTTGCCTGACTGTAGTGGGCTGGGGTGGAGGGGTGTTCTACAATTCAGAGGCAAGATTGTTGATTTACTCCAGCTGATGGAGTAATGTGATATAGATGAGAATTTATCTATTCGTGTGAGTTCCCAAGGAAACGTAATACATCATCAGCATAAAGGCCCCAGATAGACTCCGCCCCCGATCCACCCTGGATGTGCCACTGATTCCGTAATGGACCCGCAAAACCGGTCTGGATTGGAATCCACTTTCACACCACGGGATTTATGACTTATCATTACCAACAAACTCCTCAAAATGTAGACTGGCATGGGTTGTCAGTTAAAAAACTTTCTCCACGAGATCATTCAAATCTTTTTTCTTCTGTAAGCTTTATTCATGCTGGACATTCCTATTTGGCTCATTAGCACTACTGGTGTTTTGGGATGGAATCCCCAGCCTGGATCGCTCTCTGTGGCTTGTCGTCAGCTGTTCGGACAGCTGTCAACAACAGCTGGTTATAAGCTAACATTATGCCAGCTAGGGTTTAATATTTTTCCCGAAAATGACATGAATCAAATCCCGGGAAATGACGAGCCATTTCCCGGGAATCCCGGGAAAAAGTTTATTTATTTTTTTATTTTAATTAGGCCTTCTGTAGCCTGTGTCGGCCTTAACCTATTCTGATATTGTAGAGGTAGCTTTCCAGCTATGTCCTGTTATGCCCAGTAGGGGGCAACGTCAGCTTGATTAACGCAATAAAACCTACATCTCGACATTCGAGTGCTCGAGCTATGCGGTGTTGTATCGTTCCTCAACACTCCCTTAACAAATATAATTCGAATATTCCTCCATTGTACATGGAATTATACCAAGATATTTTACAACTGCTGGTGCAAAACAATACGGTTCATCTCCACAGCATTGATAAAGGCTCAGCCACGCTGTCGTGGCGACATCTGTTGCGCTATATCTCCACCAGTGGAACGCTGTAATAGTCATTGAAAAGTTAACTACCGTACTTCACTATAATATGGCATAACACAGGGCCTTGAGTAATGCACTATGACTTGGTCATTGCCATTCTGGCAACAGCAAATTTATAACACCGTGTCTGAGGGTTAAAGTAGGTTCGCTGTGAATCGTCTATTGAAAAACTGGCCAATCCTTATAGCCTAAAAAATATACATTTTACTCAACTCCATTTTAAAAGCGAAATATGTTAAAGCAATCTATTTCATGATAATTTCTTCACACATTAGGCCCGTATCCTAATTCATGATTGTTAGTAAGCGGCTGCAAACGAGGAAAAGAAACACTCGAAGTTAAACAGATATTTCTTTATTGTTCAGGGCAGGCATATTTTATAGGCTATATAATGCATCCATCCATCCATTCGCTTCCACACATCCTGTTAAGGGTCGCGGGGGGGCTGGAGCCTATCCCAGCTGTCATAGGGCGAGAGGCAGGGTACACCCTGAACAGGTCGCCAGCCTGTTGCAGGGCCAACACAGAGGGACAGACGACCTTTCACACTCACATTCACACCTATGGGCAATTTAGATTAGCCAATTAACCTAACCCCAGTAAGTGCATGTCTTTGGAATGTGGGAGGAAACCGGAGTACTCGGAGGAAACCCACGCAAGCACGGGGAGAACATGCAAACTCCACACAGAGAGAGGGAGAGACCTGGGCCAAGGTGGAATCGAACCCAGGCCCTCCAGATGGTATTCTATCTGTGAGGCAGCAGTGCTAACCACTACGCCACCGTGCTGCCCAGCTATATAATGCAATATAACAATATATAATAATATAAAATTATATAATACAAAATACCTTAGGGTAAACACATTGCCTACGATTTCAACAAATTAAAGAGGAAAAAAGTACAACTGTGTAATACCTCTATTAAAACGCTTGAGATGAAGGCTGAAGCCTTAAACGGAGGCTGAACGTGCCTGAAATGAAGAGTAATGCTTTTCGCATTAAACGAACCCTTCTCTCAATATTTCCTTAAATTTAACATTCTGAAGCTTTCTTTTCTTTCTGAAAGTCAAATTGACGCGCGCGACTTTTTTCCCGGTTTCCCGTCTAACGTTTCCCGGGAAACGGGAAATGGTTCTGATCGCATTTCCCGGGAATCCCGGATCCCGGGATTAAACCCTAATGCCAGCTAACTTTAGACTCGAGTGTCCTAAAATCCCACTTTCTCTGCGATCTTTCTGATCACATTATCACTTCCTATGAGTTTATGCTAAGTGTTGCAGGTCAGTGATGATGGATCCACTTCACAGACAGTGTCACTAACAGAGGCTAACAGCAGTATAAACACCAGGGCTCACTGACTGAGGTCAGGATGTCCTCAGCAGCTCACCTCAGTATCACTGACCCTGCTCAGCAGCTTCACTTACATTGAACTCCTTTAACAGTTTTCCAGCCTTCTCCAGAGTAACGTGGAAGTTTCTCACTGGCACACTGACAGCTGCAGAAACTCGGCCGTTTGTATTTAAAGTTAAAGAGTAAAAGTGGGCTTGTATTAATAAATTAATAACTCTGCTGTGGCTGTCAGAGAACCATCATCTATCAGTGAAGCTGATCTTAGATCAGATTATACATGTTTACATTAAAGCAAAGCTGATGTTTCTGTGTGGAAACCTTCTAAAACATTTTGTATCCAGTAAAGCAGAAATAATGAAATCCTCAATAAAAAGTGAGCTTGTTGCAGCCCATCAGTGTGATGTTCACTGAACAATATCGCAGGTCCTTCCTGCCTGCAGCAGTGAGACTTTTTAACCAGCACTGCTCCCAGACATAAGACTGTTTACTGTGGTGGAAAAAATAAGCTGAGCTCTGAAACCAAACTGATTTTCTGATGATTTATTGAAAGTAAAGAATTAACCTTTGCAAAGGGGTCAATACAGCACGAACAGCCTTCGCACCAGCATTGAACAAAGCACAGAATAACACCCATTCCTTTATACTATTGTGTTGATACAATCTTGTTCCACTATCCATGGGGAGTTCAGATTCCCACCACCAAGTAGCACCTGCATGATAACAAGTGCGCCATGGCCTTTCAACACAGCCTACAAGTTGTTTTTCCCAACTTCACACACTCGGTCTTTGTGCTAGAAAATTACAATTACAAGAAAAGTACACAGAGGTTATTCGAGTTCAGAAACAAATTTTCCATTACATTTACTATGTACATATCATCTACACTGCTGACATTTGATTGGTCAAACTGTCTATATTGTCTATACATAGTGTATACAGTTTTATTTGTATTTTTCTGTATTTTCTTATTTATTGTTATCTTTTCATACTTTCTTATTGTGTTTATAGTATCTTATTGTGTCTCTGTACAATAGCTTGCGGCTACTACATTGAAATTTCCCCATTATGGGACGAATGAATTCTGTTTGCATCTCTGGACTTAAATCTCTGCTTCATGTGTTAGTCCGGGTTTTAGGAAATGTCACAGTTTCACATGTCTAACAAAAACCTCTGGCTCCATAAAGTCCTCCATCCAGATCTGTCTGTTTCTGTGGAGCAGCAGTAGCATCATCTTCTTGCACAGGAACAGCAGCACACCTCCATCTGTCTGCTGCAGGCTGAAGGCTTTAGGATGTGTTCAGGGGCAGCCTGGGAAACACAACTCCATCTGTAATCACACAAGCAGCTGCACTTCAATGAACTTCCTTTGAACACATCAGTTTACAGTGTTAGTGTCAGCAGCAGCCTTAAAGCATGATGTCTGTCTGATGTAGGGCTGCAACTATCAGTTATTTTACTAGGAGGAATTGTTGCAGCCCTAGTCTAATTATAAGAATAGGTAGAAATGCCTAAAACCTTCCACCCATGCATCCAAATCCAAATTTATTTATAGAGCACATTTAAAATAACAGAGTTAACCAAAGTGCTGTACATAGGAAAAATAAAATAAATACACAAAACACACACACACACACACACACACACACACACACACACACACACACACACACACACACACACACACACACACACACACACACACACACACACATCTAAAATATAAAAAACAATACAACAGCTCAGAGAGATAGCTCTCACTCTGATTTAAAGGCCAAGGAATAAAAATAAGTTTTAAGACGCACTTTAAAAACATGCAGAGTAGAAGCTGACCTAACATAAGGGGGCAACTCGTTCCATAGTTTAGGGGCTATGGCTGAGAAAGCTCGGTCCCCCCTGCTCTTAAGCCTAGTTTTAGGAACACTGAGAAGTAGCTGGTCTGCAGTGACCTAGAGGGAACATAAGGTATTAGGAGTTCAGTGAGATATGATGGGGCCAGCCCATTTAGAGATTTAAAAACAAACAATAAGATCCTAAAATCAATCCTATAACGTACTGGAAGCCAGTGAAGGGAGGCCAGCACAGGGGAGATGTGCTCAGTTTTAGGAGTTCTAGTAAGAAGGCGAGCGGCTGCATTCTGGACCAACTGAAGGCGTGAAAGAGAGGACTGGTTTATACCAACGTACAGGGTTTTACAGAAGTCAAGCCGAGTAGAAATAAAAGCGTGTATAACTCTTTCAAAATTACTAAAAGATAAGAAGGGCTTGACCTTAGAAAGAAGCCTGAGTTGGTAAAAGCCTGATCTCAGCACAGAGTTTATCTGTTTCTCCATCATTAGGTCACAGTCTGTTTTCACACCAAGGTTATTTACCACAGGCCTCACATAAGGATCAAATGGGCCCAGGTCCAGTTTCGCAGTACTGCTCCAACTACTGGGTCTAAGTATGATGACCTCAGTCTTACTTTCGTTAAAATGTAAAAAATTTAAAGCCATCCAGGCTTTAATGTCATTCAGACATTCAGTTAATATTTTCAGAGAGCCGCCATCGTTTCCTCTCGGGGAAGATAGATTTGGGAATCGTCAGCGTAGAAGTGGAAAGAGATACCATATTTTTTCAAAATTGATCCTAGGGGAAGTAGATATAAAGAAAAAAAGATCGGCCCCAAAACAGAACCCTGTGGGACTCCACATAAAAGTGGGGCAGATGAAAAAGTTGAGCCTCCAAAACTGACTCTAAAACTTCTCTCAGACAGGTATGACTTAAACCACTTCAAAGCTATGCCTTTAACCCCCACACAGTGCTCCAGGAGAGAAATGAGAATACTGTGGTCAACAGTGTCAAAGGCAGCTGTGAGATCTAAAAGCATTAAAATAACAGAATCCCAAGAGTCTGTAGCCAATAAAATATCATTAAAAACTCTTAAAAGAGCTGATTCAGTGCTGTGAAATGCCTTAAAACCAGACTGAAACACCTCAAGGATTTTATTTGTATC
This sequence comes from Archocentrus centrarchus, assembly GCF_007364275.1. Lineage (NCBI taxonomy): Eukaryota > Metazoa > Chordata > Actinopteri > Cichliformes > Cichlidae > Archocentrus > Archocentrus centrarchus. Next base: position 1,173,780 of record NC_044353.1, on the reverse strand, counting down.
TAAAAAAGGTTGGAACTGCAGAAGAACCACTTTCTCTAAAATCTTAGAAATAAATGGGAGCTTTGAAATGGATCTTGCGTTAACCAGACCAAACCAGACCAAAAGACTCACAGTAAAATGTGCTGACTGCTTTTTTATATATTTTAAAAAGCTTCTTTTGCTCAAGCATGAAATACATTTCTGTTTGTCAAATGGTCAGAAAGACACAAACAGACACAAGCGAAGTAACAGACTCACTGCCCTCACTACAGACAGCTCCTCCTTAAGATTAGTTAACACACGAGCAGCAGCACCTTTAAACAATAACAAGGATGATGATCTGTGGCTCACAGATGACCTGGTGTCAAAGCTCCTCCTTCTTTCTGGCTCCTCCTTCTTTCTGGCTCCTCCATGGTCACATCCACCTGCATGAGCAAATAACACCAGAAGAGACACCACAGCAGAGTGTTAGTGCTGTATAGTTAACCCATAAGTCATATTTTAGACGTGCATTAGTTGTTACACAGACCCTGTTCACACATCTGAACAAAGAGTCTCTGCAGTAAAGTTTAGATTGTAATGACCTTAATTAGGCAGCGTGCAGAGATGAGACCGCCTGAATAAGATCAACAGTGAGCTGCAGGCTGCAACACAACATAGAGATATAATATTAATAAAGATGATTCATCTGAAAGAAGCTGATGACATTTCTATGTCCTAGAGTCCCTTCAGATCAACATCCAGATTCTGAGCCATTGTTGTTCTTTAACTCTGGGAAATGACAGGATATACAGACCCATTCCAAAAAATGAGAATATCATGGAAAAGTTGATTAATTTACATAATTCCATTCAAAAAGTTAAACTTTCATAGATTATAGATTTAGGGCCCACAATTTAAACAATTTCAAGTATTTTTTTGTAGTTTGGGCTGATTTCTCCACAGTATTCTAATTTTTTAAAATCCTGTTTTCATGGGTTTTATGAGCTGGAAGCCCAAATTATGTAAAAATAAACAAATAAATACTTGAAATCTTTTAAATTGTGGACCCTGAATCTATAATATATGAAAGTTTAACTTTTTGAATGGAAGTATGGAAATTAATCAACTTTTCCATGATATTCTCATTTTTTGGAATGGGTCTGTATGTGTACAGACAGGATCATTCAGCAACAAGGAAGCAAAGGCTGGATCATGGATGAGCTCAAGGTCAGGAAATATGAGGAGCTGGTGAATTTTAATAAAATAAAAAAAAACATTTATGATCTTTTGCAGATCATACCTCAGTCTCAGCCTTCATCAAACATGTTTCAGTGTGATAAAGCATTCAGAAGATGACTTTTATGCCCCCCCCCCCCCACACACACACACACACACACACCACCACCACCTATCTATCTATATGACAGATGCTCCAAGATTTGAATTTAGAGGACAGAAGCTGGCTGTGCTAGCTTAACTTTACCCGCAGTCAGTTCTGGAAAGGGTGCGCTGGGAACGCCTGGCAGAAGCCCCAGTCCGGGAGATCTTCAACTCCCTCCTCCGGCAGAACTTCGACAGCATTCCGAGGGAGGCTGAGGACATTGAGTCCGAATGGACCATGTTCCGCACCTCCATTGTTGAGGCTGCTGCTCAGAGCTGTGGCTGCAAGGTGGTTGGTGCCTGTCGTGGTGGTAACCCCCGAACCAGATGGTGGTCACCGGAGGTGAAGGGAGCCATCAAGCTGAAGAAAGAGTCTTATCGGGCTTGGTTAGCCTGTGGGACTCCGGAGGCAGCTGACAGGTATCGACAGGCCAAGCAGAATGCAGCTCGGGTAGTGGCCAAAGCAAAAACTCGAGTGTGGGAGGAGTTCGGTGAGGCTATGGAAAAAGACTTTCGGACGGCATCGAAGCGATTCTGGCAAACCGTCAGGCGACTCAGGAGGGGAAAGCAGTGCTTCACTCACACTGTTTATAGTGCGGGGGGGGTGCTGCTGACTTTAACTGAGGCTATAGTCGGACGGTGGAAGGAATACTTCGAGGACCTTCTGAATCCCACTGACACGCCTTCTGTAGTGGAAGCAGAGTCTGGGGATGAGGGGGATGACTTGACCATCACTGGGGGTGAGGTCACTGAGGTAGTTAAACAACTCCTTGGTGGCAGAGCCCCTGGGGTGGACGAGATTCGCCCTGAGTTCCTGAAGGCTCTGGATGTTGTAGGACTGTCTTGGTTGACACGCCTCTGCAACATCGCGTGGAGATCTGGGGCAGTGCCATTGGATTGGCAGACCGGGGTGGTGGTCCCCATCTTTAAGAAGGGAGACCGGAGGGTGTGCTCCAACTTTCGGGGTATCACACTACTCAGCCTCCCCGGTAAGGTCTATGCCAGGGTGCTGGAAAGGAGGGTGCGTCCGTTAGTCGAACCTCGGATTCAGGAGGAACAATGCGGTTTTCGTCCTGGTCGTGGAACGCTGGACCAGCTCTTTATCCTCTCAAGGATATTCGAGTGTGCGTGGGAGTTTGCCCAACCAGTCTACATGTGCTTTGTGGACTTGGAGAAGGCATTCGACCGTGTTCCTCGGGGTGTTCTTTGGGAGGTTCTGCGGGAGTATGGGGTGTCTGGCCCATTGTTGCGGGCCATTCAGTCCTTGTACAACCACAGTGAGAGCTTGGTCCGTATAGCCGGTAATAAGTCGGATTTGTTTCCTGTGGGTGTTGGACTCCGTCAGGGCTGCCCTTTGTCACCGATTCTGTTCATAATTTTTATGGACAGAATTTCTAGGCGTAGCCAGGTGGCGGAAGGCTTCTTCCTTGGTGGCCTCAGAGTCTCATCTCTGCTTTTTGCAGATGATGCGGTTCTGTTGGCTTCATCAGGGGGGGGCCTCCAGCTCGCAGTGGAACAGTTCGCAGCCGAGTGTGAAGCGGCTGGCATGAGAATCAGCACCTCTAAGTCTGAGGCCATGGTCCTCAGCCGGAAAAGGGTGGAGTGCCATCTCCGGCTCAGGAACGAGTTCTTGCCTCAAGTGGAGGAGTTTAACCCCTTAACTGGCAAGGGCCCGGTGACGGGCCGTTTGTAGTCCCTTTTATATGGCAGGCTAGACCCTCCCATTTTTATTGACACGTCATTCGGCCAATCATGTAACTGGCTGCACCAAATCACCTGACAAAGCTATGTGACGCCCTCTGAGTATTATTGGCTCTGGGAAACCCATTTCTTAACATTATTGGCCGAATGAGGTGTCAGTCAAAATGGGCGGGTCTAGCCTGCCATATAAATGCACTTCATTCGGCCCGCGGACCAGACGCAGCCAGTTAATAGGCTATGAAATGGGTTTTTCAGAGCCAATAATAACCAGAAGGCGTTATGTAGTTTTTGTCAGGTGATTTTTTTGCTGCCAGTTAAGGGGTTAAGTATCTTGGGGTCTTGTTCACGAGTGATGGGAAAAGGGAACGGGAGATCGACAGGCGGATCGGGGCTGCTTCTGCAGTGATGCGGACGCTGCACCGGTCCGTCGTGGTGAAGAGGGAGCTTAGCGTAAAAGCGAGGCTCTCGATTTACCGGTCGATCTACGTTCCTACCCTCACCTATGGTCACGAGCTTTGGGTAGTGACCGAAAGAATAAGATCGCGAATACAAGCGGCAGAAATGAGTTTCCTTCGAAGGGTGGCTGGCCTTTCCCTTAGAGATAAGGTGAGGAGTGCGGCCATCCGGGAGGGGCTCAGAGTAGAGCCGCTGCTCCTCCACATCGAAAGGAGCCAGTTGAGGTGGCTCGGGCATCTGATTAGGATGCCTCCTGGCCGCCTCCTGGGTGAGGTGTTCCGGGCATGTCCCACCGGGAAGAGGCCCCGTGGTAGACCCAGGACACACTGGAGAGATTATGTATCTCGGCTGGCCTGGGAACGCCTTGGGGTCCCTCCGGATGAGCTGGAGGAGGTGGCTGGGGAGAGAGAAGCCTGGGCTTCTCTGCTTAGGCTTCTGCCCCCGCGACCCGGCCCCGGATAAGCGGAAGAAAATGGATGGATGGATGGATGGACAGTTCTGGAAAGGGTCAATAAAATCATTCATGTGCTCCACCCGGTATAAACTACCGAGACACCCACCTAAACTGCCCCAGTGAAATAAATCCCCAAGGGCTTTTTGAACTATTAAACTCAGAGCTTCCATCTATGTTAGCTAATATGACTGGGATGGGCATGTCTTCCCACCCCCCCCCACTTCCTGCATCCACCTGTGGTGGGGACTGGCCCCGGGTTGCCGCTAGCTCGAGGCTGGTACCTGCTGGTACCACACTTCACATGTGTGTGTGTATATGTGTGTGTGCGCGTCTGTGATTGGCATATAAGTGTACGCAGTTGTGTACTGGGTCTGAGGCATACTGAGCTTTGGCCCCTGTGGAAAATGGTTGCAGGGGATGGGATTTGCCACTGCTGCCTTCCCCTGGGATGGGGATGCCTGGGGGTCTCGGGGTGTGTGGCCAGATGTCTTGGCATGGCTGTTGGCCCACTCCCTTGGGGGATGTTGCCTGGGGGCTCGGGCATCTTCGGCATGGGGGCCCTGCTGGATGTTGGGCAGTTTTTGGGTGCCTGGGGCTCCGGGGCCACGCTCTCGGTTTGTGCTGGGGTGGCTGGCCTGGGTGGGGGGTGGGGGGGATTGCCTCTGGCTCTCTGGGGCTCCTGCCCTTTGGCTGTGGGAGCTCTATCCAGAGTATCTCTCCTTCCTCCTCTAGGGTGTGCACACAGTTATCATCGGGATGTGTGACTGGAGATCTTCCGAGCTCCTTGTGGGCTGCGGATGGTCCTGGTCCACCAGGTCTTTCCCTGTTTGTCTCTAGATCCCAGAGGCACGGTTGCAGTTTCTCACCCTTGTATTGAGTGAGTTTCATGACAGAAACATGCACACACATACATTGCAACATAACACAACAAGATTGTGTGTATGTATATATAGGTATGTATCTTTTACATACTTTTAAACCAGTCCATCTAGTTTGTTCTGCTTATCATGTGATTTTGTAATTGCAATAACTACAAGAACATATGGGGCAGTATTGCCTCCATTGTCTGCCAATAACAACAATACCAACAAAGAGGAACATAATTTTTTTAACAAGTTTATTTATCAATTTGTACAAACATTAAGGCATATGAAATGACATTGATAATTATCAGTGAAGAACATAATGACTAACTGTGGAGTATCTGATGGAGAAAATGAAAGAAAATGGAGACAGACTGTCAAAGGTGTGAAAACCAAAATAAAGCTGAATGCAGACTGTTCAGAGCAGAGCTTTCCCTCCACGGCAGCATCGCTGCAGTGCTGAGCGTTTAAACGCCGGCACCCTGGAGCTGTGACGTCAGCTCTGGATGGGTACGTTAGTGCGCCGCTGATACCTGTTAATGTTTGTACAGGAATGTTTCTGTTAGTCTAACTGTCAGAAACAAGCTCATGGATGATGTTTGCTGAGTGCCACCGTGTCAGTGATGTTAGCTAACGAGTGAAGGACGCATTAATATAGCATTAATATCAGAGTTCATTCTGAATAGTAAACCTCTGTATGAACTTTTCAGTTGTTCTGGACTGAAAATCTTTTTGATTAAATTTGAAGCCTTATTTGAACTTTTGGACAGAGGACATTTTTATTTATTTGCACATTATATTTTCATTTGAAAATAAAAATTGTTTTCACTTTAATATGCATTGTTTCTTTGATATTTATTGTGATGGTCACATTAATGTTAAAAATATATTTGATTAGTCTCAAACTTGTATTTTTATGGGTCATTATTTTAATTGTGATAAGAGAAAACAAGGTGATGTTAACAGGTGGGCAGACTGGAACAGGTGAGGGAAGATTGAAATAATCGTTGACTAATAAAATAGGTGACAGATTATTGAACTACCAAAATAATTTCTAGTTGCGTGCGTGTATATATATATATATATGTGTGTGTGTGTGTGTGTGTGTGTGTGTGTGTATGTATATGTGTGTGTGTGTGTATTTATATGTATGTGTGTATATGTATATGTATGTATGTATATGTGTGTGTGTGTATGTATATGTATGTGTGTACATATATGTGTGTTATATATATGTGTGTATGTGTGTATATAAATAAATAAAGATTCTTAAATGTGGTGCTTTAAGTGGGATGTCTGTCTCAGTGAAGCCTGAGACCCAGTGATGGCTCTCACATCGTCTGTGCTTATTCTATATCAACTGTGAGGGTGGGCTGGCAGGTGTCTGTCATGGTGGCCTTGATAGTCACAGTTTGGTTATCAGTGTAAGTTAGACAGTGGCCAGCTTTTCCTCTGGTAAACGCTCTCTCTCCCTCTCTGTACATGTTCTGAAAGAGGTTGTTATCACACTGCATTGTGCTGTCAAAGACGCCGACTGCGTACCAGTTGGAGTACAGGTTGTAGTCAAAAGGAACAGAGAACATGACGGCTACTTTCTTCTCTGCCTGGTTTGCTGGTTCGTTGTAGAGATTGTAGGTGAAGACGCCGACACTTCCTCGTGCTGTCGAAGCCGTCTTGGAGAACAGGACGCTGCTGGACTCTGAAGGACGGAGTGCTGCAGGCAGAGGAGTTTGGCAGCCGCCGCTCAGGAGATGCACACTGGTCAGAGGGAAATACATGGATAAATAAATATGGAAGAACAAACAGATGTGGAGCAGGTGTTTAAACTCCTCCCTCTATGGTTTGGATAGTCCAGCTGTAGCCAAAATCTTTAAAAATAAGTTTAAAAAATGTAACAGGAGGTATAAGGTACCACCTTCTGTCAAATGCATGTCAAGATCTTATCAGTAATAGATAAAGATCTATAGCATAGATAAGATAAGCAATTTTCATATAGATGACGTCATATTTTTAATTGAATGTAGATTATAAAAATAGATAATATTGTATAAGGGGTATATGGAAATGAATGTCAGGGTTGGTGTTTATGTGTCACTATAGGGGAGGTGGGTGAAAGTATATATATATATATATATATATATATATATATATATATATATATATATATATATATATATATATATATATATATATTTATGTATTTATTTTAATTGGGTATTTGTGTTGTATCTTTTCTCTTCTGTGTGTTGGGATGTCGCCTATAGACTGGCTGGAACCAGTTTCAGGTGACTCAGAGAGTCCCTGGTATGCATGTATTTCCTTATATGGTCAAAAAGAGAGTGGATTTTAAGGTAGAGGTCCTCAGCTAAGAAGGCCTCTGCTATATTGCATCTCTCTTACAGTGATAAATAAAACCACGTATAAAGTTTAAATACAGGCATATCAGATACTACAGTTACTGCTCTTTAGATTCTCTCTAGGCCACGCTCATCGTTTTCTTTATTATTTGCATTAATATCCATATTTTTGGAATGACAGGCTAGGAGGAGCAGATTACTCAAGGGAGAGGAGAAGGGAAAAGAAAGTAGGCAGAGAAAAGGAAATGAAAGAAAGGGCGGGTGTGTGTATAAATGACAGCACAAAAGCAGGAAGGAAGACCAAGTCCCCAGATGGACCCCCCCAACATGCACACAAAAGTTTACTGCAACTTATTTCAGCAAATGATAAACTGAACTCAGAGTTTTAGACCCATGTTTGAGCTGGCCCATCCTCTTCCCCTGTACAGGTTGCCAGCCTGTCACATGGATAATACAGAGAGACAGACAGCCATTCACCCCTTTGAGCGATTTAGAATCACCAATCAACCTAACCCCAGTGAGTGCATGTCTTTGAACTGTGGGAGGAAACCCAGGCAGACACGGGGAGAACATGCAAACTCCACACAGAGAGACCGAGGTGGAATCAAACCCAGGACCTTCTAGCTGTGAGGCAGCAGTGCTAACACCCACATCACCGTGTTGCCCGAATTCAAGCATAACAATGCAAATAAATAACTGTAACTTAACATTAGACATTTAAACAAAAATAATAATGCTTCACTGTTTTTGTAAAATGATCCTTTATTGATTCAATTCAATTCAATTCAATTTTATTTATATAGCACCAAATCACAACAAACTGTCGCCTCAAGGCGCTTTGTATTGTGGGTAAAGACCCTACAATAATACAGAGAAAACCCAACAGTCAAAACGACCCCCTATGAGCAGCACTTGGTGACAGTGGGAAGGAAAAACTCCCTTTTAACAGGAAGAAACCTCCATCAGAACCAGGCTCAGGGAGGGGGGGTCATCTGCCGCAACCGGTTGGGCTGAGGGGAGAGAAAGACATGCTGTGGAAGAGAGCCAGAGATTAATATCAATTAATGATTAAATACAGAGTGGAGTATAAACAAAGTAAATAAGGTGAATGAGAAACAGTGCATCTGCGGTCCTCATCCATCCTGCTGACTCAGTCTTTCTCTGGCATCTGTCAGTGTTCTGCTTCAGCCACTGAAGGGTCTTCATTAATCATGTGGTTCTTTTGCTTGCAGACATCATGGGTTCTGCTGAATCTCGCCAGTGCACCGTTTACATTACGAATAACAGCACGGACTACACCCTGCGGAGCCCCAGGTGACTTCATACTTTTATCTTTTAAATGCATGACTAATGCCTGAGTCCATTAAACTGTATGTGCAGGCTGCTAAGGTCCTGGCTGTCTCGCCCAGTACTTTGAGTTATTGTGTTGTAGTTTTGTGTTTGGAGCTGAGCGGTTCCATTGCCTGTGGTTCTCCTTGTTCCTCGTCATATGGTTCTCTGGGCGCTGGGTGCTTTCCCGTCTGCGTCCTGTTTTTGAGAAGTGTTCCAGTTTGTGCCTCTGGCCTCGTCCAGCTCAGTGAATCCTGTTCTCAGGAATAAAGATGACATTCAGCTCTTTGTGCTGCATCACGGCTCCGTCTCCTGCACACACACAGCTAGAAAGACAAAATTATGTATTGAAGCAGAACTAGTGAACTTAAAAAAATGTAATCTGAGTACCACCTTCTGTCAAATGCATGTCAAGATCTTATCAGTAATAGATAAAGATCTATAGCATAGATAAGATAAGCAATTTTCATTTAGATGACGTCATATTTTTAATTGAATGTAGATTATAAAAATAGATAATATTGTATAAGGGGTATATGGAAATGAATGTCAGGGTTGGTGTTTATGTGTCACTATAGGGGAGGTGGGTGAAAGTATACATATATATATATATATATATATATATATATATATATATATATATATATATATATATATATATATATATATATATATATATATATATATATATATTTATGTATTTATTTTAATTGGGTATTTTCTTTTTATTTTGTAAACATAAATAAATAAAAAGGCACAGGACTTGTCATTTCATTTTTGTGAGACATTACAGCTTGTATAGTTTGTTTTTTTCTTTTCATTTTCATTCAACTATGACCGAAACATTTTGCTGTGGACCACATTGGAAATCTTTACTTAATTTTATTTGTATATGTTTGATTCCTTCTAAAAAAATTAATGAAATCAAGATTCGTTTTACCCGATTTTCACAAAGAAGACAGCACCAGGACACCGTTAGTGAGCCTACTGAGACCTCTGAGTGCCACCGTGAATGTGATCAGAAATAGGTCAGACAGAAAGGTCAGTAAGCCTGAACTTTCGCCCCTCCTCCCTTCCTCTCTCCCCCCGCCTCTCTCTCCTCCTCCTGCTCCTCCTGCTCCTCCTCCTCCTCTGCAGTCCCGTCGCCAGATCTCAGTCTTAAGGGGGGCTTATGAAATCCAACAGGGGGGCACCACTATTATTAGCTTGATTAGTGATTTGGCTTGGGTGGGCGGGCGGGCCAGGGCGGGCCCAAGCGTATCAGTGGGCGGGCACGGCCCCCTAGGGCCCGCCCATAGCGACGGGTCTGCTCCTCTGCTAAACATCAGATTAGCCTCAGTCAGGGTTTTGTGTTTAATTCCTCTGAGAAAAAGAAAAATTAAAAAATAAAATTGTAAATTAAAAATAAAATTGAAAATAAAAGCAAATAAAATAAATAAAAAGAAGAAAAGCAAATGAAAAATATAACCAAAAAAAAAATAAAAGTAAATGAAAAAAACTCAAAAGTAAATGAAAAACAAAAAAAATGAAAGCAAATAAAATTGTAAATTAAAAAATTAAATTGAAAATTAAAAAATAAAATTGAAAATTAAAAAATGAAATTGTAAATTAAAAATAAAATGTAAAAACTAAAATGTAAAAAATACAAATGAAAAAATAAAAGTAAATGAAAAAACTAAAAAAAATGAAAGCAAATGAAATTGTAAATTAAAAATAAAATTGTAAATTTATAAATAAAATTGTAAATTAAAAAATAAAATTTAAAAAGTAAACTAAAAATTAAATTTAAAAAAAGTAAAATAAAAGTAAATTAGTGAAATCATCTGTTTTTTTTAAAAAAGTTTCTGTTTTCTAGTTCCACTGACCTGTAACAGAAAATAGATGCTAAAATCCCCCCTACCCCTCCCTCCTCCTCCCCCTATGTTGAGCCTCTTTGAGATCTTATCCACCCCTCTGTGTATTACAGATTATTACAGTATTTTAAAAAAAGAAAAACAATAATTTAGACTTCGTGGGCCCCACCTTTGCCCCCTATTCAGGGCCTCTCTTTTCACGGTACTTTAGGTAAGATACAGAAAAAATAACGGTCACCAGACCTTATTAGCTTGCTGGACACATTTGTTTTTGTAAGATAAGAACCCCACACCCCTTTTCCATAAAATTGTAAATAAAAAAATAAAATTGTAAATTAAAAAATAAAATAGAAAATTAAAAAATAAAATTTAAAATTTAAAAATAAATTTACAAAGTAAATAAAACTAAACTAAAAATTAAATTTTTAAAAAGTAAAATAAAAGTAAATTCATGAAATCCTCTTTTTAAAAAAAAGTTTCTGTTTTCTATTACCAATGATCTGTTATCAGAAATAAGCACTAAAAACCCCCTCCCTCCTCCTCCTCCTCCCTATGTTGAGCCTCTTTGAGATCCCACCCACCTTCTGTGTATTACAGTTTATTACAGTATTCAAAAAGAAAAACAATAATTTAGCCCTCGGGCCCCCACCTATGCCCCTTATTCAGGGCCTCTCTTTTACACCCAAATGGCCAAGCTAAAGAAGTCCAGTGATCGTTATTTTTTTCTGCATCTTACTAAAGCAAACAGAGGTGGTACTGCAAAAAGAGAGGCCCTGAATAAGGGGCATAGGTGGGGCCCGAGGGCTAAATCATTGTTTTTCTTTTTGAATACTGTAATAAACTGTAATACACAGAGGGTGGGTGGGATCTCAAAGAGGCTCAACATAGGGAGGAGGAGGAGGGGGGATGGGGGGGGGGGGGGGGGGGTTTAGTGCTTAATTCTGATAACAGATCATTGGTAATAGAAAACAGAAACTTTTTTTAAAAGAGGATTTCATGAATTTACTTTTATTTTACTTTTTAAAAATTTAATTTTTAGTTTAGTTTTATTTACTTTGTAAATTTATTTTTAAATTTTAAATTTTATTTTTTAATTTTCAATTTTATTTTTTAATTTTCAATTTTATTTTTTAATTTACAATTTTATTTGCTTTCATTTTTTTTGTTTTTCATTTACTTTTGAGTTTTTTTCATTTACTTTTATTTTTTTTTTGGTTATATTTTTCATTTGCTTTTCTTCTTTTTATTTATTTTATTTGCTTTTATTTTCAATTTTATTTTTTAATTTACAATTTTATTTTTTAATTTTTCTTTTTCTCAGAGGAATTAAACACAAAACCCTGACTGAGGCTAATCTGATGTTTAGCAGAGGAGCAGACCCGTCGCTATGGGCGGGCCCTAGGGGGCCGTGCCCGCCCACTGATACGCTTGGGCCCGCCCTGGCCCGCCCGCCCACCCAAGCCAAATCACTAATCAAGCTAATAATAGTGGTGCCCCCCTGTTGGATTTCATAAGCCCCCCTTAAGACTGAGATCTGGCGACGGGACTGCAGAGGAGGAGGAGGAGCAGGAGGAGCAGGAGGAGGAGAGAGAGGCGGGGGGAGAGAGGAAGGGAGGAGGGGCGAAAGTTCAGGCTTACTGACCTTTCTGTCTGACCTATTTCTGATCACATTCACGGTGGCACTCAGAGGTCTCAGTAGGCTCACTAACGGTGTCCTGGTGCTGTCTTCTTTGTGAAAATCGGGTAAAACGAATCTTGATTTCATTAATTTTTTTAGAAGGAATCAAACATATACAAATAAAATTAAGTAAAGATTTCCAATGTGGTCCACAGCAAAATGTTTCGGTCATAGTTGAATGAAAAATGAAAAGAAAAAAACAAACTATACAAGCTGTAATGTCTCACAAAAATGAAATGACAAGTCCTGTGCCTTTTTATTTATTTATGTTTACAAAATAAAAAGAAAATACCCAATTAAAATAAATACATAAATATATATATATATATATATATATATATATATATGTATACTTTCACCCACCTCCCCTATAGTGACACATAAACACCAACCCTGACATTCATTTCCATATACCCCTTATACAATATTATCTATTTTTATAATCTACATTCAATTAAAAATATGACGTCATCTAAATGAAAATTGCTTATCTTATCTATGCTATAGATCTTTATCTATTACTGATAAGATCTTGACATGCATTTGACAGAAGGTGGTACTCAGATTACATTTTTTAAGTTCACTAGTTCTGCTTCAATACATAATTTTGTCTTTCTAGCTGTGTGTGTGCAGGAGACGGAGCCGTGATGCAGCACAAAGAGCTGAATGTCATCTTTATTCCTGAGAACAGGATTCACTGAGCTGGACGAGGCCAGAGGCACAAACTGGAACACTTCTCAAAAACAGGACGCAGACGGGAAAGCACCCAGCGCCCAGAGAACCATATGACGAGGAACAAGGAGAACCACAGGCAATGGAACCGCTCAGCTCCAAACACAAAACTACAACACAATAACTCAAAGTACTGGGCGAGACAGCCAGGACCTTAGCAGCCTGCACATACAGTTTAATGGACTCAGGCATTAGTCATGCATTTAAAAGATAAAAGTATGAAGTCACCTGGGGCTCCGCAGGGTGTAGTCCGTGCTGTTATTCGTAATGTAAACGGTGCACTGGCGAGATTCAGCAGAACCCATGATGTCTGCAAGCAAAAGAACCACATGATTAATGAAGACCCTTCAGTGGCTGAAGCAGAACACTGACAGATGCCAGAGAAAGACTGAGTCAGCAGGATGGATGAGGACCGCAGATGCACTGTTTCTCATTCACCTTATTTACTTTGTTTATACTCCACTCTGTATTTAATCATTAATTGATATTAATCTCTGGCTCTCTTCCACAGCATGTCTTTCTCTCCCCTCAGCCCAACCGGTTGCGGCAGATGACCCCCCCTCCCTGAGCCTGGTTCTGATGGAGGTTTCTTCCTGTTAAAAGGGAGTTTTTCCTTCCCACTGTCACCAAGTGCTGCTCATAGGGGGTCGTTTTGACTGTTGGGTTTTCTCTGTATTATTGTAGGGTCTTTACCCACAATACAAAGCGCCTTGAGGCGACAGTTTGTTGTGATTTGGTGCTATATAAATAAAATTGAATTGAATTGAATTGAATCAATAAAGGATCATTTTACAAAAACAGTGAAGCATTATTATTTTTGTTTAAATGTCTAATGTTAAGTTACAGTTATTTATTTGCATTGTTATGCTTGAATTCGGGCAACACGGTGATGTGGGTGTTAGCACACTGCAAAAACTGACAGTCTATCTAAGTCTAATAATCTTACATTGAGCCAAAAAGTATTTTTGATCTTGTTTTGAGAGTGATATACTAAGCAGGAGCTGAATGTGTAAGATTATAAAACTTGTTTTTAGAATATATTACTTTTATTTCTTACTTAGTTACTAAATCCTTAAACTAGTTACTTTACATGCATTTTAGGCTAAATTATATCACTGAGACACTGTTTGAGGTCACATTGTATATTTCACAACCATTTTTAGATGCGAAAGCTTATTTTAAGGCCTCTCAGTAATAAGTCGCTTAGGCTTTTGTTGGCCCATCATTAACACATTTATTTACAATATTTACAAAGCTGCAGTGTAACATTTTATGTAGTATGAATCCACAGCCACAACATAGGCAATAAATCACAGCACATCTTCCCCTGTTTCATTTCAACTTTTAAGTGCAATGACATCATCAAGGTTATATTTTGTCAGAACATACATACTGCATTTGAAACTGACTGGATAATATGATGTAGGATCAACTAGCTTTTCAGCATCTATAAACTCTGTTGCTTGGGCGAGATTAGGAACTACAATTTTATATGCTAAAAAATCTGTATTAAAGCCCACAGTCTCATAAAGCTGGTATTCAAAACAGTATAATGAACTGTCTACCACAAAAATGTTTTTAATAAGTCCAAAAACAGGAACTGTGTCACTCACACTGGTGATTATTAGAGACTTTTCACTTATGTACTTGTTCCCATTGAGAATAAGCCATTTTACTTTGACTCCATGTTGTATGCCACCTATCCCCAAAAAATCTCTTATCTTTGCTGCAATATACTCAGGATTTTTCACTTCAGAGACAGGACCCAATTCCTTCTCATGTACAAATATTGGATGCTCAGTGCCCAATTCATTTTGACAGCATTCAGAAAGCTGATTATGGTTCACAAGTGACTTACAGACATTTCTGAAGTTCAATTTAGATGCCCATTGTTTAAAAAAACAGTGCTTTGATTCGAATCTCATACACATGTGCCTTATCACAGGCCCCAGATGAAGAATCTGAGCAGGGAGATGCAACAGGTAATGTTGCTTAGGTATTATATTATTCTCAGGAAAAAGTTTCTTAAACTGTTTCAAATGCTGTTCAATCATATTCTTCAGTCTGAACACACTTTGTACAGATAAAATAGGGGCAAAGAGTATCTGAACAATCTTAATTAAGTCCAAAACAAACTGAACATATTCATTTTTCTCTATACTGTTGAGCAGAAAAGGCATGATCTTCAACAGTATCAGCATTTGCCCCGAGGACTGTTTCAGTTTATTGTCATTAGATGCCAAGGTAGTGACACTGATAGGGCAGGGTTTGTCACGTATGTCTATTGGTGACAAAGGAAAACTCTGCATGGCAGAATTGAACACATCCAACTCCATCTGTCCAGAGAGAACAAGGTGTTTTAGCACACACTTAATTTCCATGGGTGCAACACCCTCAAGAATGATGTGCATTATATCCTGTGGTGTTTGTTGAATGAGGTCAAAGGCTGGGAAATCAATCAGCTTGCTTCTTCTGTTTATACCATAGGTGGTTTTGAGAGATGATTTCAAGAAGTCTGTGCAAGCCTTTTCTATTTCACAGCACTGCTTAATATGTTTTTTCATTGTCCTTTTAGTAAAACTTAGTTCATTAAAATTAATTTGCATTTCATCAAAGGTACATTCACAATGCCTACACTTACTATATGCAAAACCAACTCCTTCCTTGAAACCAGCAAGCTCATGTTGGGCAAGTGTGTCACCACAGACCGAAACTACAGCACCAAATAAATCCATGCTACCACGCTGTGTTTGGATTTTGACACCATTATAGAGCAACTTTAAGTCTTCATTAATCCTTTGTAATACAAAATCAACACCACATTTGTCAATATCATCAGCTTTTGCTATAGCAAGGAGTCTGATTGCAGCAAGCTTTGACCTAAACTTGGGGTCTATGTTTCCTAAAGTATAATAAAACATGAATAATTTATTTACTGAAGCATGTGACCCAAGAGGATTGCATATCTCTATTTCATCAGCATACAAAATTATCTGTAAAGCAGAAGGTTCTTTTGAAAACAGTGGATGGGATTTATAAATGCTCCCATCAATAATGTCATACAAAAACCCATCTTTGTGGCAACTCTGAGGTGCGGTGTTGATCATGGCAAAAATCCTGGAATTGGACAACAACTGTTCAAGGCTCCTAATAAGGGGTATATAGTAAAAACTTCTGTTTTTGATGGCAATTACTCTTGACTGTCCTTTGTTAACTCTGCAAACCTTTTGAGACATAACTACCTCCTCTGGTATGACTGGGTTAAAAAGCCTCTGGATTGTGCTGTCCTGAATGTATGTGGAAGCCATCATGGAGAAAGGATCTTGAAAATTTTCCAGTTCTGCCAATACTGCCTCTTGTAGCTGCTCCATATTGTCTGAATGTCTTTGAAAGAGCGACTTCATGGTGTCCTTCATGGTACTGAGAAGAGCAGTTTGATACTGCTGGACTCCAGAGACAATACTGTTGACACCCCTCTGAAACAAAAACAACAAAGAAATATGAGCTATATACAGTTTGTTCAATATGAGACTAGCATTACACTTCTTAAGAACATTCTGAATAGGATTTCATACCAAAATGATCTCTGTCCAGTTCTTGCTCAGAATTCAAAAGTCAGAATTACACTTCTCTGGTGTGCAGACTTTCTTTTTGCTCTCGTTCCTGCACCCTTTTGACCTCTTTTCACACGTGCGTGTTCTCATTACTTAAAAACAACACTGTTCCCACTAAATGCAAATCTAAGTATTAACACTGTAATGCTTTTTTATATGTTTATGTTAAATATGTATCCATCTGGTGCTGGCCCGGCCCGTCTGTCAAATTTCAAAAAGTCAATGTGGCCCCAGAGCCAAAAAGTTTGTGTGTATCCTTGTCACAAAATATGACACTGTTGTAGCTCTGACAGTGGAATTATAAAATGGTCCATAGAATTAGAATTGTAAGTTTACATGCTTTCAAGACCTTTTCCCAGTCTTATTCAAGCACTTTTCAAACTCTATCAAGGACCAATTTTCAAGTCTTTATAAGCAAATTATGACTGTGGTAAAACGCATACTTAAATGCAGACACACATACATATATTCAATATATATTTTATTTCCCTAACACTTAGGTTTGTGCAATACCTGGGATAGGTGACATCTTTCCCGGACACTGATGGTAAATGCAGCTGCACATCTGACGAGATTTTCACTTGCTGTAGCAGCTCCTTCCTGTAGATATGTTGTGTTAATATACATTAAAAAAATAATATAAACACCTGAATGTTAACTGTTAAACATTTTCATTAGCAAACATTGCATCTTACCTGATTATCAGTATTTGGAGTCTGGAAATCCTCAAGCTCCGGACTTGACATTTCATTTGGAATGACAGGTATGTTGACCTCACTGTCGGTCCTTTGCATTCCTTGTGTTTTAGTGGCACAGTCAGAAAAAACTGGTATGTCAAAATGTTCACCTGCAGCATGTGATAAGTCAGATGATGCTGCTGTCATCCACTGGGTAGGAGGGTTCCCAGTCGCAAGATACAGAGCATGAGTGCGTCTGATATGGTAGTAAAAAGAGTTAAAGACTCTGTATTCCTCTGTACAACCATCTATTCCGCATATGACTCGGAAGTTTGGACTGCGGCTATGTGTTTTGTTAATATGGCTCAAGAGAGACTTCAATGTTAAGGCAACAAAAACAAAGCAAATCATACACCTCCAACAGGCCATGTTAAACCGCCAAAAAGAAAAAACAGGGCAGCTAGCTGAATGCAGACAGTCTATTCTTAGCCTAATGAAAATCTTCACTCACGGCAAAATCAAGTCATGCTAGCACTACAACACACGTTCGTAAACCTCTATTAGAAATTTAAATGTAGCAGAAGAAAGTAGACAAAACGTTCAGTCTAAGAAGCAAGAGCAGAAACAAATACCTTACTGCTTCACATCACTTTTGAGCTGTTGTTGGCGGGCTCATACAGGCGCTGCAGGTCATTACCAAATATGGAGGGGGGTCGGTTACATCAAAACTCTCATTAAATCTAGTTTAAACTCTAGTTATTGTGATTCAGTAAGGGACCACAACAGGAGTAATAATTAAAATGTAATTTATAGTTATAATATCCCCCTATTATGACTGTTATTACTTTACAAGTTTTAGAAACATTATTATGGTCTGCACCTACTCCCCCCTGACTGCCCTCATGTGGTCACGTCTGTCCTGTAACCGTTTGAAGGGGAGCGAAGAAGCAGGCTTGGACTGGATTCTGCTGAGGTAAGGAGAACTTTTACAGCATTTGATTTAAAAATTTTGTACTACTGGGAAAACAGCAGCCTGGTCCAGCAATCAGTTTACCCATGGATGGACTATCAGTTCTCATAATACGTCCACAAGTTTTTTGCCACTGTAGCCTAAAAGCCAGCTAGCTAAGCTTGCTTAGCTAATATTAGCTAACAGGTTTGGTCCTGCAATTTACGTTACAATGCGATTTTTTTTTTTGTTTACCATGACTAACCAATGGTGTTAAAAGTTTGAATATAATTTTCCACATAAAATATGTACATGTTTGATGTAATTAGCAGGACATGCAGACAGACTTGGTACTAATGAACGTAGGAACAGCAGATGCAGATCAGAGGCAGGTGTGCATGTCTTAGCTGAGGGACCTATGCAGGCTGTGGAGGAAAATGCTGAGAGTTTAGTTTCTGCACTAGTTGAGGCTCCTGTCAATCACTCTGGGTCCACTGTATACAGAAGGAAAATACATGTGTTGTATTTGAAAAGTCCATAAGGTGTTGTACTGTTTGAATGGTCTGACATACTTCTGAGCATGATTTTTTGAGCCTTGGCTTAATGTCGTGTTTTTTTTCATGCCCTCAGATAAAGGCGCAGTTAAAAGGAAGACACACGGAAATCATGGATGGACTAGATGATGTTACAGTATCAGTTCTAAATGGTATGTCAAGTTTAAGTGTCTTTAATAAAATAAAGTTGTCCATGCTGACATTGGTTTCAAATTTGAATTTTAACTATTTATGTAATCTCAAAACACCCAAATGTCAAAATTTTATTCTATTTATATTTATTTGTAGCTGGGAGATAAAACAGTAAGAGGACAATTTGGATTTTATTTGCCCTGTCAAGTTGAATACCATTAAATTTATAAGGTCCAAGTTTTTCAACTCTAAAAGGTTTATTACTATTTGACCTCTCTTTACAGCTGCCAACATAGATGAGGTTTTAATCCACACCCTCAGTCGTGATGATTTAAGAGATCTTTTTCCTGGTCCAGAAAACTTTCTCAGGAGGAAACAGTTGTGGGCTCATCTTCACAAAGAGGCAAGTTTTTGCTGCCTTTGATCTAAAAACGTGTAGTGCAGTTTTGTTTGTAACACCTACAACAATTATATTTTGAATTATTTTCTTAGGAGGACTATTCCACCTTACCAGACAAAGCTGGCCCTGGTGAAGCAGGAACTAGGTCTTCACCTAAAGGAACACCTCCATCTCCCCAGACATCCACTCCTTTGGTAAAGAAAACCCCAGAGAAGACTCTACAGCTTCCCAGTCCTCCTGAATATGTGATCTATACAGATGGTGAGCTGGAACTAGCTCGGAAACACTATTTTGAGATGGCCTGCACTGGTAGAGAGGGAGAAGCTGCCATGTCCAAAGAGCTGAGATGCAGGCTGGTGAGAAACACTGTCACCAGCATGATTTCAATCTTGAGAGCAAGTCGACAAGGAGAGGAGTTACGATACCCGTCCAAGTACGATGTTACTGCCATGGCTAAGAAACTAGTGGAGTATTATCCCATGCTACAGGATAACGACTTACCTGCCAAATATGTATGTGATTAAATTTTTTTCACATTTATTTCAGACTTCTGAAATTATATACGTGATATTACGTTTCTTTTTTTCTTTCAACATCTTATTCACCATAGACGAGCATGTACAGTTATCTTCAGAAGAGGATCCTGAATATTAAGTCCCCTCGAAAGAGGCAGGGTCCCACACCAGAGAGGGGCCGTTCAAAAAAAAGGCGCCACATTGAGTTCTCACCAAGTGACCAGGGAGAAGATGATGATGCAGATTCAAGTGGCGGATCAACGATTCTTTTGCCACCAGTGAGCAGTTCTGATGGCGACAGTTCAGGTAATTGACAAATTCTAATTATGGCAATAATGATGGACGTGAAGGCTGGATGACTTTGATAGATTGGGATGTCTTGATATATTACACTTTAAATTTAAACTTGATTAGGTTTTGATCTGTTGTGACAGGATGTGATTTTTCAATATTCATGTATTTGACTTTCTGTAGAATAACCATCATAAATATATAACACACAATGTTAGGCTTGCTGGCTAAAACACATAGTATCATTTAGATTGATATGTTGGATCCAGTTACTGATTCTGTATTTTCCCCTTTAGTCAACATGGATAGTCTAGCAACACAGGCCAGGCATTACAAGACTCTGCAGGACCTGTATAAGAAGCCAAAACCCAACCGAGATGCTGTTTGCCAAATTCTTGACCTCGAGTTTCAATCAAGAAGAGCCTTCATTGACAGCGATGTTCTGAAAGAAGAAGATAGGCCAACAAAGATTCTAGAGGCATATCCAGGTTTCAAGGAGCTTCACAATGTAAGTGACTTACTTTTCATCGTGGCTTTCTTATAAAGCAAGCACTGGTGCAGGTTTTAACATTTACTTGCACTATAGGTGATGGATGAGCTACGGCGGATCCTGGATAAGAACAACAACAAATTCATAACTGAAGTAAAGGCAAGATGGGAGGACTTCTGCTCCATGGTTCAGTTTTATGGTCTTTGGAAGAAGGTGTTAAAGCCACCGATGAACCAAAATAGAGGTTAGTCATTGTGCTATCTTTAATACATCATGTAGCTGTTTTCAGAGACATAAATATGTATAGGATTGTGTATGATAGTGCTGATTAAATAAAACTGGAACAACAGTACTGTTCATGGTGACACCTAATTTTCTGTGGTATCAAGATTAAGTTGCCAATCAAATTTAGATCATTTAGGATTGAACTAAACATTGATTTATTTTGTTCCAGTGGAATGCAACATCGCCCTGTTTAGGGCACTCCCCACACTCTTCCCCTCACCAACTGCGCCACCCAAGAAGCTGGGACATGCCAGTGAGGCATTGCTTCATGTCCTTCAGGTCAGAGTTTGTTCATATTGTTATCAGTTAATATATAGATACTTTATTGATCCCGAAGGAAAGTAGGCAATGTATGTCTGCAAGGGCTTTCACTGTACATTTTGGCAATTTATTTGGTCCTTTTTAAGCATCTCTGCTCCTAAAAATAATAGAATTTACATTTGAAAATTGATACTGAAATTTCTGCAGCACTATGTTGGTCAGAGGACAGCATGGCCTGCCAAAATACAAATACAGACCAATGTCTACAGGAAACACTAATAAATTGATTAAAAATAACTAATTAAACTAAAATTCATTAAAATCATAAAAATTCACAAAACAAACTGGAAGTAATAACAGATTTAAAACATTACAGGTGCAGTATCTCTGTCATTTCCCAAAGTATGTGGAGAATGACTACTAACAGTGACTAAGACACAAGTTAATCTTGTCATAATTATTTCATTGGCAGGCATATTTGACATTTTCTGTAGGGCATTTTTCAAACTAAAGAAACAAAATGATATGAAGATGAGCTGTACCACCTGTATTCTATGATTGTGATCATTCATATATATATATATACATATATACATAATAGTGTCTCAGTAGTTTGACTGCTCAGCTAGTTTTTTAATGTCTCTCTTCTCTGTTTTGTCCTTTTTTCTTTAGCCAACAGAAGATCCAGCCATCTACCTTCAGAGGAGATCTCTCTTCAGCCCTGTTTTGCTCTTTGATGGGTCCCACTGTATTATGGCAATTGGAACCACACCCATCACCACATTTGCTGAAGAAGACCTCCGTCAAGGTTTGCTGTATCTGATGGCATACTACTACACCTTGCATCTCACATATCCAAAGTGTGTGGCAACCCTTCTGTCTGTCATTCAGACTGAAGTGTTAAAGGACAGTATCCATGAGCGAGACACCACAAGCTCATACAAAAAAGCCATGGCAGAGTGGAAGGCTTTTATTCAGGAGTAGAGTTGTACAGGTACACGACTTTCATGTCTGTGTTGGAAAGTTTTAACCTAACATAAGAGCTGTAAAAAGACATTTAAATTCTTCATTTTTGTTTATCTAATACAAACACATCTTCTGTTCTTCAAATGTTCTGCTTTATAATGTGAGTTTCAGTAGCTTTAAATGTTGATTAGAGTTAATTAACTTTACCAGTTTTTAGTTGTAATTGAAAGTTACTATTAGTTCAATGACACCATGTATAATGTATAGCATTACTTGCATTACAACCTCAACATTACCATTTCTGTGTGGGTTTGTTTTGCACATTCATGTGTGCACTGCTGTATACTATTGTTGCTATTTGGAGAAGCAATTTAAATAAAGGCTGTTGTATATTGTACTGTGTTTTTGGATTCATTTAGTGTAAATGCTTTCTTATTTTAAGACAGAATATGTAGAATTAGCAATTCTTGAATTCAGAAGAACAGCTGTTAGTTCCTCTTGTTTTAAGAGTTTTTCTCTCAAAGTGAGAAAGAAAAAAACACTGAAAGAAGCATTGGCAGGCTAGTTTTGAGTTTATTTGACTTGATAAAGCACTTGAAATGAGTGTTAAACAACTTGTTTTAAGTTATTTCTCACTTGTCTAAAGACTAGATATTTTGTCTTATTTCAAGAAATCTTATCAAGTGTAATTATCTCAATCCACTGGCAGAATATTTCACTTGATTATAGTCTGAATCTTTCCAAATTAAGTAGTTTTTTCCTTATATTTAGACAGGTAGTTTTTGCAGTGCACTGCTGCCTCACAGCTAGAAGGTCCTGGGTTTGATTCCACCTCGGTCTCTCTGTGTGGAGTTTGCATGTTCTCCCCGTGTCTGCCTGGGTTTCCTCCCACAGTTCAAAGACATGCACTCACTGGGGTTAGGTTGATTGGTGATTCTAAATCGCTCAAAGGGGTGAATGGCTGTCTGTCTCTCTGTATTATCCATGTGACAGGCTGGCAACCTGTACAGGGGAAGAGGATGGGCCAGCTCAAACATGGGTCTAAAACTCTGAGTTCAGTTTATCATTTGCTGAAATAAGTTGCAGTAAACTTTTGTGTGCATGTTGGGGGGGTCCATCTGGGGACTTGGTCTTCCTTCCTGCTTTTGTGCTGTCATTTATACACACACCCGCCCTTTCTTTCATTTCCTTTTCTCTGCCTACTTTCTTTTCCCTTCTCCTCTCCCTTGAGTAATCTGCTCCTCCTAGCCTGTCATTCCAAAAATATGGATATTAATGCAAATAATAAAGAAAACGATGAGCGTGGCCTAGAGAGAATCTAAAGAGCAGTAACTGTAGTATCTGATATGCCTGTATTTAAACTTTATACGTGGTTTTATTTATCACTGTAAGAGAGATGCAATATAGCAGAGGCCTTCTTAGCTGAGGACCTCTACCTTAAAATCCACTCTCTTTTTGACCATATAAGGAAATACATGCATACCAGGGACTCTCTGAGTCACCTGAAACTGGTTCCAGCCAGTCTATAGGCGACATCCCAACACACAGAAGAGAAAAGATACAACACAGCAGAGCCTCAGTTCATGCTTCTCCTTGGTGCAGCAGCAGGACAGGAGAAAAAGCTTATCCTGTTTTTATAGCAGGTAAGCAGAGTAAATAAGAGAGTCACAGAATCTGAAGCCCTCCATGTGAATGTTCAGTGAATCAGACCAAAGTATTTACATGTGACTTTGATAAACATTAAGAAGTGCCTTTTTCAAATAAACAATAATGTGACTCACCACGGCGATGCGATGAATTCGGGTAAAGCAGTGTGTCTGTGTAAGCGGTGCTCTCAGTGTAGCTGTGAGATCAGTCCTCTGTTTATACTGAGAAAGTGAAAGTAGAAAGTTAAAGTCTGTCCTTCTCCCTCTGGGATTGCTCCATTTAAACAGATTAAGAAAAAAAGTCCCGTTCATGAGCCAGGTCCTTGTCCTGCTTATCCTCATGCTAAACTACAGCTTATACACTACAGTCAGAACTGAACAGTTTTCACAGCACTGTGCAAAAGTCTTGAACCACCCCTCAGGAGCCAGACTTTGTTGAAATCTTTGAGGTGCTCTTGAGCAACAGTTCAGGCATTCTGAAGCTCTGATAATGTAATGTTATCTCTGCTCTATGAATGATGAAGACTTTTTCACAGTACAGTTTGCCTACACTGGCTGATAATGTTAAATTGATTCTACAGTACAGGAAATGAATGTCACTTTAACTGGCTGTGAAGTTTGAGCACTCCCCAAACAGCTTCCACATGTGACCTGGTTCTGCAGACAGAAATTTCCTGGCTGCTCTCCCTGTTTCCTCAGTGTATTATCCGTTTTCCTGTAAACCCACTGTTTCATGAGAAGACCTGAAGACGCCCAAATAATTATTCAATTATTAGATTAGATTATTAGAATAGAATAGAATAGAATAGAATAGAATAGAATGCCTTTATTGTCATTATACAGGATGTACAATGAAATTGGAGGGCCACTCCTGTTAATAGTAAGACCAATTAACTGCATCCCAGACACCACTGACTCAAAGTCTCAACTCTATGTGAACACCTGTTCCACTAACCTAAATGATTCTGATACATGCCAAAGAAAGAGTGCAGAAAGCCAGAGATGGCACCCACCAGTCGATTTGTCTCACCTCGGCGAGGATGAGCAAAGAATTGTACGAGACATGTTGTTTGAAGAGTCAGACGTTTTTGCTAAAAGTGACTCAGACATTGGCTGTATCCCCAGTTTGCAGCTACAAATCAATCTCACAGACAATGCACCAATTCAAACTTCCTACAACTCAATTCCTAAACCATTGTACAAAGAAGTGAAAGAACATATCCAGAAATTGCTTGACCATGGCTGGATTAGGAAGTCCATATCATCCTACTCTTCACCAGTGGTCTGTGTGAGGAAAAAAGCCATGCCTTTGCGTCTGTGTGTTGACTTTCAGGCGCTAAACCGCAAAACTATTCCTGACCGCCATCCACTCCCATGCATTCAGGACCTGCTGGATAACTTGGGGGGTTATCAATGGTTTTCAATACTCGACCAAGGCAGTGCTTACCACCAAGGGTTTGTGGAAGAGAGCTCTAGGCACTTGACTGCTTTTAGCACACCCTGGGGGCTGTACGAGTGGACACGCCTCCCATTCGGCCTTACCAATGCCCCAGCTGTTTTTCAAAGGTGCATGGAAGGAGTACCTGAAGGGTTAAGGGATGAGTGTTGTTCCCCCTACTTAGACGACATGCGCCTTGTTTGAGTTCTGAGTTAGGATTTTAGGTTACTATGATTTTCTGTTATAGTCTATCTGTTTTGTTCTCATGTCTTAGTCCTTTGTATCTTGTCGTGGGTTGTTTTGTTTTGTTATATTCTTGAGGTTGTGCGTCTTATAGTTCAGTTTCTCAGTTTGTTGTTGGGTGATCTATTTAGTTATTTATGTATTCAGGTTTCTCTATTTATCTTGTCTGTTTTGTTCCCATATCTTGGCCCTTCTGTGTTTAGTTTCCCTTCCCATTGTTTCCTTGTGTAATGTTGCATGTGTGTTAGGTTGGGTCACTTCCTGTTTTATTTTGGCAATCTTGAGTTCCTTGTGTTTTGTATCTAGGTTTACTTCCCCTTGAACTGTCAGTGTATTATGTTCAGCTGTGCTCTCACCTGTTGCCCATTCCCTCGATATCCCTTTGTGTATATATTGTCTGTGTTTTCACTCATTCCTTGTCGTGTCCTTGTCTCTGCATGGTCTGTGTTGTCTTCACTGCCCTGCTGTGTGCCTCATGTCTCATGCCATGTTCTTAGTTCTTGTTATGTCCATAGTTACGCTTATGCTTATGTTTATGTTCAAGTTTAGTAACACGTACTGCTGGCACCTGTCCAGTCTCACTTTTTGTTTGACCTTGTAAAATAAAGTCCAAACTAAATTATAGCTCTTGCCTCTGAGTCCTGCTTTGGGGTCCTCTGCTTTGCCTGCACCAGGAGAACGTGACAGTTAATGACCTTAGGCGTGTCCTACACAGACTCAGGGAGCATGGTGTTAAATTACATCCTAACAAGTGTGAACTGTTCAAACGCCAGATCAGGTATGTGGGTCGTATCGTCACTAGTGAGGGTGTTCAGATAGATCAAGAATCAAGAATCAAGAATCAAGAATCAAGAATGCCTTTATTAGTCCCACAAATGGGGAAATTGCAGTTAACAGAACATCCATCCAAAACAAGCATAAACATAACACAGACAGGGGGGACAGATGTCTGAGGTCATGCAACCGTTTCTCAACGGCGCTACCTTTAGCAGAGAGACAGAAAGAGATACACTGGGATAGTTAGGTTCAAAAAATCATCTCATACTGTGTTCATAAAGAACACCTTACGAGGTTCCAAAAAACACCTCAGCAAAAAGCATATTGCACATATAAAGCCAGGATAGCAGTATGGTGGGTAGGGTCAGGGTCAGGAGGGGATGCAGACGGAGACGAGAGGGTGGGGGCATTGTGGAGCCCAGATGCCAGCTCCCAGCCAAACAGTTCGCTGATAGTGATGGAAGTTCATCAGCGGCCTTGGTACACCAGATCCAGCTTCACAAATCACAGAGAGGGCTGAGGGGGAGGGCGGCCGTTACGCATAGCTCTGGAGAGATATGATTGCCAGCCAAGGCCGGCTAGGGAGCCGAATTCTGATAATGCAGATGTTGTTTTGGAACAGGCTGCTTGTTTTTTCAACAGCCTTCAGTCTCACTGGGAAACCATTCAATAAATCCAATAATCCAAATTCATTAGTTACCGTCCTCACTGAGCAGAACCGTACCTTATCTCCAGATCGAACCCCTCTCACCTGCTACTCCCCAAGTCTACGGCTCAGGTTCATCAGGCTTTGAGTCTGAGTCTGTACCATTCTGGTCAGACCATCCACCTGGTTCGGCAGCCTCTGCAGATGTCGAACTGCCGTCCAGGTTTTCTTGATTTCTCGGTAAATCAGGTATCCTCCGAGCCCAAACAGAAAAGATACCGCTACCAGATAGCCAAATATGTAAGCGTCTTCCATGTCTTCCACCTCGAGGGCCGAGAAGCACACAGGTCTCCACGAGCTCCAAGAGTCGATTACGTATCCAACCGGGTCTGTTCCACTCGGACACGCAGGCTCCCCTTTCCCAGATCTCATAGTGGAAAAAATTCGATCAATGGTCTTGAAGGCCCAGTTTGCCAAATCCATATTGCTCTCAATCTTATTCTTATTCGAACAGTGTGCAAGAGACGCTCTCACAGCAAGCAGCAAGCAGGAAAGATAGGGAGGGCAGGGAGAGAGATAGAATGCGACCGTCCCCGTCAGAGGCTGGAGCAAGATCCCAAAGACCTGGAAGCAGTTTACCAGCTAAGAGACAGAGAGCCAAAGAACGTGGGAGAAGTAAGAGCCCTCCTTGTTTTTTTTTTTAGGCTATTATCGTACATTCATTCAGGAATTTTCTCGATTATCAAGACCACTGTTCAAGTTAACTGAGGGCCCTAATGAAGCTAATCGTAAACCCCATCAAAGCCAAACTAACAAGGCTATCCAAAGAAGTAGCAATACAGGTCAACTTCCATCAAAGACACCAATCAAATGGACACAAGAACACAGTGCAGTAGTGTCACGATTTGTTGACATGCTCACTAGCCCACCTACTCTAGTGTACCCAGATTTTGACTTGCCTTTTGTCCTTCATATGAACGCATCAAATGAAGGCTTGGGGGCTGTTTTATACCAACAGCAAGAGAACCAGTTGCGTGTTATAGCATATGGTTCCAGGACCCTTACAGCTGCAGAAAAAACCTATTATCTGCATTCTGGCAAGCTTGAATTTCTTGCTCTCAAGTGGGCTATCTGTGATAAATTCAGGGATTACCTTTTGTTATGCTCCTTCCTTCACTGTATACACAGATAATAATCCCCTTACATATGTTTTGAGCACAGCCAAGTTAAATACAGCCGGGCATCGCTGGGTGGGTGAACTAGCAGATTTTCACTTTACAATCAAGTACGGCCCTGGCAAGTCAAACATTGATGCTGACACACTGTCTCGATATCCTGTCCAGCTGCAAGTTCACTTGTCTGAGTACACAGAGACAATGCCTCCAGAGGTTATTTCTGCCATTTGACAAGGGGCCAAAGCCATGAGAGACAGTGATGTACCTTGGATTGTTGCTTTACAGTTAAACTCTAATGTCAGTGACACACCCAAAGATGGGTCACCTGGAGTTCACCCTGAAGACATCAGAGCAGTTAAGAAAGAGGATGCTTCAATCTGGGAGGTGATACAACTAAAAAAGAAGGGATGGAATGCCAATGAAAAGGACAAGAGACAGATGACACGTGACACACGTAGACTGGTACATGAATGGAACAGGCTAAAATCGGACCGAGGACTGCTTTACAGGTGTACTGGGCAAAGAAAGCAGCTAATTCTCCCAAGCAAGCTAAGAAAGACTGTTCTGAAATATTTGCATGATGACATGGGACATGTAAGTGCCGACAAAGTAATTCACTTGGCAAGAGAACGCTTTTATTGGCCCTTCATGCAACGTAAAATTGAAGATTATGTCATATGTCAGTGTGCTTGTATCAAAAAAAATGCAGCCTTGTATTCCAGAGAAAGCACCAATGGGTTCAGTGACCACAAGTACACCGTTTGGACATTTATCAGTTGACTATCTCCATTTGGAACCAAGTAAAGGTGGTTACGAGTACATTTTATTCCTCGTAGATCATTTTACAGGTTTTGCACAAGCCTACCCAACTAGGAATAAGTCTGGCAAAACTGCAGCTGAGAAAATCTTTTATGATTTTATTCCACGATTTGGATACCCTGAAAAACTCCACCATGATCAGGGCAGGGAGTTCAAAAACAGCTTATTCCAAAGGCTGCAACAACTTGCTGGGATATCCCACTCTCGAACGACCCCATACCATCCTCAGGGGAATCCGGTTGAACGTCTAAACAGAACACTGCTACAGATGCTACGCACGCTGCAGGAAGAAAAGAAATCAGAATGGAAAGACCACCTACCACACATTGTCCATGCGTACAATTGTACCCAACATGAAGCTACGGGTTACTCACCATTTTTTCTTCTATATGGCAGAGCACCTAGATTACCCGTTGATTTACTTTTTGGCATGAAACCAGAGAGTGAGTGTAGAACAAAACAAGAGTATGCAGAAAAATGGGCTTCTCGTATGCAAGAGGCATACAAAATTGCCCCGCAAAACAGTCAGAAAAGCTCAGCAAAAGGTAAAAGGTATTACGACCAACATTCAAAAGGCATCTCTTTACAATCAGGAGACCGAGTGTTAGTCAGAAACCTCTCAGAACATGGAGGTCCGGGTAAGCTGAGAGCTTACTGGGAACAACGCGTTCACCGTGTTGTTGAAAGTATTGGAGATGGACCTGTATATCGTGTCCAAGCTGAGACAGGGGACCGTAGTCTTCAGGTCTTACACAGAAATCTGTTATTAGCAGTCAATGATTTGCCACTGGAGCGAGATTTAAGTTGCATTGTAAACAGGAACCAACAAAAACGGAGGAAAGACAAAAGACGATCCCAGGAAGCTGCTGAGAAAAAGTCAACAGTTTGATGAGGAAGAAGGGTATACATACTGCTGGCAGCACATACCTGCGTATGATTTGAGACCCAGACATAGGCCACAATCAGATCCTAAACTTAGGGCTGCAGCTCCTGAATTTCAACCAGTGAGACAGAGTTTTCAACTAGCCAATGAGCAGAAGCGCCCCATGCTGCAGGGTGAAGTACACCGACCGAGAGTAACAACTCCAGTTCTTGTACCCGATTCAGCACCACGACCAGCTCTGATGGTTACAGCACCTGTTGAGGAGATACCTGTGAATGAGCAAGTGACATTATGGATGATGTGAGTGGAACCATGCCAGGGGAGGAAATTGGTCACGGAACACCCACACCAGATGATCAAATGTGTGATAATGGGTCTAGCACAAACACATCAGAAGAGGGCACCCCAACAGTACGACGGTCTACTAGAATGGGTAGGCCACGGTAGATGTTCACTTACAACCAGCTGGGACAACCGTCCTACCAACCATGGACGCCAGGAGTGAACATGATGCTTGCCTGTGTTCCTTGTCCTGTACCTTGGTATCCAGCACAACTGGACATGTACTCTTATCCTACTTCAATAGGGCCATGCTGTAAAGGGCTCTAAGATGAAACACTGTGAGACTGCATACTTACCACTGCTGGTACGAGATGCCGGAGTCATCTCTTAAAGCAGGGGAGAGTGTAACGGATTGAAACAAATTTTGTGTTAAAACAGAGACCCCCCCTCTATTTTTTTTAATATACTATTGTGTATTTCTTCAAGTCAGAGGCACAAAATGTATGTCACCGATAGGGGGTGCTATTGCGTTACTAGAGGGCGGATGCGCAGCCGCAGCGTCAGAATTAAATGAGCTGGTGGCCTGTTATCATCGTCTCCTCTCCGTCTTTTCCACAGCCACTGCATTAATTCCCACCTTTGGGCAACACAGCCTGACCTCAGCTGTGTGCCGCTTGCTACCGCCCAGCTTCCCCTAGGGCTGGCACCGGTAACAATAACAATTAATGATTAAATGCAACAGAGTGGGGTAAAGATAGAGTAAAAAGAAGTGTGGCCCCTGGGTGGCTTAGTGTTGAAGCCGGCAACCACATACACATGGCGTGTTCCGGTGCAGGCGGCGCGGGTTCGAGTCCCGGCCCTGTATCTATCCCCCATTTCCTGTCTCTCTCTCCACTGCCCTTAAAAGCCGCTGTGGCCAAAAATGCAAAAAAAAAAAAAAAGTGAATGAAAAGAAGCAGTGCATCATGGGAACCCCCCAGCAGCCTAGGTCTATAGCAGCTGCAATGGTGTGACAGATAAAACATATCCTCATACAACTCAGTGCAT
This sequence comes from Archocentrus centrarchus, assembly GCF_007364275.1. Taxonomy (NCBI): domain Eukaryota; kingdom Metazoa; phylum Chordata; class Actinopteri; order Cichliformes; family Cichlidae; genus Archocentrus; species Archocentrus centrarchus. The sequence goes on along the minus strand of NC_044353.1, from coordinate 1,142,926 downwards.
TTATTCAAAGTAGCAAATCAGACAGAAAAGACACAAATGATCACAGTCCCGTGATGCATACCAACATCCTCCTACTGTTTTTTACATCTCACTTCCTATCAGCAGCTCCACCTAGTGGTGTGGAGTGGCATGACACTACATAACATTTCCTCCCTTCGTAAGGTTTAAATTTCCTCCAAAGAATACTAAAGACGCTAACCCATTAGGAGAATGCATTTGAAAATGATCTGCACATTTGTAGTAACAGCATTATAAATCAAAGGTGCTAATAACAATAAAATAATCCTGTAATTTTAACTAAATTTTCTCAGTTTTATTCCTGTAATGAACAAATTAACCCACGTTAATACTTAAAGAAGACTTTTGGTAACCAGGATCTGAAATAAAATTTCCAACCCTTCCATAACCTTAGGTTGCTTCTCCAAAACTTTTATGACATGACAAAATCTCTGTGCTAACTGGGGTTATATTTTGCACATGGGAGCTTCCCAAGAGGAAGTGAAACATGCTGGGCAGTTTCCAGTCCTGTAGTAGTAGGGTCCTGTCCAGTAACTAGAGCACAGCGCGCCAGGTGGGATGCGTTCCAATTCCTCCCATCATTCAAGAGTTGGTTTAATTGTTTAATAGTGAGCTGCTAACTATATGCAACATGACCAGTCACAGAGATTGTGTGTTATATTAGCTGATGCTGCAGTTTTGAAGCGCCTAGCAGATGAAATGTGTGCTGATTGTGAACGGTTCTTTTTTCCTCCCTCAAAATGAGTTATTACTGTCTTTACAACAATTTCAGAGTGTTTATCTGAAAGTTGGTCTTTGTCCTCCTTCACATGGTTCAAAGTATTAATGGTCTGTTTTCCTCTCCCCAAGTTTTCCCTTGTTGCTGACCATGTGAGAAAAGTCTTCACCTGTTCCATGCTGTTCCTTTGTAAGCGTCCCAGAGTCTGTACTGACCTCTCCGTGTGACCTCCATCTCCTTCCCCTATCTTTGCTGATTTAAAGTTAAATGCTGCTGCCCTGCAGAGAACTGCTATCAAATAAAGCATCTGTCAAATAGTAGCTTGTGTCAGGAAAATCTGAAATTATGATCAGACAGGTTGTCTTTGTGAGGCTTTAACTGACCTTTGCAAAGGGGTCAAACATAAAGAAGGATAATAACCACAGACTCATTTATATAAACAGGTTGTGTAGCCTCCATGGACACCATACATTCAGAATATCTGGGTGAAATTAACTTGGACAGTGGAATCTATCTTGTAATGAAGGATTGTATAAAGGTGAAACATGATGCTGTGGAGGCAAATCAGGGTTGCACACCTGAATTTAAATAAATTAAGACCAGTTTGTTTTTGTGAGTCCCTGCAAAAGTACCTGTACTATGTTTATATATTTGGCCTGCAAATATATAAACATAGTACATCGCTACATGTTTGACACACAGTCTCTGGGCTCATACTAAGCACACTGCCTTACAGTGAGTGGCCTGACCCCTTTACCTCTGCAGGACTGGCTCCTTTTAGGGGATACTCCCTCTTGTGGTGTAATGAAGGAATAGCCGCTCTTTGAGTACTCATTAAAGACTGGAGTACAGGCTGTTTTGTGACAACTAAAGAACATAACACGTTAACCATCTGAACATTATAACTGTTGGCATATATGTATAATATGCTTTCAATTGTAAAAAGGACAGCCTTTGACACTGTCTTTGACATGTGATGTTCATTGGTGGGCGTGAATAAAGGCATTTTAACTTTCTGATGTGTACGAGCAGGTTTTCCTGCTGATTATTTATTTGGTGAGTTTATTCTGTGCTTTATTTTTAAAGTTTCAGATGGGTATGAATTCATTTCCATTGTTTCTGTGAGCAGTGTGCACATCTTCAGCGGAGGCTGTGACACCCCTTTGCCATCAAGACTCCGCCCCCATGAATCTGGCAGCGCTCTGTTCTCCAAGACTGCTCACACAGCATGTGGATCTGTTGGCTTCTTCACCTACGACCTGCAGCATCAATCTACACACCAAGCTGAAGGAAAATGGCTGTCATGTTCTCTGTTCCTTATGACCACATCCTTTACTCCAGCTGGCACACAGTCAGAGTCTTTGACGATAAAACTGCCTGTGACGAAAGCCTGTACAATGAGATTGTGACGCAGAGATGACCATGAGTGGCACGGCTTTAATCACTGCAGGCAGAGACTTCACTTACTAAAGTCCACATTTGGTCATTTTATTTCTCAAGGCTCAATATACAACAATGAACTCAGCTGCAGGTAGTGACCCATTCCAGCAACCCAGACAAAGTAAAGTGGGAAAAGCAGCCAACTGGGTAATTAGCAGTAGTGATGTTAGGTCTGAACTGAGTCTGATCCACTGTTATAGCAGCATAATCATAAGCACCTGGATCCTGTACAAATGAGAACTTCAGTTTCTGCCCCCTCAGTCCTCTGTGAATGTGCTGTGGAAGTTACACCAAAAAGAAGGAATCACCTGAGCCCCAACACTGTCAATTTTTTATTCATGAATAAAAATTAATCAAGTACCCCACCTCCACCCAAGCACTTCCTGTAACTATGTTTATCCACAAACACACCATACACTGTCTCTATACAGTACTTTATTAATATACCACTTAGATATACCACGATCAGCAAAGATTTATTTAATCTGGTTTTACAATACCTCAAATGGAGATTTTGACATAATAATTGTATAATTATGTTAAAGATCCCCCAGTCAACATGTAACACAACAGCAGGAATACTTTACATCAAATGCCCAGACATGATCAGTGTTTTGATGGAAATGTGCTTTTTAGTTTGTGACGTCAACAAATATTCTATATTTAACCTGTTTTGCATGGAAAATTCACCAAATTCAAGGTCCCACCATTTTGCCAAATCTAGGGAACAGTAAATTTGAATTCTAATGTTATATTTGGTCAGTTATAGTTGTCATTTTACACTGTAAATATGACTGATCTGGCGGTATGGCCTTAAGTATTGTCGATGTGTGCATATAAAAAGATAGCAATACAAACTGCTAATGGGCCTTCAAGAGGATGTGGGGGGAATTTTTTTTTGCATTTCCTCCAAAAGCCAGTGTGCTAGCTAGCGGTCGATTGCCAGGTGCTGCACCTTGCTGAGGCGCCCTCGTGCAGGGCTGAGGATTTCACCACTTTACTTTTGGAGCTCTGCTGTCACTGCATTTAGCAAACAGGAGCGGACTCCGCCCGGGCTAGCTCGCTGCTATCATTGCCACTTGTGCCTGTATCATTTAAACAAAATTTGCAATCTACCACAGAGCACGGGCAGTAAATACCAACCTTCATGTACTTTGATACACAAATTGAATTTTAATGCAAAACTTAGGGCTGCAACGATTCCTGAAGTAACTCAAATAATTCTTAAAATCCTCGATACAAATTTGTTGCTTTGATGTTTCCTTTTAACTCTACAGCTCAGGTGTCGCCGTGTAAGTGCAGCATTTCACCCATATTAGTTTTTTCCATCCTTTGGAAAAAACGACCCTTTAACAGGAGTGGATCATGGCTGACAGGTTTTTTCACGCCCCCACTGCTCTGTGCTTTGAGTGTGCACACATGTTGTGCTTGCTGTGCAGAGAATGTTAGCTGTTGTTTTTTTTTTCAGCAGATATTTTATGTGCTGTCTGTCTGCACATGGGCAGACATTACTGAGACAGTGAGCTCGGGTGGAGTGAAAGGAAACGTTTTTCTAGTCCAAAGCAGCAGCGCTTGTTCCTGTAAACACTGTGAAAACATTTACAGAGACACAGCTGGAGGTCCTTCATCAACCATGTGATCGTGAAAGAACAGAGAACTCTGTAGCTGCTCCATCCACCCTGTTTGTTTCACACAGGGAAAAATCTGCAGTATGGAAGTGAAAATATGCAGATGAACTGTTAATACTAAAAATAATTTCTTATCCAATTATTTGATTAATGGATGGAGTAATCAATAAAATACTTGATTACAAAGATAATCAATAGTTGCAGCCTTACTTGTGTTCAGAAAGCTATAGTCAAACAATAGTTTTCAGCACCACTGTGAACCCAAAAGTTGTTCGTTACCTAGACAGAGCTGGGCATTTTGTGTGAGGTTGCCCACAAAACAAAAAGATTAACATTATTAATCCAACATAAATGCAGAATGTTTTCCAATATTTTACATAATTTACTTTAAGGTTTCAAGGTTTCTTTATTGTCATATATATGTAAACATATAATGAAATTTTGCGTTCCAGAACACTCATCCAAGAAATACAAAAAAACAAAAGCAAACAGGGGGGACAGGTGTCCTGAGGTCATGCAGCTGACTTGCAGCGCTACCTTTAGCAGGAAAACAGAAAGAGATACACTGGGATAGGTAGGTTCAAAAAAATCATCTGGTACTGTGTTCATTATGAACACCTTATGAGGTTCCAAAAACACCTCAGCAAAGCAGCAGCACATTTAAAGCCTGGAGAGCACTAGGGTGGGTAGGGGAGGGGCTGCCAGTGGAGACGAGCAGGATACTGTGATGGCCAATCAGCTTCCAGACCAGCAGTTCATGATAATGTTCATGATAAGATGGTACAGTCAGCCTTGGTTGCCAGGATACCAGTTCATACAGGTCACAACACAGGGCGGGGGGGAAGAGCATCTGTTTACAGACATCTCCAGGAGACGATTTAGACAGACAGCATCCAAGGCCGTCTGGGAGCCAAACTCCAAATACTGCAATTGTTTTGGTTCAGGCCGTCATAACTCTTTGCTGACAGACTTACAGTTTTCTGGTTACCGCTCAGAAATCCAATAATCCGAATTTGGTTCTACTCCACCACACAGAACAGAGACTCCAACACTCCTCCAGATGTAATCCATTTTGATTCAGCTCTACTGAGTCTGATTGAGTTCGTACAGTTTCTGCATCCCTCATAGGCAGCCTTACTAGGGCCTGAACAGCTGCCCAGAAACCAGGTATCCCCAGGTCCAATTCGGGAAAAGAAATCCTGGTATCAATATAAATGCCACGTCCACACAGTGCAGCCAGGAACGTTATCTTCCATCCCCACAGGAATCCATAACATAGCCAGCCAGTTGTGTAGTCAGACCAGAGGAAAGAGGGTTCCCCTTCTCCCAATCTCCTCGTGATGAGAATTTGATCATCAGTAGTGTTGAGAGACCAGCTGACCAGATCCATAATTTAATTTCCAGTTCGGGAATGTGTGAAGAGATGCTCTAAGCAGCGAAGCGGCAAAAAGCAGGGTTAGATAGGGAAGGCTGGGGAGAAGAGGAAAATGCGTCCGTCTCCACCGAGAGCAGGGAAAAAAAAAAAAAAAAAAAAATGGTTTATGGTTCCATTGTGGCTGTTGTCTGGTTCAGCAAATGCGAGGTAATGCTAAACCTTAGAGAGGGAATGCAAAAGAGAGAACAAAATCCCTCACATTCCCTCGTGCCTGTTTGGCTAGACCAGTAGCAAAGCTATGGTGTAAAAAGGGAAGTAGGTCCTGACGAGCTAGCTAGGACTGAGTTTATGGAGGTGCCGTTAGAGCCAGTGTTTTCAGAGTGATAGTGGAGATGATAAAGTGCTTCTTCAAAATATCTGTAACGTGTTGTCAAAGCTTGGATTGTGTCCCTTTGTGTTCCCAAGAAATGCTGGTGCAAGTGGAGCATCAGGCAGTCCAGAAATGGGTTCGGGTTCCAGTGACAGATGACTGCTATGATTACTTGAAATTCATGCAAGAGTGTAAGTTCAGTGCTAATTATGTTGGTGTGGCAGCTGCCATTAAATGAAGTAAGCTTAGTTTTTCTATCTCAAAGGTCTTTCCCCATCATAAATGTATTTTTTGGCCAACAATCTGCAGTTCAATCAGTAACAGTGCCGTGCCTTTGCCAAGAGTCTGGGACATAAACTCTGGGAAGTCATATAATGGAGTTGAAAAATGAACAACTCTTAACCAATTTCAAAATCTGTTGGTGGGTTCTGCTATGTGTAATTGCATGTTGGACCTAAGGGATAAAACATGGTCACTGTGTGAATAATTATTGGTTTAACTAAGTTTGGAGGATGGCGTGTCAAAAATAGGACAGGCATCATTTATGAAGGCGAGGATTTGTCCAACAACTCTTAATAGCAAGATTTAGGCCCATCTGTGTGTTCCTCATGTCCAGCCTGTTTATTAATTCCCCTCTCTTTATTGAAGTAATGGGCATTGTTGAAGTAATAATTCATTCATTATTGTTCATAAAAATGGTCATGTAAAATTTTGGTGAACTGGGTGCCAACAATAGAGGCAACACTTCTTGATAAAATTTACTATTTAAACCAGCAGCTCATTGTCTGAAAATGTTATTTGAAATATTTTCTAATTATAAATGCGATTGTCCCTTAACACTTCTAACCATGTGCTCTAAATTAGCAGGTTAAGATGAGTATTTTTGTTCCCTTCCAGTTCATGCTAAATTCAACTTGGCAAGTGGAGTCTCTGTAGACCTGAAGGACTCATCTGGAGTCGATGTGGATGCTGATATTTTTGATGAACTCCTGAGGTCTGCTACAGTATCTTTCAAAGTAGTCACTGAGCGCTTTGGTAAGACATAAAAGCATTAAAACAAGTGTTACTTCTAATGCATTTAAAAATATATATAAATCAAAAGTTATTTTGTTTACTAATGAAGCTTCTACATTTTATACAGTGGCCCCCGTTAAAGAGAGCGAGGTCACAAGACCAGAAGTCTCTCTGATCCAACAAGAAAGAAACTTGTCAATATTTTAGTGGCAGATATGATTGAAAGTCATGGATATGTAATCAATAAGCCTCAGCCGCCTGTATGGGGGGCAGAATTTAACCTTTATTTTTTTGACTGGTAGCACTGTAATTTCATCTTAGTTAAACACATATGTGATGTGGCAGAAGTGATTTTAATTTTCTGTGTGTTATTGGTTTATATATTTGCATGTTTTTAAATATATATATATATTGCATGCTTTTATTGTTGTGGGGTTTTTACTTCCTGCCACATCAATCAGCGCAATGGGCAACACCTGCTTGGTGACCTTTTTAAAGGGTGGACACAGTAGAGAAGGGGACTGGAAATGAAAGAGAAATGAAGCTGGAGGGGGAAGAACAAGAGAAAAAAATTAAAAAATTAAAAAATTAAAAAAAATAAATGGACTCAGGGATTTGGGCTGAGTCCGAGCGGAGGGAAACTTGAGCAGAGGTGACCCAGCAGACCAGACACACACACGGATGCCCAGAGGAGAGGCAGCGATGGACTCGTCTGTGGATTTTGGTGTTGGGGGAGTTGAAGTGAGTCATGGAGTTGGGTCCGGTGCAGGTGTGGCCTCCAGCGGGACACCTTGGGTGAGAGGACTGGTTGCTGCAGTGGGCCGAGAGAATTAGTGTGGGACTGGAATGAATGCATAATGTGTAACCGGACTGCAAGTTTACCTCCGTTTTTAGTTTGTGTTGCCTTTGCCCTCTGTTCATTTTTTTTATTGTAAATAAATTGCATGTTTTGACAGTTCATCGGTTCAGTGTACCCTTTGGCTACCACCTATTTTTGTGTTTTGTCTTTTTTTTAAAGCTGCTCTCCACCTGATTTAATTGAACTGCCCCCCTCTACCACATAACACATGTATGAAATCCACAGAAATGTTACAATTATTTGAAAAACTAAATTATTAACATGATTATTTAGATAGTTTGTAATTGCTGAGAAGGGGCTTAAGAGGTTTTAAGTTTACTTATTGAATAGGTGGAATATATAATTTCTATTCATAACCCTTTGCACAGTTGGTGTGTTTGTTTAACCCCGATGTGAAATGGCAATATTTTAGGAGAGTCCCTCCTGTCAGTGTCCGCATTACCTCTTTCCCAGTTTGAAAGATAATGGCTCACCGACTGGGTATGTGAGTATTAATTTGCAGGAACCCTGAATGTTCTCTTCTTGGGTTGTTTGGATTTTAATTAATTTTTTATGGGGACAATGTTGATTAACTGTTGCAACTGTTAGGGATTATTTTTTTACTCAATGAATAAAAGGACAAATGTTTAAAAGTAAACTCCAGTAAGTTAATAAACAGTGGATCAACCAAATAATAAACAATTAAATAATACATTAGACAGAGAGCAACAGATCAGAAAGTGCAGACTAACCTCAGTCTCAGTGCATCTCATCTTGGAAGTTCGGCCACAGTACGTACAATTAAATCATCACCAACATCACCGTGTTCTGTTATTAATCTGGACAAGATTTCTCTGTATGACAAATTAAAACATCAGGAAGAAGATGTGCTTTATGGCTCCATCGCTGATGAGAGAAATCTGGGTCATGAAAAACCAGCTTGAACAAGACTAAATGACGAAGGCCCCAGAATTTGTTTTAGATAATGGCAGTATAAAGATGTTATGGATAGACAGGAACATGGGCTCAGAGAGAGAGAGAGAGAGAGAGAGAGCACACACAGGCCTGTCTGTCTACTCTGAGTCCCCACATGCATGTGTGTATTTTTTTTTTCTGATTCTTTAATATATTAAATGTCTGACTTTTTTTTCATTGACGTGTTTCAGGTGTCTTCCTTCACAAACAAAGCTGTTTACCTGTCAGTTTGGTGACCCCGACGTGATAAGGACTGATAACAGGTAATGACAGGTGATTTGTGAAGGAGGATGATTGGCAAAAGAGGACGGAGGGGAATATTTTCTCCAGGACTCACCTTGAGACTTTAACTCCTCAAAACACTCACAGGAGGCCTCATGAAAAAGGTAAGCAGAAACCTGTTTTTAAATAACCGAATTCTGCAGAATTGGACGTTAAAAATTTTCTGTGAGTGAAGAGGAGGTAAGGTCTCGAGAATTTTAGAGAATCTGTTAAATAAACGATTTGAAATTTACACATATTGAAGCGACAGAAAAACAAAATGGGGTTGACATTAAGAATTAAAAATAGTGGGTAAAAGAAACAAAATGAGTGAAGTGATAAGAGTTGATATGAGTGAAAAAGGATTGAGAGATACTGGAACTGTAAAACTGCCCTATAGCATTAGGCTATTGATCAAATTTATTTATTGAAAAACCGTGGAGTGTATGTGTGGTTGGAAAATTGGACTAAAATAGACTAAAAATAACTCCTGATATCCACAGCATGAAGAACAGTGTGAGAATTGGCTTTATAGCATGAAAGACTGCAAAAAGTACTGAGTGTTGTCAATTTATCTGTTGGCTTACCAGAGGCTGATTTCTGGATAGATGCTTGCATTGGCCTACGGGCAGAGGCTCATACCTGCGTAAGACGGTTAAAATATTGACATTCTTGTAGCATAGACTAAGCTAGTTTCATTGAGAGAAAGTAAGGATTGAAAATCATTGATTGGATTAACTCTCGTGGTATACATTGGCAGAAAGTAAAAATCGTAACAAAAGTGTTGTATGAATAAAATGGAAACTAAGAACTTGGCATGAAATTGTTAGTAAAAGTTGTAACTAAAAATGTGAATGAGGAGGTGTGTGTGTGTGTGTGTGTGTCTGGCTCAGAGAGACAGAGAATAGGAGAAAAAGGAAAATGGTTGTAATGTTTAGCAACTGGAGTTTGTTTTGCTTTGTTTTTGTTTTTGGTATGAATGGTAGAGTTAGGGAGTGACGGTCAAGAGCTCTCGGGGTTAAGGTACCAGGGTTAAGGTTTACCCCTGATACACAGTGAGTATTGCCTACCATTGAAGGACATAAAACTGTAAAAATAAAAAAAAAAAAAAAAAAGGGGGGGGTGGGGGGGCAGTCAGGAGTTTGTTAACTGATTTTCATAAAACAAAGCCAATATAACAGACTAATGCCTTGAAAATCACAAATTGAGGTATTGCATGCAAATCATGTTAAATGGTGATTAAAAAAAAAAAGGTTTCTATGAGAAACTCAGTTTTAGTGAAACCTAAAAAAAAAAAAGGTTAGAGGAAAAAAATAAAACAGTGCATGTGAATATTTTGTGACACACAGCTTAACTGAAGACACAAGACAAAGCTACCAAACCTTGAGCCTCCGCTCTGCTAAAAAGCAAAACACTGAGAACTAAAAACTTGTTTATGAAAACGTATGATAAAATAAAGGTACCTGATTTACACTTTTGTGCATTTACATTTATTTATTTGGCAGATTTGTTTAAAACTAAGATTATATGAGAAGAGCAGAGATCATTCTGAATTTTGAATGTCTGAACAATTTGATATTAAATCAAGCATCCATCCATCCATCCTCTTCCTCTTATCCGGGGCCGGGTTGCGGGGGCAGCAGCCTAAGCAAAGAAGCCCAGGCTTCCCTCTCCCCAGCCACCTCCTCCAGCTCATCCGGAGGGACCCCAAGGTGTTCCCAGGCCAGCCGAGAGATATAATCCCTCCAGCGTGTCCTGGGTCTACCACGGGGCCTCCTCCCGGTGGGACATGCCCGGAACACCTCACCCAAGAGGCGGCCAGGAGGCATCCTAATCAGATGCCCGAGCCACCACCAAGCATTAAAGGAAAAATCCAAAAAGGTAACAATATAAAAAATCAGTATGCCCTTTAGATAAATAAGGTAAATTAAAGTTCCTGTGAACGGCTAATACCTGTACCTTCATTAGCCAGGGCCCAGAGGCTAGAAATAACAATAACTCCAATAACAGCCAACAAAGCCAATAGAGCAAAGTTAGTAAACAAGGCCAAAGGCTGAAAGCTATCGAGCAAGGCTGATGGTAGCTGCTGCTGAGCTAGTAATAGCTGCTGCAGAGCCAATGTTGTCGGTGACAATAGTCCGGTGGGTCCACATTTCTTCTGGCTTATCCCAGCTGTCATAGGGTGAGAGGTGCGGTACACCTGGAGAGGTCCCCAGCCAGTTGCAGGGCTAACACAGAGTGACAATCATTCACATCTATGGGCAATTTAGAACCACTAATTAACCACTAATTAACCTAACCCCACTGACCGCATGTCTTTGGACTGTGGGAAGAAACCGAAGAACCCACACAGACACGGGGAGAACATGCAAACTCCACACAGAAAGGCCTGATGGAGGACTCGGGCCTGGACCTTATTGCTGTGAGGCAACAGTGCTAACCAAGTTGATGCAATTTTATTTATTTTAAGGAAAAGTTTAGTTTTAGTCTTTATTAAAGACTAGGAGAGGGACGATCTGAATGCAATGCAATATTTATTAAAGGCTTGCAAGTCGGAGCAGTTACAGGTAAACACCATCAAGGTAGGAGAAGTGCTCAGTCACTGTCCATCTTTGATACACAAGAAAATGTCTGTGACAGTTCACAAGAACTCAAACAGACAAATGACTCAGGTGTTATCTATCATGAACGCTGGGTTAATGTTTTTTAATTTTAGACAATATTAAAACTCTACATCACATCTCTATGTATATCTGCTATGTTATATCAAAGCTAGATTATGCATATAGAAAACATGAAAGATTAATACTTATCTAAATTTTCCCAACATTTATATAGAACAAAATCACAACAGTTGCCTCATGTGTGTGTGTGTGTGTTAATGGTGCAGCTGGAGCTGCGGTCGGCCCCCAGTCTCATCTCCTCATCGCCGCCGCCACCGCTGGGAGCGCGGTCGGCCCCTGTTTTACAACTACTCTTTCAAGAATCTTTGAGAGAAAAGGAAGGTTGGAGATTGGCCTATAATTAGCTAAGACAGCTGGGTCAGTGATGGCTTTTTAAGTAGAGGTTTAATTACAGCCACCTTGAAGGTCTGTGGTACATAGCCAACTAATAAAGACTGATCATTTTTAAGATTTAAGCATCAATAATTGGAAAAAAAGCAGCCGAACATGAAGAATAATCTTTGAGATGGTTATGAGTAATTTTTTCTCTAATGTCTAAAATTTTATTTGTAAAGAAATCCATGAAGTCACTACTAGTTAACGTGAAAGGAATACTCGGCTCTACAGAGCTCTGACTCTTTGTCAGCCTGGCTACAGTGCTGAAAAGAAACCTGGGGTTGTTCTTATGTTCTTCAATTAATGATGAATAGTAAGATGTCCTAGCTTTACGGAGGGCTTTTTTATAGAGCAACAAACTCTTTTTCCAGGCTAAATGAGCATCTTCTAATTTAGTGAGACGCCATTCCCTCTCCAGCTTTCGGGTTATCTGCTTTAAGCTGTGCGTTTGTGAATTATACCACGGAGTCAGGCACTTCTGATTTGAGACTTTCCTTTTCAGAGGAGCCACATATTTTCATCATCCACATTAAGACACTCACGTCTATCTGTGCTATGTAGTCAAAGAAACTCCATATGGAATCTGCTGCTTTCTCAGCAGACTGCTGCCATTACTTTGAGGACCAGTGTAGTGAGAATACACACAGCTGTCCGATGGCACTCCCAGCTTAACCTTGGAGAGCGGAAAAATGATTTCATTTCAATCCCCAAGGCTTTTAAACAAAATGACAAACATGAAAGCAAAGATCAGTTTATCTGTAATTTCAGTTAGTTTTAGTTATTTTGTAAACTCTCAATACAGTTTTTTTCCTTTTAATTATACCGTATTTTTCGGACCATAAGGCGCACTATCAATGAACGGGTCTATTTTCACACATAAGGCGCACCGGGTTATAAGGCACAAGATAAAAACGTATGTAGAGCGACGCAAAAGCGTCAGGTAAGTCTAACTTTATTCAACTCATTCACAATTACTCAGAATATTGTTCAGTTGTAACAAATACAGAAAAATACCCTCACATTTTAAATTCCTCATCTTCAGTGTCTGAGTTGAACAGTTTGATGATTTTGGCATCAAGCATGCCGGGTTCCCTCTCGTCATTATCCGAGTCAGTCTCGTTGTTGTTACTGTTTTGTTTTGGTTGCAGCACACAGCAACCATTTAATTATTAATAAAAGGGCAACTTTTGAGACAGCTAACAGCGAGTTTTGTTGCACAAAAGTTGGCAACAGCATCGGCCGCTGATTGTTAGATTACGCACAAATATCCAGGGCAGCATAGATGAAAATAGGCCAGGAACATGTAGAATAAAATCCGTCATCGTTTTCTGCAGTTTACTGCGTACGGTTTCTATTTTTGGAACAATGCTTCCACTTTTTGAATTTATCTCAGCTTTGGCTGCTTTCCACACCTGCTGCGCCGCATTCACAGCTTGTTCCTGTCTAATATCGTCAGAGTCATTTTGTGAATCAATGATGAATTATTTTTAAAGAATTCAATGAGGCCTTTGAACTGATCTGCCAGACCAGAGGAAATATCGCTGCACACCACGCAATGGTGCAGTGGTGTGGATTCCTCGGCCATCGGCGGTCAGACTGGAACGCTCAACTATTTGACAAGCCTGAGCAGGATGCAAATTTCAAACGTAACGCTCTAACTGAGAAGCTTATCTTCACACCAAAAGGCCCATAAACAGCTATTGTAGCAGAGCTGAAACTGCTATTCAAATGTGAATCAGCATGATGCTATCACCAGCTCTGTGGAGGATTCACACTCTACCATTGCTCCACCTGCCCTGAGCAGATGTGTTGAGGTCTCTACTCTTTACCTGCTCGAGTGACAGTCTTTAATATCAGTCTGACTGGATTATGACATATGTGCCTTAGCATCTCAGCCAAGATTTTATTGACAAATTCTGCATTTTAATTTGTTTTTAAATAACAGAATTTATTTGTGTCATGGTCCGGGGTCCGTTGGACCCTGTGTGTTTTTGGGTTGGCTTTAATTTGTCTGTTCTGGGATTTTTCTTTTGTTGTGGGGTTTGGTTATGTTTTTTCTAGTTCCTTGTGTTTCCCAGTGTTCAGTGTCAGGTCTGCGTCTCTGTCCCCTTGAGTCACTTCTTGTTTTATTTTGATAGTGTCGTGTTCCTTGTGTGTTCAGTTTTGTCTCGTCTGCGTAATTATGATCAGCTGTTTTCCACCTGTTGTCACTCCCCTCATTAACCCTTGTGTATTTATTGGCACTCCCAGTATTTGTCTGCTCTTGTGTTTGTCCTTTGTCGGGTCCTAAGTCTGTGTACATTTAGGATAGATGTTAGATTCAACTCATTGTGCACACAAGGCGCACAACAAAATGTTTCCAGATCAGTCATCCAGAGACGAGCATCTGCGGTCATGCAGCCAGAGACCGGCACTACCATTAGGCAATGTGGTTTAAGTGTCTTGCCCAAGGACACAATGCAGCGCAGGGACAGGGGCTCAAACCGGCAACCATCCGGCTGCAAGGCGAACGCCTACCCACTGCTCCACTGCCACTCTAGGTAACTTTAGGTTAACGTTCGTGTGTTTTTGGGTTTTCGAGTTTCTAGTTTTTCAAGTGTTAAGTCTTTGTGTAGCTGGCCCCTGTCCAGCTTTGTTTTCTTAGTGTTATTTTCAATAAAAGTTAAGCACAAATCTGCTCTCTCCTCACGTCCTGCTTTGAGGTCCTCTTTGCCCTGCCTGCAACACCCAGCCGTGACAATTTGGAGTCGATGGCATTCGACCTGCTTTTGTTATTCATACTTTTCTTTCGCTGCATGTTGAACTTCATTCACAGGAAACACTTTTAATCTGTTACCTGCAGTCTTTAAACCCTACAGGTCTGCATGAAGTGATGAGCTTCCCCCCACCTTAAATGATGTAACTCTCTCTGACACAGCCAAATACTGCTGAACATTAGAGGTGTGGCTTATTAGTGCTTTATAAAAACAGCTGATTCCCTCCCTCTCTGAAACTCACCAGCTTCCAGACCGCCTCCACAGACTCACAGCTGCTGACCAAACACTCGTCCAAGCTTCACACAGGTCTGTCTATTATTTTTGACACTGAAAGACTTCTTTTTTTTAAAGCAGGGATATAATGTAATGTGATTCAATTCAATTTTAGTTATATAGCCCCAAATCGCAACAGTTGTCTCAAAGTGCTTTATATTTTAAAGACCTTACAATAATTACAGAGAAAACCCAACAGTCAAAAATATAATGATGTAATGTGATGGAGAGTGAGGCTCAGGGAGGGGCAGTCATCTGCTGTGACCGGTTGGGGCTGAGGGGGGAGGGACAGAGATTAATAATAACTAATGATTAAATGCAGAGTGAAGTATAAACACAGTAAATAAGGTGAATGAGGGCTCCTGGGTGGCTTAGTGGTGAAGCCGGCGACCACATAAAAACATAAAAACTGTTTCTTTTCATTCACCTCTTTTTACTCTGTTTATACTCCACTCTGCATTTAATCATTATTATTAATCTCTGTCTCTCCCCCCTCAGCAGATGACCCCCCCCTCCCTGAGCCTGGTTCTGATGGAGGTTTCTTCCTGTTAAAGGGAGTTTTTCCTTCCCACTGTCACCAAGTGCTGCTCATAGGGGGTTGTTCTGACTGTTGGGTTTTCTCTATATTATTGTAGGGTCTTTACCCGCAATACAAAGCGCCTTGAGGCGACAGTTTGTTGTGATTTGGCGCAGTATAAATAACACTGAACTGAATTGAATTAACTATGCATTAACCACACAAACTATACACTAACTGCACACAACCCACACCCTAACGACGCACTAACTACACACTAACCGGTGGCCCAGTGTTTTGTTTCTTTTGGTTAGTTCTGTTTTGTTGTACTTTTTGAGTTGTGTTTCTTTGTATATTGTCTGATCCCCTTTGTAAAGTTTTTAGTCTGCGTGTGTTATGTTGGTCACTTCCTGTTTTATTTTGTGGTTTTGTCTTGTCTACGTCCCTGTGATGACTGTTTTGTTTTCGGGTTTCAAGGGTGTGGCTAGGGTGTGCCTCTGGAATTTCTGCACAGCCTCTACCTGGTACCGCTGTGCAGCCACAGACCACTGCTGTCACCACAGCCTCTGCTCCTGTGTGTGAAAACGCCAGACAATTCGTGAGTACTACGTTTTTCGAGATAAGATAAGATAAGATAAGATAAGATAAGATAGTGTTTATTTGTCACATGCACAGTTATACACAGTACAATGCACAGTGAAATGTATTTTGTACCTGCAACCTTATATACACACACATATAAATAAGAAGAATAAAAATAAAAAAAAGTAATTCACACTATACACTATACTCTATATACTATACACTATACACACTTTTTAAATTATAATATTTACACTGTGCAATAATGGTCCAGTTAGGGCTCAGAGTTGAGCAGACGGATGGCTTGTGGGTAAAAACTCTTCTTCAACCTTTCAGTCTTAGCCCTCAGGCAGCGGTAACGCCGGCCTGATGGGAGCAGGGAGAAGAGAGAGTGTCCAGGGTGGCTGGGCTGTTTTAGGATCTTCATGGCCCTCAGCCTGCACTGCTTGGTGTAAATGTCCTGCAGGTTGGGAAGGGTGGTTCTGATGGTCCGTTCAGCTGAACGAACCACCCTTTTTAGGGCCATGAAGTCCTGCTTGGTGCAGTTTCCCATCCAGGTGGTGATGCTCCCACGCATGATGCTCTCGATGGTGCAGGTGTAAAAGTTCCTGCGCACCTTGAGTGGGAGCTTGAAGTCTCTCAGCCGCCTGAGGAGGTAGAGACGCTGTCTGGCCTTCTTCACAGTGATGTTTATGTGATGAGTCCAGGACAGGTCCTGTGAGATGGTCACTCCCAGGTATTTGAAGGTGTCCACTCTTTCCACCTCAGCACCACTGATGACAAGTGGATGGTAGTCCCTCTGCTGCTTCCTGCTGAAGTCCACGATCAGTTCCTTTGTTTTGCTGATGTTGAGCAGGAGGTGGTTCTCCTGGCACCAGTTCTCCAGGCGGGAGACCTCTCTCCTGTAGGCTGTCTCCTCATTGTGAGAGATTAGTCCCACAACAGCAGTGTCGTCAGCAAACTTGATGATGACGTTGGACTCTGACGTGGCCTCGCAGTCATGGGTGTACAGTGAGTACAGCAGAGGGCTGAGCACACAGCCTTGGGGGGATCCAGTGTTGAGGGTGAGGGAGGATGGGGTGAGGTGACCCACTCGTACCACCTGTGGTCTGCTGGTCAGGAAGCTGTGAACCCACCTGCACAGGGATGGGCCCAGGCCCAGGTCCAGCAGCTTAGAGACCAGCCTGGAGGGAACTATGGTGTTGAATGCTGAGCTGTAATCTACAAACAGCACTCTCACATAGTTCGCCTTACCAGTGTCTATGTGTGAAAGGGTCTTGTGGAGGAGGAAGGATATGGCGTCGTCTGTGGATCTGTCTGGCCGGTATGCAAACTGTAGTGGGTCGAGGGTGGTGGGCAGTGAGGAGGTGATGAATGTCTTGATGAGTCTCTCAAAACACTTCATCACCACAGAGGTGAGTGCTATGGGCCTGAAGTCATTGGGGCTGCTGGGGTGTGGTTTCTTTGGGACAGGGACTATGATGGACTTTTTAAAGCAGGTGGGAATCACACACAGTTTCAGTGAGAGGTTGAATATCAGTGTAAACACAGGTGCCAGCTGGTCAGCGCAGGTCTTAAGGACACGTCCACTAATACCGTCTGGTCCAGCCGCTTTCCTGGTGTTTACATTTCTAAACGCCCTCCTCACGTCGCGCTCCGTCACAGTGAGTGTCTCCGCCCCTCCGGCCGGGAGCGCAGCGGGCTGTCGGCTTCCCGACTCAAAGCGCGCAAAGAAGATGTTGAGTTCATCAGCCAGAGAAGCGTCGGCACTCTCCGGGTGTGTGTGTGGTGCTTTGTAGTCCGTGATGGTGCGTAGTCCCTGCCACAGTCCCCTGGAGTCAGACTGTTGTAGTTGCTGTTCCAGTCTGCGGCCGTAGCGATGTTTTGCCTCTTTCACCGCTCTGCGGACGTTGTATGATGCAACCTTGTAGTCCTCCATGTTCCCAGAGGCGAGGCCGGAGTTGTAGGCAACGGTGCGGGACCTCAGGGCGTCGCGGACAGATTTATCCACCCACGGCTTCTGGTTGGGAAAAGTCCTGATGGTCCTCCTAAGTGAAGTGTCTTCAACAACTTTCCCAATAAATCCCACAACAGTTTCCGTAAACTCCTCGATGTCTCCGCCCGCGCTCCTGCGAAACATGTCCCAGTCGGTTGAATCCAACGCACCCTGCAGAGCGGCCTCTGTTTGATCAGACCACCGTGTCACAGACCACCGTGTCACAGCAGGGGGTTCCTGCCTGAGCCGTTGTTTGTATTTCGGCATGAGAAGTACAGAGGTGTGGTCAGACTTCCCAAAAGGCGGAAGAGGCTTTGCTTTGTAGCCATCTTTGAATGGAGAATAGCAGTGGTCTAGGGTCCTCTCTCCTCTGGTGGGGCAGTCGATGTGTTGAATCAACTCCGGTATCACCTTTTTCAAGTTTGCACTGTTAAAGTCCCCTATTACCAACTGGTAAGTGCTATTACCAACTGGTAATAGCACCTCCTCCAGAATTATTTACACACCAGAGGATTTAAGACAGGAGTTTGTTGACTCTATATCTGTGCTATGTATGCAATGGTTTGAGCTGCCTGATGAGGGGGCTTGGGAAGCTGTGAGACAAATTGTTCACAAACTTGTGTCCACCCACCCAAGGTTCTTGGATTTCCTGGCTACATTAATAAAGGACTTTGCTGTGGAAGTAATCCTCGCTGTTTTTTCACCCTCCTCTGCTACGGTTATTGGACTGCCTGATACTTTTGCAACTGTGGTGTTAGAGACTGAAGATGAAACATGGACTTGTGATAAGATTAAGTGTTTTGAGATGAACCCTGAGAAAACTGAGACCAAAACTCCTGCAAGATGCCCTGCACCCGTTTCAGTTCCATGGCAAGGAGTAGCCGGGGACCGGCCCCACTTCTGCTCCCATTTTGTTTCTGCGGGTGGGGGCTACCAAGGACTGTTCCAGTTCTCAGCCTCACATGGTGTCACGGAGCCCTCTTAAGCAGCCCCAGCTGTCAGAGAGGACAGCTGTGCGCCCTGCCGAGTGCATCCCACAATCACCACAGTCTTCAGCTTCAGCGCCCCCCCCTGCTTCAGTGTCTTCAGCTTCAGCGCCCCCCCCTGCTTCAGAGTCTTCAGCTTCAGCTCCCTTTGCTCCCTCAGTCCCCTTAGCGCCAGCTTCAGCCCCTTTAACCTCAGTGCCCTCAGCTTCAGCCCCTTTAACCTCAGGCCTCTCAGCATTAGCTTTGGTCCCATAAGCCCCAGTCCCAGTAGCTGCAGTCCCCTCAGCTCCAGCCCCTTCGTTCCCCTCAGTTCCTGCTTTAGTCACTCAGGTCCCCTCAGTCTCCCCAGGTTCCTCAGTGTTAGCTTTTTTCCCTTCGGTTCCCTCAGGCCCCTCCACTTTAGCTTTGGTCCCTTTGGTCCCTTCAGCTGCCTCAACCTCAGCTCCCTCCACAGCTTCGGTCTCCTTAGCTCCCTCCACAGCTTCGGTCCCGTTAGCCCCCTCAGTAGCCCCAGCTTCATCCTCTGCTCGTTCACCTTCAACTCTAGTCCCTTTAGTTCTCTCGGTCCCCACTGTAGCCCCCTCGGTCCCCTCTGGCCCCTCAGTAGCTTCAGTTTTAGCCTCGGTCCCCTCAGTCCCTCAGTTTCGGTCCCTTTGGTTCCTCTAGTCCCCTCAGCTTCGGTTCCCTCTGACCCCTCAGCTTTGGTTCCCTTAACTTCCCTCCGCTCAGGTCCCCTCGGTCCCTTCACTCCCTTTGGTGCCCTCGGCTCCCTCCTCTGCTTTGGTCCCTCCAGCTCCCCCTGTAGCTTTGCTCCCCTCAGTGCCCTCAGCCCCTTTGGTCCCTCTGGTTCCTCCTGTGCCCTCGGCCCTTTTAGTCTGTCCTCAAGCTGTGGTCCTATCTGTTAGCACTGCATTCCCTTCACCTCTTCGTCACTGCCGCTGGGAGCAGGGTCGGCCTCCTGCCCTGCGTCGCCGCCTTCGCCGCAAGCACGGTGGGCCTCCTGCCTTGCGTTGCCGCTACCACTGGCATTGCGGTCGACCCCCAGAACTGTCTGGTTTTTTGTTTTGCTTTGTTCCCGGTGATTATGATTGAGATTATGTATCTCGGCTGGCCTGGGAACGCCTTGGGGTCCCTCCGGATGAGCTGGAGGAGGTGGCTGGGGAGAGGGAAGCCTGGGCTTCTCTGCTTAGGCTTCTGCCCCCGCGACCCGGCCCCGGATAAGCGGAAGAAAATGGATGGATGGATGGATTGTTCCCGGTGTTTTTTGTTTTGGACTGTTTTTTCCGGCCTTGTGCTGTTGCCTTTTGTTCTGTCCCTTTCAACTGGCAGCCCCTGGACTGTTTGTGTTTTGAAGAATTGCCATTTTTGTCTTTTGTCTTTCTTTTGGTTAGCTCTGTTTTGTTCTGTACTTTTTGAGTTGTTTCTTTGTATATTGTCTGATCCCCTTTGTCAGGTTTTCTGTGTTTAGTCTGCGTGTGTTATGTTGGTACTTCCTGTTTTATTTTGTAGTCTCGTGCTCCTTGTGTGTTGTGTTCTGTTTACTTCCCCTGTGTTGTTAGGTTTATTTGTTTCACCTGTTCCCTGTTTCCACTCTCCCTGATTTCCTCGTGTGTATTTAAGCCCTTAGTTTTCCTCTGTTCTTTGTTTGGGTACTTGTCTTGTCTACGTCCCTGTGACGACTGCTGTGTGTTTTGTTTTCGGTTTTCAAGTTTTCAAGTTTCTAGCTTCAAGTTTGATGTTTTGAGTTCTTTGTAAAGCATAATCAATGAATCTACACTCAAACCCTTCTCTCGCTGTGTCCTGCACTGGGGTCTTCCCTGCCTTGCCTGCACCAGCCATCCTAACTACGCACTAACCAAACACTAACCACACAAACTACATACTAACTACACACTAACCACACAAACTACATACTAACTACACAATAACCACACAAACTACATACTAACTACACAATAACCACACACTAGCTACACACTAACCACACAAACTACATACTAACTACACAATAACCACACAAACTACATACTAACTACACAATAACCACACACTAGCTACACACTAACTATGCATTAAGCACACACTAACCACACTAACTATGCACTAAGCACACACTAACCACACTAACTATGCACTAAGCACACACTAACCACACTAACTATGCACTAAGCACACAATAACCACACTAACTATGCACTAAGCACACACTAACCACACTAACTATGCACTAAGCACACACTAACCACACTAACTATGCACTAAGCACACACTAACCACACTAACTACGCACTAAGCACACACTAACTACACTAACTACGCACTAAGCACACACTAACTACACTCTAACTACGCACTAAGCACACACTAACCACTAACTTTCCCACTGTCACCAATGCTGCTCATAGGGGGTCATTTTGACTGTTGGGTTTTCTCTGTATTATTGTAGGGTCTTTACCCACAATACAAAGCGCCTTGAGGCGACTGTTTGTTGTGATTTGGCGCTATATAAATAAAACTGAATTGAATTAAAATGGTTTGCTCACAAACAGTTCCTGTTAGTGACAATCCCCTTTTTACCATATCTTCTTGCAAAAACATGTCCATCACACTGAAGACAAGCCACAAGAAAAAGCATGGCAAAAATTACTGATAACTCTGGTTTTACCTGGTCTGTCAACACAATTTAAAAACTGGAGCGTAGTTTGAAGTTGAAACGGAGACTCACTGAGGCTGTGTTGTATTGTGACATCATCAATGATGTCATTTGGAGGTACCGGCACATCTGTTGACTGGAGACAGCAAACATGGATTTTTCTTTTTCTTTTTTTTAAACCTTGACTCTGTTATGGTCAAAATTTATTCGGTGATCTCACTGGCCATCTTTCATTCAAATTTGATAGGAATCAGACGAGTAACAACGCATAGATAAAGTCTGTGTATAGTTTAATTAATTAGAATTCTTCTGTTTCAGGTTCTTGTCACAGGATGGTTTCCACTTTGTTGGCCCTCATCCTCTTCATCTCCTCGTCTTTCTCCGTCTCAGCTGTTGATCCTGTCGGTGTAAAAATCAGAATCACCAACAATGCGCGGAGAATGTGTAAGATTCATATATCACCTTCATGTCTGAATGAAACTTCAGCAGTTTGTGAAACACCCTCATAAACCCAGCTGTGTTACGAGGTGATTGTGACCACGGCGTCTAACTGAGCCAGGTCATGATCTGATCATAACCTGTACTGTGTGTGCTTTCACAGTGAAGGAACAGGCCCTGGCCATGTTTCGGGAGCAGCTGGTTAACCAACTCCTACCTGAGAAGGTGGAAAAATACGGGTGTACCATCAGAAAGTAAGAAGAAAACGCTTCATTTTCAGACTGACAAACAAAGCAATACTTTAAGCGGAACAGGTTTAACATTTATTGAACATGGGGGTGGCTGTGGATCGGGGGTAGAGCAGGTCACCTACTAATCAGAAGGTTGACGATTCAATTCCTGGCTGCCCTGGGCTGCATGCCAAAGTATCCTTGAGCAAGATACTGAACCCCAAGTTGCTCTCCGACGTAACTGTTGGAGTGTGAATGAAAGCACTTAGCTTAGTAGTTACTCGTGGAAGTGCTGGTGTGTATGTAAACATGTTGTATAAGTGCTTTGAGTGCTCAGTCAGAGTAGAAACACACTATATAAACTATATGAAGTTGAATGGCCAAAATACAGCAGAGTTTTCCTTAAAAAAAATTAAATATAAAATTATATTTTTCTTCAATAATAACATGAAGGAAAATGAAAATATTTCAAGCTGATGAAAATTTGCAAATTTTTTTCAGTTAAAAATTGATGTGGATTTCTGTACTTAAAAGTCATAAAAACACTGTGTAACCTGTGAAGTGTGTCCAGAAAGAGTTTGTTGCTCTATAAAAAAGCCCTCCGTAAAGCTAGGACATCTTACTATTCATCATTAATTGAAGAAAATAAGAACAACCCCAGGTTTGTTTTCAGCACTGTAGCCAGGCTGACAAAGAGTCAGAGCTCTGTAGAGCCGAGTATTCCTTTCACTTTAACTAGTAGTGACTTCATGGATTTCTTTACAAATAACATTTTAGACATTAGAGAAAAATGATTCATAACCATCTCAAAGATTGATCTTCATGTTCGGCTTCTTTCAGCACTGCTGGTATTCCTAAAAATGATCAATCAGTCTTTATTAGTTGGCTATGTACCACAGACCTTCAAGGTGGCAGTAATTAAACCTCTACTTAAAAAGCCATCACTTGACCCAGCTGTCTTAGCTAATTATAGGCCAATCTCCAACCTTCCTTTTCTCTCAAAGACTCTTGAAAGAGTAGTTGTAAAACAGCTAACTGATCATCTGCAGAGGAACGGTTTATTTGAAGAGTTTCAGTCAGGTTTCAGAATTCATCACAGTACAGAAACAGCATTAGTGAAGGTTACCAATGATCTTCTTAGAGCCTCTGACAGTGGACTCATCTCTGTTCTTGTCCTGTTGGACCTCAGTGCAGCTTTTGATACTGTTGACCATAACATTTTATTACAGAGATTAGAGCATACTATAGGTATTAAAGGTACTGCACTGCAGTGGTTTGAATCATATTTATCTCATAGACTCCAATTTGTTCATGTAAATGGGGAGTCTTCTTCACACACTAAGGTTAATTATGGAGTTCCACAGGGTTCTGTGCTAGGACCAATTTTATTTACATTATACATGCTTCCCTTAGGCAGTATTATTAGAAAGCACTGCATCAATTTTCATTGTTATGCAGATGATACTCAGCTTTACCTATCAATGAAGCCAGATGACACACATCAATTAGTTAACCCCTTAACTGGCAGCAAATAAAATCACCTGAAACAACTACATAACACCCTCTGGTTATTATTGGCTCTGAACAACCCATTTCATAGCCTATTAATCGGCTGCGTCTGGTCCGCGGGCCGAATGAAGTGCATTTATATGGCAGGCTAGACCCGCCCATTTTGACTGACACCTCATTCGGCCAATCATGTTAAGAAATGGGTTTCCCAGAGCCAATAATACTCAGAGGGCGTCACGTAGCTTTGTCAGGTGATTTGGTGCAGCCAGTTACATGATTGGCCGAATGACGTGTCAATAAAAATGGGAGGGTCTAGCCTGCCATATAAAAGGGACTACAAACGGCCCGTCACCGGGCCCTTGCCAGTTAAGGGGTTAAACTGCAGGAATGTCTTAAAGACATTAAGGCCTGGATGACCTCTAATTTCCTGCTTCTAAATTCAGATCAAACTGAAGTTCTTGTTCTCGGCCCCACAAATCTTAGAAACATGGTGTCTGTCATGTCCTGGGCCGGTGGCCCAGTGTTTTATGTTTTCTTGGTATTGTTTCTGTTCTTTTCCCAAGTTATGTTTTATCTTTTGTATTTGCCCTCAGCTGGTTATTTCTAGTTCCTTGTGTTTCCCAGTATTCTGTGTCAGGTTGGCGTCTCTGTTCCCTCGTCGAACTTCCTGTTTTATTTTGATAGTCGTCCAGTCCCTGTCTGTTGTATCCAGTTTTGTTCCCCCCGGTCTCGTTTTGGTAATCAGAGTCACCTGTGGTCCCACCTGTTTCCTCTTCCCTCATCAGTCCTCCTGTGTATTTATGTCTAGTGTTTTCAATGCCTGTTGTCGCGTTGTCATCGTTTGCTCCCTGGCTGTATACCTCCCTTGTTCTTCCTGGTTTTCTGGTCACACCTGTTTATTTCAGTTTTGTGGGGTTTTTTTTTACTCCTGGCGTTACCCTGCACTACGCCTAATAAAGACTATTTTCCTTACCTCGTCTGCCTTGGGGTCCCCTTCCTGCCCGCTGTTGTGCGAAATTCTGTTCCCCCGTGAAAATCTGTTCCCCCTGTGTTGGGAGCACAAACTGCAGCCAGAGAGGCGGATTGGACTGTCTTCACGAAGCTTCTGATCGATTTTCTCGGTAAAATGACACTGTAAAAGACTTGCTGGTAAATTAATTTGTTCCCATGCCATGGAGGGGGAACACAATATTTTGGATGGCTGAAATATTTCGTTCCCCCCATGTAACTTTGGCAAATAAAAAGCAAATGTTTTCATATTCACAGGAGCTTTTCCTGAGAGGAATAAACACTGTAAAAGATTTTACCGAGAAATTGATCAGAAGCGCTGTGAAGACTGTCGGATAGCCTCTGTCTGCACTCTCCCGACACAGGGGGAACAGATTTTCATGGGGGATCAGAATTTTGCACAACACCGGTCTGTTTCCATGCCATCTCCGTCAGACACACCCAAACTGTCCCCTGAGCAGCTCCAGCTGCCTGTTCGTCCCGCTCAGCCTGAGTGCCCTGAGCCAGAGGGCCCTGCGCCTGAGCCCCAGTCTTCCGAGTGTCCCGAGCCTTCCACCGTCCTGGGCTCAGGTGAATCCGGACCAGCTAGGGTTCGAGGGAGTCTCCGCCGCATGCCACGCGGCCGTCCTCCCGAGGTCACCCGTCTCCGCCGCATGCCACGCGGTCGCTCGCCCGAGGTGCTGTCGCCTCCTCGTCGCCGCCGCCGCCGGGAGCGCGGTCGGCCTCCTGTGTCGCTGCCGCTGGAGCTGAGGTCAGCCGTCCACCTGGGTTGGACTCTCCCTTTTGGCCCCCTGAACTGTTGGCCTAGTTTTCCTCTGCCGTGTGTTTTTTTTTTTTTTTTTGTGATCTGTCTTTGCTCCGGTCCTGTTCCTCGTTTTGGCCCCTGCTTTGAACATTGGAGCTCTCCGGCCTTGTGCGTCGTCTTTTGTTTTGGTCCTGTGTTTTTGTTTGTTGGTCCCTTGCCTTTGGCCTCTTCTGGACTGCTTCCCTGTGCCTGTGCTGTTTTTTGGACTGTTCTTGGCCTGCATCAGTTTTTTTTTTTTTTTTTTTTTTTTGGTTCTCCTCTGTGTTTTTGTTTTGTGCCTGGGCCTTCTTCCTGTGTGCTCCTTGCCTGGTTTGTTTTTGTTCTGGCTGTGTACCTCCCAAATTCTTCCTGGTTTTCTGTTCACGCCTGTTTATGTTTCAGTTTTGTGGGGGTTTTTTTAACTCCTGGCGTTACCCTGCACTACGCCTAATAGACTGTTTTCCTTACCTCGTCTGCCTTGGGGTCCCCTTCCTGCCCGCCAAACAAAGGGAGTTTTTCCTTTCCACTGTCACCAAGTGCTGCTCATAGGGGGTCATTTTGACTGTTGGGTTTTCTCTGTATTATTGTAGGGTCTTTACCTACAATACAAAGTGCATTGAGGTGACTGTTTGTTGTGATTTGGCGCTGTATAAATAAAATTGAATTGATCTGAATTGATTACTTAATTTTAGAAGTAACTAAGTTAGATTACAAGTTATTTTATTAGTCACATTTAACATCTGCTGTCATCTTCTGCCATAAAGTGATTCAGATGTTTCTGTGTCCTTTTATGTGTAATGTCTTTGCTTATATTGGTAAATAGAGTGCAGACAGCATGATTTATGAAGGGTTTATATAAAATGTAGAATTAACCTGTTTTTTAACAATCTTTAGGAGTCTGTGTTATTGTACCTACATTAGATGTTAGATTCAACTCATTGTCATCGTGCGCACAAGGCACACAACGAAATAATGGTTCCAGATCACTCAGCCAGAGACCGACGCTACCGTTAGGCAATGTGGTTTAAGTGTCTTGCCCAAGGACACAATGCAGCGCAGGTACAGGGGCTCAAACCTGCAACCTTCCGGCTGCAAGGAGTAAAAATGATTTCCAGGTGTATCAGAGCTCGTCTTCATCTCTTCTTTTTTCTGTCTCTGCTCAGTTTTGATATACATCAGCTGGGTGCCATTCAAGGTGATCTCAACTTCCAAGACAACTCCAGAATAAAGTTTGTGATCATGGACTCCACCTTCAGGGTCAGCTTTGATGTCAAGATTCCTATCATGAGGTATGCACTCTCTCGATCTTCTAGCAGTCTAATCAGCTGTGAATCAGAAGCTGTTTCACCACAGGTTTCCCAGGAAACCGAAGCACGATCCATTTCTCCAGAGGAATGAGAGCTGAGCCAGACCTACTAATGTTCAGAACTTTAGGACAGGACCTCTGGTGGTATTGATTAGTGGTGTATTTTAGTGTTTCTCAAGCAATTTACAACCTTTTAAAACCTTTAGAATTTATTCACTGATCGTGGAGAAGATTACCTGCAGGAATCGTTTTTCAAGCTTCAGGTCCTCTCATAAACCAGCGTTTACTTCTTGAAAGTTAACTGATAATCCTGATTGCTGTGGACTTTCAGCCCACGGAGCACAGAAACGAAGATGAAGGAAACATCTTCAGAAAGTTTCTGAAATGTGTACAAACTTTTGGTGGAAAGAGTTTCACTGAGTATCAATCTGCTGCTGTCTCAGATCTGTACCTGAACCCTGTATGAAGAGCAGGAGCCTGAGGTGTGCTTAGGTTACATCTAAAAGTGACACAAGAATCAAATTACTTCTAATAATCCCATCTGTAATGCAACAACCTGACATCTATAAATATTAAATTAACTAATGGTTCCTGCGTGCATTTGCCTTCAGAGTTTAGAGTCCAGTGCAGAGTCGTGTTTAAAGTCCAGCTTGCTCTGTGAGAGGTCTGACTGAATAAAGAGAGAGAGAACAGCTGTGGGGGCTTCTTTTCACTCTCAGATCATTTAGAGCAGAACAGAACCTGTGATATAAAGCTCAGGCTTGGACAACAGCAGGAGTATTGCAGTGTTTAAGTACCAGAGTGTAGCGATGGTGGGTTGCAGTGATGGTGGGTTGCACCTCCTCCATCACTCATACAAAGGGTCTTGGACACTTCTGTGCTCAGCCATGGGTCTGTGCTCTGGCCCTCGCACCAACCTCCATACCTTTGGGAACAGAGCCTTCGGTGTGGCAGCCCCCACCCTCTGGAACTGTCTCCCTTCT
Organism: Archocentrus centrarchus; assembly: GCF_007364275.1. Taxonomy (NCBI): domain Eukaryota; kingdom Metazoa; phylum Chordata; class Actinopteri; order Cichliformes; family Cichlidae; genus Archocentrus; species Archocentrus centrarchus. The sequence goes on along the minus strand of NC_044353.1, from coordinate 1,115,209 downwards.
GAGCTTCGCGACACCCCATCACTGGACTCTTTTAAGAAACTTCAGAAAACTCACCTGTTCAAAAAGGCTTTTAATCTCTAGTTTATTTATTTATTTACTTATTTTTCGATTTTGTTTATTTACTTTGTTTATTTACACTCTGTACAGCATCCATGAGTTTCTTGAAAAATAAATCTAAGTTGTTGTTGTTGTTGTTGTTGTTATTATTATTATTATTATTATTATTATTATTATTATTATTATTCCATTTCTCTGTTCTCCATTATTCTGTCCTCCTCCTCTGCTGTCAGTCTTCACCTGTGGGATGCCCTCGCTCTCTCCCGTACTCATTTTCTGGTGTGGTAGGATACAAAGATCCCATCCAGCTGTCAGAGGGTGAATATCATGGCCACAGATAACTTGATGTACCAACTCTCTTCAAATTAAATGAATGTTTCTGGAAATGTACATAACAGCAGCTTTAGAGATGTTGTCTTGTGCTACTCAGTGCATGAGTTAACTCTGTGAATCTCTTGTCATTGTTACAAGAACAACGAAATTAAAAGTGCCATCAGTCGGTGCCTAAAAATAAATAAATAAATAAAAATAATAACCATAATAATACTAAGCATTTACACGTAAAATAACAAATAAGTAACAAATAACATTCTCACATACATCCTACATGTCGATTTTGTGGTTTGTTTAACATTGCATTTAGTTTAGTTATTGCTGTGGGGTAGAAAGTGTCTCTGAGTCGGTTCGTTTTTGTTCTTAATGCTCTGGATCTTCTACCTGAAGGCAACAGTGCAAACAAAGAGTGTCCGGGGTGAGAAGTGTCTTTTGTGATGTTTTGTGCTTTTTTAACACAGTGGTTGCTATGCAAGTCCTCCAGTGAGGGGAGAGGGCAGCCGATGATTTTTTGGGCTGTATTTACAACCCTTTGGAGAGCTTTTCTTTGAGCCGCAGTACTGCTGTTATACCATGCACCAATACAGTATGTTAGTACGCTCTCTATGGAGCACTTGTAGAAGGATACCAGCAGATTTTGCTTGATATTGTTCCTCTTGAGAACCCTCAGGAAGTACATTCTTTGCTGGGCCTTTTTTGTCAGCTCAAAGATGTTTGTGCTCCAGGTGAGGCCCTGCTCAATGTGAACCCCCAGGAAACTGAAGTCAGCCACCCTCTCCACACAGACTCCCCCAATGGTCAGTGGTGTAATGTCCGTTTTGTTCCTCCTGAAGTCTATTACAAGCTCTTTTGTCTTTGAGGTGTTGAGGAGCAGATTGTTCTCCCTGCACCACACTAGCAGCCGCTCCACCTCACCCCTGTAAGCGGACTCGTCGCCTCCTGAGATGAGCCCCACCACTGTGGTATCATCAGCAAACTTGATGATGGTGTTGCTGTGGTAGGCAGGGGTGCAGTCATGTGTGTACAGAGAATAGAGCAGGGGACTGAGCACACAGCCCTGTGGAGAGCCAGTACTGAGGCTGAGGGCAGTGGATATGTGTTTTCCCACCCTAACTCTCTGCTGTCAGCCGGTCAGGAAGCTCATAATCCACGTGCAGGTGGAGTGAGGAAGACCCAGATTCCCCAGTTTGTTCACCAGTCTGTGAGGGAGGATAGTATTAAAAGCAGAGCTGTAGTCCACGAAGAGCATCTGCACATAGCTCCCCTGCTGTTCCAGGTGTTGCAGTGCAGCATGGAGGGCTGTGGTTACCGCATCCTCTCTGGACCTGTTGGCTCTGTAAGCAAACTTGTGTGGGTCAAAGCCAGGAGGGAGAAGTGCTGTGATGTGACCCCGGACCAGTTTTTCAAAACACTTCATCACCACCGGGTTTAGTGCCACTGGCCGGTAATTGTTGAGGCTTGAGATGTGAGGTTTCTTGGGTAGGGGGACTATGGTGGAGGATTTCAGACAGGATGGGACGGTGGACAGAGCCAGGGACTTATTGAAGAGCCTGGTGAAGACTCCAGCCAGCTGGTCAGCGCAGTCCTTCAGAACACTTCCAGGGACACCGTCAGGTCTGGCGGCCTTCCTTGGGTTAACGGCCCACAGTGTGCGCCTCACCTCGTGCTCCTCTACAACGAGGGTTGCGGTGTTGTGGGTCGCTTGGTGTAGTGTGGCTGCCTCTGTTGGCTTCACCTCGAAGCGAGAAAAAAAGCGGTTCAACTCGTTCAGCGAGGCATCACTTTCCGCAGCTGCAAGGTTGGCCCTGTAGTTGGTGAGATGCTGGATTCCCTGCCACACCTGCCTGCTGTTGTTACTGTCAACATAGCCCTCTATCCTCCTCCTCTAATCAGATTTAGCCACTCTGATGCCTCTCTTCAGGTTAGCTCGGGCCGTTCTGTAGACGGTCCTGTCCCCAGACCTGAAGGCAATATTCCTAGCCTTTAGCAGTAGCTGGATCTCTCGAGTCATCCAGGGCTTCTGGTTGGGGAAGACCCGGATGCGTTTTTCCACAGCTACAGTATCTATGCAGTTCTTGATGTAGCACAATACACTGTCTGTGAATACCTCCAGGTCCTGGTGCTCAAAAACATCCCAGTTTGTCCTGTTGAAACAGTCCTGCAGCTGCTGTGAGGCATCCTCTGGCCAGGATTTGATGGGTCTTGTGATGATTGGGGCAGTTTTCCTGAGGGGGGCATAAGCAGGGATTAAATGCAGGGACAGGTGATCGGACTGACCCAGGTGTGGAAGTGGTCTAGCCCTATAGCCTTGCTTAATGATCGAGTAGACTTTGTCCAGTGTTAGCTCCTCTTGTAGCACACTTTACATGCTGGTGGAAACTAGGGAGCACTGTATTCAGGTCTGCATGGTTGAAGTCCCCCGCTATGATGTGCACAGCTTCTGGATAGATGCTCTGCAGATGGCTAATGCTACCATGCTGATTTGGCATTTGCGTCCAGTGGTATGTAAACAGCGGTCACCATCACTACTGTAAACTCTCTGGGGAGGTATATGGTCTGCATTTAACAGTCACAAACTCCAAGTCTGGGGAACAATGGCTGATCACAGTCGCTGTGTTTGTACAACAGGTGTTGTTCAGGTACACACAGAGCCCCCCCCTCCTCAGCTCTTACCAGAGTCTTCAGTTCTGTCATGGCGCTGTACTGTGTAGCCTGCCAGCTCGATGGTAGAGTCCGGTACAAAAGGATGCAGCCAGGTCTCGGTGATTAGCAGAATACAGCTGTCCTTCACCACACTGTGAGATACTGCCTGTAGCCTCAGTTCATCTATCTTGTTGGCAAGGGATCTGGCATTTGAGAGAAACAGGCTGGGTAGCGGTGGTTTGTGTGGTTGTCTCCGTAGCCTAGCTAGCGCGCCGGCCCTGCAGCCCCTCTTCTGCCTTCTCTCTCTGCGCCGCCGATGCCTCCTTGCTGGTAGGATGGTGATCCACGGCAAGCCAGGACTCCTCGCTATCTCCACCGGTATATCAAATAAGCGTTGGAACTCGGCTGTAACGCCTTGTTCATAGCAGGCGCCAATCGTCAGGAGATCGTCACGACTATATATGTTGTTTGTCTGACATGAAGCGTACGGAACACAAATCAACACGTACACTAACAACGAAACACAGCACCGACCGAGAGAGCAATGAGCCGCTGCAACTATGTGCGCCGCCATCTTGAACTTATTTCAATCATTCAACAAATCTTAATTATTATGACATTTATTTTTTCTTTTGTATGACATTCACTTTAGTGATGACTGAATTTTAACCCAAAGCTAATATTTGAATTTTCCTCACGCTCCAGCAGCTCTGCGTCTAGTCTGAACTCTAATGATATCCAAGTGCAGGTTTACAAAGAGCGTTTGATGGGTTTTATTCTTCAGCAGGTTCAGAATGGGACTTTTAGCATTGTGAAAAATTGAAGCTTCCTCTCAGGCTGAGACGATTCACCAAAGAAAGCACTTTGCTTTTAAAGTGAAACGTGTACGCATAAAGACTCATTCACACCAAGGAGCCCTGCTCTGAAAACATGAAGCTGGATTTAAGAAAGAAGTCGTTAAAGTCTTAGAGCATGTGTGACATCATTGGGGTGGTTGGTGTGTTACTGCTAATAGACTTACATTATTTTGTGTTAGCTGAAATTTACTAGGACTGAGTTATTGTGTAGATCGTATCCAGTGAACATCTGTTCTGCCAGCTTGCTGCCCCCTTGCCCCCCAACTGCTTTTTAGCTTCCTTGGTTTCCACTGAGCTATGCAAGTCTTTTAGAAGCAACCAACCCACCAACTGCGCCAGTGATGTCGTGGTCTGTACTGGCACAAGGTGGCGCTACACATGCTCTAAAAACTTTACCACTCCTCCAGCTTCATGGATGTGTTAAATCTGTGACAGTTTAATCAGCCTGACTGACTGATTCTCCATCTTTGCTCTACAGTGAGTTCAAACTTACAATTGCAGCTGAAAATGTGAACGCCAACATGGAAGTGAGTCTAACCCGCAGTGCACAAGGACGCCTGGCTATCGATATGCCAGTTTGTGAAGCCCTGGCTGGGAAATTTTTGCCAATCACAAATGGGTAACACGAAGTTTTGGGCACAGACAGGTCCAGATTCTGGGTCTGCATTAACCTGATGATGACGGTTTTTTCCTCTCCTTTGTTTTAGAAATGAGTGGCCAAGGATTGGAACAGAGCGTTTCCCTCAAATCTTCAGTTTCTTGGTTTGTTTCCTTCTGATTAATTCAGAGCTGTGGTCTGCAAAAACAAACCCTAACGGTGGTTACCTGCAGATGCTGTGATCAGTCTCCCAGCTCTGCCTTTGAAAAAAAGCACTTTAAATTTGGCTGACTTCATTCTCACCTCCGTGTGCTCCTCTGGACTTTCCAGCATGGCTGCTCTTTGTAAATCTCTACCAGGAGGTCCCATTTTCACCATGGACCTCAAACCAGTGCAGATCACAAACTGGTGTTTCAAACTGACCTGACCTTCATGCTGAGGACCGTTGCTGGTGATGGGGTCAGGTGGGGCCTTTTTAAGTGAGGAATGCAGAGGAGGCACAGATTAAAGTGCTCACCTGGATGATGTCCAGAGGTGCAGGTAGCTACAGTTCTGGGTCACGCCCACTGTGGTGTGCAGTCTCTGAAATGGAGAGAATAATAATGGTAGTGGTAGATTTTTATCAAGTATTTTAATTAAACTCCTATAATCAGTGAGCCTGTCTCGGCTCTTTGACCTGTGTGTGTCTGCCTCTGTGCAGTTCTGCCGTGCAGTGAGCTGGTTCGTCCTGCCTGCTGTCAAAGGAATGCTGGACACCACTCCGATGACCACAGAGGTGTCCCCAGACTTTGGCATTGCTATAGACTACACTCTGACCAGAGATGTGCAAATGAGGGCCACCGGCCTCGATTTGTCTTTCAAGGTGAGAAGACGCTGCAGGTCTGAATCACACTGCTGCTGCATGATTGCCTTCTCTGAGTAAATCCTGTGTTTGTGCCAGGGTCTGGTTTACAGGCCAGCAGACAACATCAATCCACCAAATCCTGGTGTGGAGCTAGCTTTCAATGAAAATACCCGCATGGCTTATGTGGGTGTCTCAGACTTCCTGTTCAACAGCGCTGCCACTGCCTTCTACAGCGCAGGAGCTTTGGTGAAACAAGTTGAGTATCTAGTTTTAAAAACAGTCCCAATTATGAGAAAAGTCTTTTAAAGTGCATCTAAGGATCATACTCAGGAGGCAGCAGGTGAAACAGTTAAACATCATAACCCTGTGTCAGATTGTGAGGACCCAAAATGCAGACAACAAACGTTTATTTAGACGAGGCAGGTCCTCACAGATCCAACAGCAGAGGGAACACAGCCAAATTTATGACATAGAATAGAATAGAATAGAATAGAATGCCTTTATTGTCATTATACAGGATGTACAATGAGATTGGAGGGCCACTCCTGTTCAGTGCCATGTACAGAAAATCAAACTCTCTAAAATAAAAATATTATAAAAATATTATAATCTAGTATGATCAATATAATCAAGAGATATACAGAAATAAACAATGTGTAAAATATACAAAAAATAGAATGTATAAAAATATATACATACATACCTACATTGGTGCATCTGTACATTGTAAGAAAAGTAAATATGTGTATACATATAATAATGAAGATGATGAATATTGCACTTGGTGAATGAATATTGCACTAGTGAATGAATACTGGATATTACACAATATAGGAATGTCAGATATTGTTCAGTATGAATAATATAATATTGCACAGTTACAGTGGGTGAGTGTGTGAGTTCAGGGTGGTGATTGCTCTGGCGAAGAAAACTGTTCTTGAGTCTGTTTGTTCTGGCTTTGATGCACCTGTAGCGCCTGCCAGAGGGCAGCAGGTCAAACAGGTCAAAGCCAGGGTGTGAGCTGTCCTTGATGATGTTCCTGGCTCTGCTGATGCAGCGGAGGTGTAGATGTCCATCAGGGAGGGGAGAGGGCAGCCACGATTCTTTGTGCTGTCTTGACTACCCTCTGAAGCCTGACCCTGTCTGCCTCAGTGCAGCTGCCGTACCATACTGTGATACAGTACGTCAGCAGGCTCTCAATGGATGAGCGGTAGAAGGTCAGCAGCAGGTTTGAGTCCAAGTTGTTCTTCCTGAGGACCCTCAGGAAGTGAAGTCGCTGCTGAGCCTTCTTGATAACAGCTGTGATATTATCTGACCAAGAAAGATCAGCAGAGATGAGGACACCAAGAAACCTGAAGGTGTGGACCCTCTCCACACGCTCGCCGTTGATGTAGAGGGGAGCTGGGTCAGTCCTGTGCTTCCTGAAGTCGATGATGATCTCTTTGGTTTTCATGGTGTTCAGTACCAGGTTGTTCTCTGAACACCAGGCTGTCAACTTCAAGACCTCCTCTCTGTAAGCTGCCTCATCTCCCTTTGAGATGAGTCCGACCACTGTGGTGTCATCAGCAAATTTGACGATGAGGTTGTTATTGTGGGCCGGACTGCAGTCATGGTTGTAGAGGCAGTACAGGAGGGGGCTCAGCACACAGCCCTGTGGGGAGCCAGTGCTCAGTGTGCGGGTGGAGGAGAGATGGGGGCCAAGTCTCACAGTCTGGGGCCGGTTGGTTAAGAAGTCCTTGATCCAGGAACATGTGAGAGGGGGGAGGCCCAGGGTGTGCAGTTTGGTGGTGAGAATGTCCGGGATGATTGTGTTGAACGCTGAGCTGTAATCCACAAAGAGCATGCGAGCGTAGCTCTGCTGCTGCTCCAAGTGGCTCAACACAGAGGGGAGAGCTACAGCGATGGCGTCCTCTGTGGATCTGTTTGCACGATATGCAAACTGATGGGTGTCGAAAGTGGGGGGCAGATGGTCTTTGATGTGCTGGAGAACCAGCCTCTCAAAGCACTTCATGATTACCGGTGTGAGGGCCACAGGGCGGTAATCATTTAGACTGGTGACAGATGACCTTTTGGGGACGGGGATGATTGTGGCAAAGAGCTTTAAATTAACAGGTGGGGAAAACAAGGCACAGGTGAGCACAACCAAACTAACGAGACAACAGAGCACCACAATAAAGCAGGAAGTAAGAAGACGTTACACCATCGACCACAGAAACAGAGATCTAACAGACGGGGGGGACACAGGAGGGCAGGAAACGTGGAACTCAGGGAATAACCCATAAACAGTTAGCTATAATAGATGATGTCATAGATGACGGTGACTATTTTCTGTTTTCCTAAGACATTGAAATGATTACAGTGTCATCTGCATACATCAGGTTATTACTGAGCTCCAAATGAGCAGGACAAAGAACATAAGCAAAAACATACCAAATAAACTGGACTAAATTGTCAAACTCAAAATGCTGGGTCAAAAACCCAGAACCACGACAACCCAAAGAGTTCAAAGAACATTCATCAGTCCAAAGAAAAACTAAAGAAAATGACCTCTCCCTTCTTCTCTCCTTCTCACAGCTCGACATAAAGGCTCTGAAGCGTTTTTTAAGGTTTCGTCAGTTTTTCACGGTGAGTAAAACTACAAAACCACACTTCTATAACTGTCACTTCCAGCCCAGCTGGATCGATGTAGCACCAATTATAAACAACAGTAACCTAAAGGCAGGACAGTAAGCTAAAGCCCTTCAACATGAGAGAGAATCCCACAAATTTAACCATCCACTGTGAGAAGTAAGTAAGTAAACTTCATTTATATAGCACCTGTCCACAGCTAAAATCACAAATAGCTTTATAATGTGCAAGTAAAGAAATACAAATACCTGATAAAACAATAAGTAAAACATTTAACTAAAAGCTTTGATAAAAGTGTCTTAAGCTGCTTTTTAAAAGAATCAACAGAATCGGCCACACAGGGGCAGGCATTCCACAGCCTGAGGGCTACTACCTGAAAGGACAGGTCACCCCGAGTTTTAAACCAGATCTTAAGCCACAGACTTTTCCGTACTCTCACCCGAGGTTCTGAGCAATCCGAGGAGATACGAAAATGTGGCGCGGAGGGCAGCATGCCACTGATTGGCCAGGGAGTGTGGTCACTAGTGGAGTCATGAGAGTGACTCCTTCACCAGAATCAAGCGTGCCATTTTTAAAAACCCGACTAGGCACGCAAAGCACCGGTTTAATGCCCAGACTGACAGTTTTGCAACATGAGAGCCATCTGAAACACACACATATTATTTTACATGCATATTATAACCCTAGAATCAGCACCTCTAAGTCTGAGGCCATGGTCCTCAGCCGGAAAAGGGTGGAGTGCCCTCTCCAGCTCAGGAACAAGTTCCTGCCCCAGGTGGAGGAGTTCAAGTATCTCGGGGTCTTGTTCACGAGTGATGGGAGAAGGGAACGGGAGATCAACAGATGGATCGGGGCTGCTTCTGCAGTGATGCGGACGCTGCATCGGTCTGTCGTGGTGAAGAGGGAGCTGAGTGTAAAAGCGAAGCTCTCGATTTATCAGTCGATCTACGTTCCTACCCTCACCTATGGTCACGAGCTTTGGGTAGTGACCGAAAGAATAAGATCGCGAATACAAGCGGCAGAAATGAGTTTCCTTCGAAGGGTGGCTGGCCTCTCCCTTAGAGATAAGGTGAGGAGTGCAGCCATCCGGGAGGGGCTCAGAGTAGAGCCGCTGCTCCTCCACATCGAGAGGAGCCAGTTGAGGTGGCTCAGGCATCTGATTAGGATGCCTCCTGGCCGCCTCTTGGGTGAGGTGTTCCGGGCATGTCCCACCAAAATTCAAACAGTTTCTGAAAGCTGAGAAACTGCACTTCACAACCAATATAGGGTATTACTGTGGTTTTATTACAGTAATTGTTGCCCTAAGTCTGCTAACGGCGGCACTTTTGAAGTACAATTATGACATGTTCGGAGGTAGGCTATAGGGTTATAGTTAACAATGATAACCTGCATGTGTGATGGTGCCCTTCTGTTTCCTGTCAAAAGCCTCTCTGCAGGCATTCTGGACCAGCTGGAGACAAGTGACAGCAGATATATTAACACAAGTAAAAAGAGTGTTACAATAATCTAAACGAGAGGAAATAAAAGCATGAATAATCATCTCTAGATCAGATTTGGATAATATTGCCCTCACCTTAGAAATATTCCTCAAATGATAAAAGCAACTTTTTACCAAATGTCTTGAATGTCTGTCCAGAGATATTGACTGGTCAAACAGAACACTAATGTTTCTGAAGCTGGGCTGGGAGGAGGAGCCCACAGAACCAAGGTGCTGCTTGATCCAAGAAACTTTCTGATCCAGAGCAATGATCAGAGTTTCAGTCTTACTAGAATTTAACTGAAGGCAGTTTTGTAGCTGGCCAGTCCTTAATACAAGAGACGCAGTTACATAAGTCATCAAGCTTGTGTAATTTTGAATCACTGAAGAAACAGTACAGTTGAGTGTCATCAGCATACAAATGGTAAGACACCTTATTAAAATTACTGATAATCTTACCAAGAGGGCTGATGTATAAGAGGAGCAAACTGGGGCCTAAGACTGAACCTTGAGGAACGCCATGCAGGAGGGAGTGACTTTAGAGACATGGAAAAGGTTCTGTTGCTTAGATGGGTGTTTGTGTATGTGTGTGGGTGTGATGTTTGCTGCTGTCTTTGGTGTGTGTGTGTGTGTGTGTGTGTGTTGTGTGTGTGTGTGTGTTTGTGTGGTGTGTGTGTGTGGACCATTAAGGCCTGGGTCTGTTCATCCTGAGCCTTGGCACCTGTGGGACACGGTTGTGTGTATGTGTGTATATGTACAGTGGGTACTGAAAGTATTCAGACCCCTTTAAATTTTTCACTCTGTTTCGTTGCAGCTGTTTGCTAAAATCAAAAAAGTTCATTTTATTTCTCATTAATGTTCACTCAGCACCCCATCATGACAGAAAAAACAGAAATGTAGAAATTTTGGCAAATTTATTAAAAAAGAGAGTCTCAAATATCACATAGCCATAAGTAATCAGACCCTTTGCTGTGACACTCATATTTAACTGACATGCTGTCCATTTCTTCTGATTCTCCTTAAGATGGTTCGACTCCTTCATTGGAGTCCAGCTGTGTTTAATTAAACTGATTGGACTTAATTAGGAAAGGCACACACCTGTCTATATAAGACGTCACAGCTCACAGTGCATGTCAGAGCAAATGAGAAACATGAGGTCGAAGGAACTGCCCGAGGAGCTCAGAGACAGAATTGTGGCACAGATCTGACCAAGGTTGCAAAAGAGTTTCTGTAGCACTCAAGGTTCCTCAGAGCACAGTGGCCTCCATAATCCTTAAATGGAAGAAGTTTGGGATGAGCAGACCTCTTCCTAGACCTGGCCGTCCAGCCAAACTGAGCAATTTTGAAATATACCAGAAGCATGCTGTAGAGCCAACACTAGCAATGTCCCCTGGAGGTGGCTTTACACTTGCCCTGAAATCATCTACCTTTTTTTTTTTTTTTTTTTTTTTTTTTTTTACAAAAAAGAGGAAGCACTTGGAGACATTTGGAAGGAAGAACTCCCTTTTAGCAAGAACAAACACACTGTCTGTGTCATGAACTGCAGGCAAGGCAAAGGACCCCAAAGTAGGACTCCAAAGTGAGAGCTTAACTTAAATCCAGACTTTATTGCGAGAGTGGTGAACAGAAGGCGGGGCTGGAATGGACCAAAGGCACAAACTTCAGAATAACTAAACTTGACTCAAAATGACTTGACTAGACTTACTTGACATGAAATACCATGTCCATTAAGTCAATATGAATATGAATCTGGAAGCTGGACACACAGCAAAGAACTGATGACAACAATGAAAACTACAACAAAAAGCAGACAAATACACCAGGGCTAGTAAGGGGAAGAAGACTTTATTTGTCATTATATGTAAACATTTAACAAAAAATGCTGTTCCAGAACACCCATCCAAGAAAAGGCAAGGCAAAGTTTATTTCTATAGCACATTGGTCAATGGAAATTGTTTTTAAAGTCCTGTATAGATCATCAAAACATGGAATAGTCCCTAAAAATAAAAAATAAATAATAAAATAAATAATAAAAATAGTCCTTAAAAGTCTTAAAAAGACAACAAACACAACCACACAAACATAGGGAGATAAGTGTCCTGCAGCCTTGCTGCTGTCATGAGAGGTGCTGTCATTACAAAAGATGGAAACATAGCAAATACAATAGGGCAGGGTAAGCGAGGAGAAAAAAAAACATCTCATACTTTGCCCCATACCAGGGCAATATATGAGGTTCAAAAAATGTCTGCATAGCATAGAGCACAAATGCACATTCAAAGCTGGGAAAAGCAGTAGAAAGGGTAGGGGGAAGTGGAAGCTAAGGGTAGGTTGGGCGGGGAGGGAAGGGAAGGCAAGGTGAAGTGAGCCGGCTGAGGCGAGTGAGTCCAGGATACTGTGGAGCCTTCCAGCTGTCCTTGACTAAACAGTTCCTGATAAGAGTGGAATAATGTTCATCAGTAACCAGGTCCCTAGGATACCAGTTCACACAGGTCACAAGAGACGGGATAGGCGTGGGAAGAGCATCTGTTTACATAACTCCAGGAGAGAATGAGATTTCCCAGGTGTCCCAAGGCCAGGTAGGGGGGCCAAATTCCAGATAAATACAATTGTTTTGATACAAGCGGTTACTGATAACTTTGCTGACAGCCTTAACAGTCTCAATGGGCACTATCAATGGCGAAAACTCCAATAAACCGAATTTCATGGTTCCATTCTCGCCGCCACTCAGGAACAACATTTCTCCAAGAGTCTGAGTTTGTAAATGGTAAATGGACTAGTTCTTATATAGCGCTTTTCTACTCAGTATGAGCACTCAAAGCGCTTATACAGCCTGTTTGCATTCACCCATGCACTCCCATTCATACAAGCACTTCCATTGTTACGAAGCTAAGTGCTTTTTTAATTAACTAGCACTCACACGCATTCATACTCCGACAGAACGGTCGGAGAGCAACTTGGGGTTAAGTATCTTGCCCAAGGATACATTGGCATGTAGCCTGGAGTAGCCAGGATTTGAACCGCTGACCTTCCGATCAGCAGGTGACCTGCTCTACCTACTGAGCTACAGCCACCCCACTGTACTGTTCTGCACATACCCCACTTCAAACTCCCACAGTAAATCAGGTATCCCCCATGTCCAATCAGAAGAGATCCTGTTATCCATGATCTTTGTCGGGTTTGTTCCACTCAGGTAGACAGTTTTCCTGTACCCAGTCTCCTTGTGGAGAAAAATGTGATTGCACTGAGAGACCAGCTGACCAGATCCATAATCTCAATTTCCATGTGTAGAGGGAGGCTCTTAAAGCACAGCGGAGCAGCAAAGCAGGATAAAATATAAGGGTAGGGAGAGGAGGAAAAAGGCGTGCGCCTCAGTCGAGAGCCAGAAGAGAGAGAAACACATAGCTGGGGATCACTGCTGAACATAATTACAAAGATGAGACAAGGGGAAGCAAAACTAAACACTAAGTGCACAAGACAAAAGACTGTCAAAATAAAACATGAAGTAAAATGAGGAAACAAGGACTTGATACATAAGGAGGCAAGCACACAAAGAGATGAAAACATAACTAACAGCCCCTAAATTGTAATTTTGAGAACACCACCACCACCACCACGTCACTACAGTCAGGCAACATTCAACAACAGTAGATTTCTGGAATATCAACAATTGAGGTCCATCATACAGGCAAGATTTAATTTAAATGATCTGAAATTGGAAATGCCTGTATGGGTAACAGAATTTCTGAATCTCTGTATCTCTAAATTGTTATCAAAAATATACAAGCTGTTGTTAAAAATTGATTCAATTTCCCTCCAAACTAAAAAATAGGAATGGGATCTTTCTATCAACCCAGATGAAAACTTTTGGACACATATATGTTTAAACACTTTCAAAATAAATAAAAGTCCAAATTTACAACTTCTGACTAGTGAACTTGGTTTGATCCATTTTGAAACATATTGCAATCTACTGGCTAAGGAGTAGTGATAAAAATCTGGTAGCTCTAGACCACCACTGTACAGGACAACAAATGTTCCAAATGGGCCTCAGACACTCAAACATATGCACCCAGTGTTCAGGCGACCATGCTGAGAATTACACTGCTCAAAAAAATAAAGGGAACACTCAAATAACACATCCTTCTTTTTTTTTTTCTTTTTTTTCTTCCTGCTCTCGGTGGAGATGGACACATTTTTCTCTTCTCCCCTGTCTTCGCTATCTACCCCTGCTTTTTGCTGCTTCGCTGCTTAGAGCGTCCCTTTACACATCCCCGAACTGGAAATTAAACTACGGATCTGGTCAGCTGGTCTCTCAACACTGTTGATGATCAAATTCTCATCACGAGGAGATTGGGAGAAGGGGAACCCTCTTTCCTCTGGTCCGACTACACACCCAGCTGGCTATGTTATGGATTCCTGTGGGGATGGAAGATAATGTTCCTGGCTGCACTGTGTGAACGTGGTATTTATATTGATACCAGGATTTTTTTCCCAAATTGGACCTGGGGATACCTGGTTTCCAGGCAGCTGTTCAGGCCCTAGTAAGGCTGCCTATGAGGGATGCAGAAACAGTACGAACTCAATCAGACTCAGTAGAGCTGAATCGAAATGGATTACATCTGGAGGACTGTTGGAGTCTCTGTTCTGCGTGGCGGAGAAGAACCAATTCGGATGATTGGACTTCTGAGAGGTAACCAGAAACTGTAAGGTCTGTCAGCAGATAGTTATGACGGCCTGAACCAAAACAATTGCAGTATTATGAATTTGGCTCCCAGACGGCCTTGGATGCTGTCTGTCTAAATCGCCTCTTGGAGATGTTTGTAAACAGATGCTCTTCCCCCCACCCCCTCCTCGCCCCGTGTTGTGACCTGTATGAACTGGTATCCTGGCAACCAAGGCTGACTGTACCATCTTATCATGAACTGCTGGTCTGGAAGCCGTGTGACCATCACAGTATCCTGCTCGTCTCCACTGGCCAGAGGTGGGAAGTAACGAAGTACAAATACTTCATTACTGTACTTAAGTAGATTTTTCAGGTATCTGTACTTTACTTAAGTATTTATTTTTCTGACTACTTTTTACTTTTACTCCCTACATTTTTACACAAGTATCTGTACTTTCTACTTCTTACATTTTCAAACAGACTCGTTACTTTTTAACACGTCAGAGAGAAGTTTGCATTTCCGGTCAGTGCGCCGTCACAAATCAAACGATCTGAGCCTAAACGGAGGAATAATAACACATAAGAGACAATCGTACTGGCGTATCCTCCATCACCGGCTTATCGGGTACAAAGGGATTAAATACGCAAACCCATATAATTAATGTATCATTTATAGCGCTATAATCGGGCCGGACCGAGTCCGTAAGTTGCGCTGCGGCACATAAACAGCTTAGCTAGCGCTACTGAAGAGGAGCGAGCATGAAGGGAGTAACGTGTGGCAGGTAAATGCAACGTTTCTAAATGCTCAACAAATATCAGCAAACACACGAAGTGTGTGCAGTTTGTCACACAGTGTGTCTGCTAGCTAAAAGAAGAGCTGCTGTATTTCAGGGAGAGCAAAGAGAGAGAAGTTCACTCAGAGATGGAGAAAGAGGACAGGAGAGGAAGAAGAGAGGTTAGAATTAAAGGTAAGGACTGGAAAACAAACTTAAGTATGCTGACGTTGTGTAATTCAAAGATTCTATGAAAATACTGCAGTTTAGGTTAGCTTGTTGTACTGTATTTACAGTAAAGCTCTGTGTTGGTGCACAGAGGCTGTGTTCATGGTCAGAGTTACAGGTTACATCAGTGCAGCAGAGATGAGTTTGAATCAAAGCTGCTGATGCTGAGATTCATTCACTGAATCCAACATTTCTACAGCCTGTATGCTGTCAGTGTAGGGGATGGAGATCAGCTCAGAGAGCTCTGAAATAATTCCCACCTGCTTTAAAAAGTCCATCATAGTCCCAAAGAAACCACACCCCAGCAGCCCCAATGACTTCAGGCCCATAGCGCTCACCTCTGTGGTGATGAAATGTTTTTAGAGACTCATCAAGACATTCATCACCTCCTCACTGCCCACCACCCTCGACCCACTACAGTTCGCATACCAGCCAGACAGATCCACAGATGACGCCATATCCTTCCTCCTCCATAAGACCCTTTCACACATAGACACTGGTAAGGGGAACTATGTGAGAGTGCTGTTTGTAGATTACAGCTCAGCATTCAACACCATAGTTCCCTCCCGGCTGGTCTCTAAGCTGCTGGACCTGGGCCTGGGCCCATCCCTGTGCAGGTGGGTTCACAGCTTCCTGACCAGCAGACCACAGGTGGTACGAGTGGGTCACCTCACCTCATCCTCCCTCATCCTCAACACCGGATCCCCCCAAGGCCGTGTGCGCAGCCCTCTGCTGTACTCACTGTACACCCATGACTGCGAGGCCACGTCAGAGTCCAACGTCATCATCAAGTTTGCTGACGACACTGCTGTTGTGGGACTGATCTCCCACAATGAGGAGACAGCCTACAGGAGAGAGGTCTCCCGCCTGGAGAACTGGTGCCAGGAGAACCACCTCCTGCTCAACGTCAGCAAAACGAAGGAACTGATCGTGGACTTCAGCAGGAAGCAGCAGAGGGACTACCATCCACTTGTCATCAGTGGTGCTGAGGTGAAAAGAGTGGACACTTTCAAATACTTGGGAGTGACCATCTCACAGGACCTGTCCTGGACTCATCACATTAACGTCACTGTGAAGAAGGCCAGACAGCGTCTCTACCTCCTCAGGCGGCTGAGAGACTTCAAGCTCCCACTCAAGGTGCTCAGGAACTTTTACACCTGCACCATCGAGAGCATCATGCGTGGGAGCATCACCACCTGGATGGGAAACTGCACCAAGCAGGACTTCATGGCCCTAAAAAGGGTGGTTCGTTCAGCTGAACGGACCATCAGAACCACCCTCCCCAACCTGCAGGACATTTACACCAAGCAGTGCAGGCTGAGGGCCATGAAGATCCTAAAACAGCCCAGCCACCCCGGACACTCTCTCTTCTCCCTGCTCCCATCAGGCCGGCGTTACCGCTGCCTGAGGGCTAAGACTGAAAGGTTGAAGAAGAGTTTTTACCCACAAGCCATCCGTCTGCTCAACTCTGAGCCCTAACTGGACCATTATTGCACAGTGTAAATATTATAATTTATAAAAGTGTGTATAGTGTATAGTATATAGAGTATAGTGTATAGTGTGAATTACTTTTTTTTATTTTTATTCTTCTTATTTATATGTGTGTGTATATATGGTTGCAGGTACAAAATACATTTCACTGTTCATTGTACTGTGTATAACTGTGCATGTGACAAATAAACACTATCTTATCTTATCTAATACTGGGTTACATCTTTGTGAGTTCACTTCATCCACACAGAGCAGTAAACCTCAGAGCAGCAGCAGCAGGTCAGCTGATCACAGCCTGCAGACCAACATCATTTACTGGAGCTCACAATAGAAAGTTGTGATTCTTCTCCCCATGCAGAGCCACTACAGCTGATCTTAGGGTTCCTCCACCTTCTGAATCCCACTGTAACCCCTGAGTATCCTCATGTTGGTGTTTAGGTGGAGGCACAGTCACCCTCTACTATGGAGGACACAGAGAACAGAGCTGTGTTTAAATTCACTTTAACAGTTTGTGTCCTACAGAACAGATTCAAGCTGAGAGCATTCATTAGGATTCAAATTTAGATTGGAATAATGTTTGTATTCTCGTGTAATATTATTTTATATTATTACAATAATATATAATGAGGTTCGGTTAGTTTTACACAAAAATAGCAGGTAGAAACGTCCTCCAAAGAACTACTTTTACTTTCTTACTTTGAGTACATTTCAGAGCCTGTACTTTTTTACTTTTACTCGAGTAGAGAAGTTGAACCAGTACTTGACTTTTACTAAAGTATTTTTAACATAAGTACTTGTACTTCTACTTAAGTACAGAATGTCAGTACTTTTGCCACCTCTGCCACTGGCAGCCCCTCCCCTACCCACCCTAGTGCTCTCCAGGCTTTAAATGTGCTGCTGCTTTGCTGAGCTGTTTTTTTGGAACCTGGTAAGGTGTTCATAATGAACACAGTACCAGATGATTTTTTTGAACCTACCTATCCCAGTGTATCTCTTTCTGTTTTCCTGCTAAAGGTAGCGCCAGTAAAATGGCTGCACAACCTCAGACACCTGCCCCCCCCCCCCCCCCCCCCTTCCCCCCTGTTTGTTTGTGTGTTTGTATTTCACTTGGATGGGTGTTCTGGAACGCAAATTTCGTTATATGTTTACATATAATGACAAATAAAGTCTTCTTCAATCTTGAATCTTGAATCTAGATCTGAATGAATGAAATATTCTCATTGAATACTTTGTTCTGTACAAAGTTGAATGTGCTGACAACAAAAACCCACAAAAAAATCCTCAATGGAATCAAATTTATTAACCAATGGAGGCCTGGATTTGGAGTCACACACAAAATTAAAGTGGAAAAACACACTACAGGCTGATCCAACTTTGATGTAATGTCCTTAAAACAAGTCAAAATGAGGCTCAGTATTGTGTGTGTGTGGCCTCCACGTGCCTGTATGACCTCCCTACAATGCCTGGGCATGCTCCTGATGAGGTGGCGGATGGTCTCCTGAGGGATCTCCTCCCAGACCTGGACTAAAGTATCTGCCAACTCCTGGACAGACTGTGGTGCAATGTGACGTTGGTGGATGGAGCGAGACATGATGTCCCAGATGTGCTCAATCGGATTCAGGTCTGGGGAACGGGTGGGCCAGTCCATAGCTTCAATGCCTTCATCTTGCAGGAACTGCTGACACACTCCAGCCACATGAGGTCTAGCATTGTCCTGCATTAGGAGAAACCCAGGGCCAACCGCACCAGCATATGGTCTCACAAGGGGTCTGAGGATCTCATCTCGGTACCTAATGGCAGTCATGCTACCTCTGGCGAGCACATGGAGGGCTGTGCGGCCCTCCAAAGAAATGCCACCCCACACCATTACTGACCCACTGCCAAACCGGTCATGCCGAAGGATGTTGCAGGCAGCAGATCGCACTCCATGGCGTTTCCAGACTCTGTCACGTCTGTCACATGTGCTCAGTGTGAACCTGCTTTCATCTGTGAAGAGCACAGGGCGCCAGTGGCGAATTTGCCAATCCTGGTGTTCTCTGGCAAATGCCAAGCGTCCTGCATGGTGTTGTGTTTAAGTGTTCCCTTTATTTTTTTGAGCAGTGTATTTGCATGCTATATGGTCTTGTACGCCTGTTCAAAGGTTCTGGCAGAAGATATGTGAAGAATTATCCACATGGTTTAATTGCGATATCCCAGCATCACCAAAACTGTGCATCTTAGGTGATGTAAGTGAATTAGATATGGAAGCAAATATATCACATTTAGTTCTTACTGCCTTATGCACGCTAAGAAAACTATCCTCATGAATTGGAAATCAAAAACTGATTTATCTATTACTCACTATAGGAATTTACTTTTCGATCACATTAGTCTGGAAAGAATGTCTGCCAACTCAAAAATACCAATTGGACTAATTTGATTATCTCCGGTCCCCACTGATCAATTCCATTATGCAGTGGGGGTGATTGGCTGTAGTCTCATCTCATCATGGGCCTGGCGGGTAGCTGGGGGTGGGCCGGGGGGGATTTGGGTGTCTGATGGCTCTTGGACTGGAGGACTGTGGCTGCTGTTTTGTGGTGTCTGTGTGCAGGCCCTGGTTGTTGGTGGTGGGGGCTTGGATGGAAGCTCTCATGGTCTTGTGGTGTGGGGACTGTTATGGTGGGTGCTGCTCCGGCCATCCCCTGCAGCCTCCGCTGCTCTGGCGGTGGCTGTCTGGGCTCTTGCCCGTTGACCATGGGGGCTCTGTCTGGGGTCTCCCTCCTTCCTCCTCTGGGGTGTGCGCATGGTTGCCATTGGGATGTGTGGCCTCAGGTCTTCTGAGCTTCTGAGCTTGGGCCTGGGTCCCCTGAGTCTTTCCCTGCTTGCCCGAGCATCTGGATGGGGGTGGTTGCAGTTTTTTGCCCTCATTGAGGACGTTCCATGACAGAGGAATATACACACACACATTACTACAAACTACAGCTATACTGTATGTATGTGTGTATGTGTATATGCATGTGTATATATAGGTGAATGTGTATGTATGTGCATCTATCTCTCTTCTATTATTATTTTTGGTAACACTTTCTTCTAAGGCCCGCCCTTAGGCCGTAACTATCCTGTAAGTAAATTTTAGTTATGTGGAATTACGCCGTAATTATTTTTAATTATGCCGTAATTATTTTTAATTATGCTGTAATTATTTTTACTAAGGCTGAATTATTTTTAATTATGCCATAATTTTAAATTACGCCGTAATTATTTGTAGCCCCTTAACTGGCAAGGGCCCGGTGACGGGCCGTTTGTAGTCCCTTTTATATGGCAGGCTAGACCCTCCCATTTTTATTGACACGTCATTCGGCCAATCATGTAACTGGCTGCACCAAATCACCTGACAAAGCTACGTGACGCCCTCTGAGTATTATTGGCTCTGGGAAACCCATTTCTTAACATGATTGGCCGAATGAGGTGTCAGTCAAAATGGGCGGGTCTAGCCTGCTATATAAATGCACTTCATTCGGCCCGCGGACCAGACGCAGCCGATTAATAGGCTATGAAATGGGTTGTTCAGAGCCAATAATGACCAGAAGGCGTTATGTAGTTTTTGTCAGGTGATTTTTTTGCTGCCAGTTAAGGGGTTAATAAGGCTGAATTGATTTCACTTGTAAATAAGCTACATATGCATGTGCTGATATTGGAATGTTGTATTTATTTTGACTGTTTGAACTTAATGTAAATAAAAAAAGATTAGACTTAGCTCCAAATTATGATGGTATTGCAAGTAGACTGGAAATAAAACACATTGAATAGTAAAACATCTGCCATGAACCACGACATGATAAATACCATGTTATATTGTAAGCATGTAACATGGTTTTTTGACTATATTAAAATTAGAGGCTTTTCAGGTTAATAACTGTTAAATTATGTATAACTTAAATGTACTACAGGGTATATCCCTGTAAAATATTGACTGCCTTAGTCACATAATTAGGGCCCTATTCAAAATAGTACAGCCTTAGTCAAAATAATTACGGTGTAATTAAAAATAATTCAGCCTTAGTAAAAATAATTACGACATAATTAAAAAATAATTACAGCGTAATTCCATATAACTAAAATTTACTTACAGGATAGTTACGGCCTAAGGGCGGGCCTTAAAAGAAAGCGTTACCTTATTTTTTTCTCTGTTCTCTCCCTTTTTTGGCTTCTTTCTTTCTCTTTTTCTTCCTGCCTGTCAGATCTGGCAAGAGTAAATAAAATAAAATTTAAACATTGACAAGAATAGCCTATAGAAAACTTAGAGAGCTCTTCTTGTAAAAGCAAATATGTTTGGTACAACAATGCATTCGGACCATCATTCTGATTGTAAAAACTGCCAGACATGACAGGCCAAAAATAAATAAATGTCTTTGATCAGAAAAGATAAAACTTTTTAAAGATTTTCAAAAACTGATTTACAAACTCTGCCACTTCAGTTTGATATTTTGGGGGATCACAGTTCATCCTTGTACCCAGTCATAAACACACCAGATAAAAATGTAATACCCACAGAAACATTTTCAGAATCACACGTTTTGAGTTTTTTTCTTGCATTTAATTTCAGATTTTTAAGATAGAAGTGCTTTCGTTACTGTTTCTATAGGAACCGTGGCATTTGAGAGAGGCTGTTGATGCTGAAATAAAACTCACTGAGGCACCGAGCTTCAGCATCTCTGAAAGTGAAGGAGTCACCATCAACCTGAGAGCTAAACTACAAGATTCTGCCTCAGGGACCAGGGCGCCTGGAAAGCTCCTCGCTGTATCTATGGTAACACACACACAGCTCACCATGGCAACATTTACTGTACGTCACACTGAAGGTTCACACTCGTGTCTCTGTGCAGAGGTGTGCGGTCAGTATGAAAGTTTCTATTGATGGAACTCATCTGTTTCTTCCTTACGATAAAGTCAGGTACACGCACATGCACACACACACGCACACATACAAACACTCACACGCACATATGCGGGCACACACATGAACAGGACATTTTTGTCTCTCTGAAGCTTTTTCCTCTCTTCCAGCTGTAAAATACAAACCCGCAATGTTGTCAGAGATGTTCTGGTAAGAAGCTGTTTGTATTTTCCTCTCTGACTGATATAATACTGACTCATGTAAACTGACCTTAATGAAACTTTGGTGGCTCCGTCAGTAACACTCATTATGTTGTTGCTGAGCAGGTGAAGATTGTGAAAAATAAAGTGAACAAGAAGATCAGTGACTTCCTGGAGGGTGAGCAGCATCAGGACATCAGTTTAATCACAGAGTTCATGAAACTGCAGGATCAGGTGGGAATGTGAGCTCACACCTTTAACACCTGTGTGCAGGTTATTTTAAGGATGGAGTAAAGATTCCTCTCCCTGAAGGGATGATCTTCACTCAGCAAATGATCACATATCATGATGTAAGTCTGTCACTACTACCTGTTATCACCTGCTGGTAACTCCAGGGCTGTGGGGCGTAGTGGTGATGCAGCACCCCCCGCTGAGCGGTTTAACATTAAGTTAATAAAATGGTTTTATGTTGTATGCTGTGCAAACTGGATGTGTTCAAGTACCCTACAATGTCCCACAGCTCTGACTGCTACTCAGCTCTACCTGATACTACTACTGGTTGTTACCTGTTATTGCTCTGACCTGATCTAGCTGCACTTGCTGTGTGCAGGGCTTTGTGGTGCTGGGAGGAGACCTATCCTTCACTGCAGCTGGGAGGCAGGGAATGGTGAACATGGCGAGGGGACCCGGCAAATAAACAGCAGGGATCTCAAATGTGCATGAGCAGCTTCATCTGTCAGCTAAATGTAACCAGTTCTGCTTATTGTATCAACTGTCTGTGTGTAATCTTCACTTCAAACAGTTTAAACCATCAGAGTACAAATACTGCATGTACTACATAGACAGCCTGTTCTTCTTCTTTGTCTGCAATAAAGTTTCAGCATCACAGAGACTCAGGTGTTTATTGATCAGCCAATAAGAGCCCAGCTTCACTTGCAGAGGTGGCAAAAGAACTGAAATTCTGTACTTAAGTAGAAGTACAAGTACTTGTGTTAAAAAAAATACTCTGGTAAAAGTTGAAGTACTGGTTCAACTTCTTTACTGCATAAAGTAAAAAAGTACAGGCTCTGAAATGTACTCAAAGTAAGAAAGTAAAAGTAGCTCTTTGGAGGACGTTTCTACCTGCTATTTTTGTCATGATCCTGGGCCGGTGGCCCAGCGTTTTGAGTTCTTTTGTGTAGCTTTCTTTTGTTGTACTTTTCAGGTTGTTTTCTTGGTGTTTCTTTTAGTTTCTCTGTTGTTTGAGTGTGCGGTTTAGTTTCCTTGTGTTTTCATTTTGTAATGTTGCCTTTGTTAAGTTTTCTGTGTTTAGGTTATCTGTTATGTTTAGTCAGTTCCTGTTTTATTTTGACAGTCTCGTGTTCCTTGTGCTTTGTGTTTAGTTTTGCTTCCCCTTTGTCATTAGTCTCATTCATTTCACCTGTTGTTCCCAGTTGTTTCCCCTCACCCCTCGTTTCCTTTGTGTATTTAAGTCTCAGTGTTGTTTAGTTTAGTGTTCAGGTCCTCGTCAGTTTTTGCCTGTGTGTTTTGTCTTTGAGTTTTTGAGTTTCTAGTTCCTGCTTTCAAGTTTCAAGTTTTGTAATCATTGCAGTTATCAATAAACTGCCCACTAAACCTGCTCTCACTGTGTCCTGCACTGGGGTCCTCCCTGCCTTGCCAGCACGCAGCCGTGACAATTTTTTGTAAAGCTAACTGAACCTCATTATATATTATTGTAATAATATAAAATAATATTAAATGAGAATACAAATGTTATTCCAATCTAAATTTTAATCCTAATGAGTGCACTCAGCTTGAAACTGTTATGTAGGACACAAACTGTGAAAGGGAATTTAACCACAGCTCTGTTCTCTGTGTCCTCCATAGTAGAGGGTGACTGTGCCTCCACCTAAACACCAACATGAGGATACTCAGGGGTTACAGTGGGATTCAGAAGGTGGAGGAACCCTAAGATCAGCTGTAGTGTCTCTGCATGGGGAGAAGAATCACAGCTTTCTATTGTAGCTGCAGTAAATGATGTTGGTGTGCAGGCTGTGATCAGCTGACCTGCTGCTGCTGCTCTGAGGTTTACTGCTCTGTGTGGATGAAGTGAACTCACAAAGATGTAACCCAGTATTTCACAGCTCTCTGAGCTGATCTCCATCCCCTACACTGACAGCATACAGGCTGTAGAAATGTTGGATTCAGTGAATGAATCTCAGCATCAGCAGCTTTGATTCAAACTCATCTCTGCTGCACTGATGTAACCTGTAACTCTGACCATGAACACAGCCTCTGTGCACCAACACAGAGCTTTACTGTAAATACAGTACAACAAGATAACATGTTTATTAAACACTAAACTGCAGTATTTTCATACAATCTTTGAATTACACAAAGTCAGCATACTTCAGTTTATTTTCCAGTCCTTACCTTTAAATCTAACCTCTCTTCTTCCTCTCCTGTCCTCTTTCTCCATCTCTGAGTGAACTTCTCACTTTTCTCTCCCTGAAATACAGCAGCTCTTCTTTTAGCTAGCAGACACACTGTGTGACAAACTGCACACACTTTGTGTGTTTGCTGATATTTGTTGAGCATTTAGAAACATTGCATTTACCTGCCACACGTTACTCCCTTCATGCTCGCTCCTCTTCAGTAGCGCTAGTTAAGCTGTTTATGTGCCGCGAGCACAACTTACAGACTCGGTCCGGCCCGCTGTGACCCTGATTATAGCGCTATAAATGATACATTATTTATATGGGTTTGTGTATTTAATCCCTTTGTACCCGATAAGCCGGTGATGGAGGATACGCAGTACGATCGTCTCTTATGTGTTATTGTTCCTCCGTTTAGGCTCAGATCGGTTGATGTGTGACGGAAATGCAAACTTCTCTCAGACGTGTTAAAAAGTAACGAGTCTGTTTGAAAATGTAAGAAGTAGAAAGTACAGATACTTAAAAATGTAGGGAGTAAAAGTAAAAAGTAGTCAGAAAAATAAATACTCAAGTACAGATACCTGAAAAATGTACTTAAGTACAGCAATGAAGTATTTGTACTTCGTTACTTCCCACCTCTGGGTAAAGCTGAGTATCATTTGAGTGTAACCTGCAGGATGTGCAGAACAAGAACACAAAATATTATTAATTTTTGTGATCAGATCCTGATTGATCCACGTGTTACTGAAGTTACTGTGCCATATCTGAACGTGTGCACGCTGCTCAATGCCATTTGAGGCTGGAGGTATTTATTAGTCAAAGGATCCTAAACACAATCAAGGGTTTTGGTTCTGTGTTCACACCTGTGAGACATCCACCTGTACCAATCATTCTGTCATTACACATAATTTAACAGCAACTATCATGTTATGTCAGACACAAAATGAGGCTTTTTTTTCAGTGTTAATCTGCCCTAAATGACATCTGTATAGATCAGGTGTGTTTGTGTGTCTGTAGATCTGTCCTGCTCTTCAGCCTATGATAAATAAGAAGTTGAAGGACATGTCCATGGTGTGGAAAGTGCATGAAGGCCGACAATTATACTTGGACTACTCCCTGAGCAGTGACATCCAGGAGCCTTGATGTGTCTTTCAAAGTGAGAAAGAAGCACTGAATTACCCTGACCCCGAACATGACCCTGCAGACATTAACACTATTGTAGAGTACAGTAACACAGATAGACTGTAGTGACCCTGGTATGCTGTGTTTTCTTGATGACAGCCTCTGTGAAGGTTAAAGTTAACATTTTCACACAAACCAGAGATTCTGCCACCAGCTGGTTCCCTGCTGGATAACATCAGGCCTGTTGGAAAGAATCTTGGTATTTGGGTTGACAGTAATCTAAACTAATGAAATCATCTTTTTATCATGTAATGCACACCAGTACATATTGAGGTACTTGGGCAGATCTCCTTCAGGATTGTATGACTTGGATGTTTTATTTTGCTGCCCTTGTTGCTGTTTCTACTCTGTAAAGAAAGATTCTTCTTCTGTGTTTCAGGGATTGGTGTTTGTGCAGGGGCAGGATGTGGAGGCTGGCTTATCGGGGGCAGACAAAGAGATAATTTTCACAAAGACTGATCATATGATTTATGTGGGCATCTCTGAATTCTTCTTCAGTGGCGCTGCCATGTTGCTCTACAAAGCCGGACCATTTAATTTTGACATTTCACAGGTGAAAACAGCTGATTAACACCTGATACAACCTCTCTGGTCCCCAAACCACACTCATGTTATTCTACAGCAGCAGCATGGAGTCAATTTTACAGGCAGAAAACTGAGTAAACTGCTCTCACTGAATGAAACAACACCAAGTATTTAACACAATAAGAAAACAAGCTGAGCCAAACTAAAGAATACTAAAGAATTGTATTATTTGCTGCTGCTCCTGCATTTTCTTGGGCTCTACTTGTCTTCATCTTACTGCTGCGTCCCTTCCTGCTTAAAGAACTTTAATTATTACTTCAATGATACTGTCATGGCTGTTACCACGTCATTTTGTGTTCAGTTCTTTTAGGTTCTGTTTTCACTGAGATTCTTCTGTTGTGTTTCCAGTTTTTTGTTAGTTTCTTGTCCTCTTATTAGTTATTGTTATTTACAGTGGTATACAAAAGTTTGGGCCCCCCTGATAATTCTCATAATTTTCCTTTATAAATCATTGGTTGTTCAGATCAGCAGTTTCAGTTAAATATATTATATAGCAGATGAACACAGTGACATCCGAGAAGTGAAATGAAGTTTATAGGATTTACAGAAAGTGTGCAATAATTATTTAAACAAAATTAGGCAGGTGCATAAGTTTGGGCACCCTTGTCATTTTATTGACTTGAATACCTTTAGCACCAATTATTGGAACACAAAATGTATTTTGTAAGCTCATTGACCCTTGACCTACATACACAGGTGAATCCAATTATGAGAAAGGGTTAAAACAACTCTCAGATGAGCTGAAGACAAAGACTGTTCAACATCATGGTTTAGAGGAAGGATCCAAAAAGCTCTCTCAGAGATTTCAGCTGTCAGTTTCCACTGTGAGGAACATAGTGAGGAACTGGAAGACCACAGGCACAGTTCTGGTTAAGGCCTGAAGTGGCAGGCCAAAAAAACCTCAGATAGGCAGAGGAGAAGGATGGTGAGAACTGTCATAGTCAACCCACAGAGCAGCTCCAAAGACCTACAACATCATCGTGCTGCAGATGGTGTCACTGTGCATCGTTCAACTATTCAGCACACATTGCTAAAGGAGAGGCTGTATGGGAGAGTAATGCAGAAGAAGCCTTTTCTGCACACACACCACAAACAGAGTCGCTAAAGCACATTTGGACAAACCAGCTTCATTCTGGAATAAGGTGCTGTGGACTGATGACACTAAAACTGAGTTATTTGGACATAACAAGGGGCGGGATGCATGGTGGAAAAAGAACACAGCATTCCAAGACAAACACTTGATACCCACAGTAACATTTGGTGGTGGTCCCATCATGCTGTGGGGACAGTTACTGGGAATCTTGTTAAAGTTGAGGGTCGCATGGATTCCATCTGTGGTGGGATTTAAAGCGGGCTGTCCATGCTCAGAAACCATCAAACCTGACTGAACTGGAGATGTTCTGGAAAGAAGAATGGTCCAAAATACCTTCAACCAGAATCCAGACTCTCATTGGAAGCTATAGGAAGCATTTAAAGGCTGTTATTTCTGCAAAAGGAGGATCTACTAAATATTGATGCCATTTTTCTGTTAGGTGTCCAAACTTATGCACCTGCCTAATTTTGTTTAAATAATTATTACACACTTTCTGTAAATCCTATAAACTTCATTTCACTTCTCAGATATCATTGTTTTCATCTGCTATATTATAGATGTAACTAAAGTTGCTGATCCAAACAACCAATGATTTATAAAGGAAAATCAGGAAAATATCAGGGGGCCCAAACTTTTGTATACCACTGTACATGTTATTCCTGCTTTCCTTGGTACTTGTCATCCCCATGTCTGTGCTCCAGGGTCTGTTTGCTCCCTCTGTGCAGTTTAACTTGTCTTGTGTATTATGTTCCCAGTGTTGTGATGAGTCTGCGTCTCTGTGCTCATGTGTTTTGTGGTTTACTTTGTCAGTCTTTGTCATTTATGCTGTGTTTATATTGACTTCCTGTCTCCTGTGATTCCCTGCACCTGTGCTTCTCACCTGTGTATATATTGTCTGCGTTTTTCCCTGGTCCCTTGTTCTGTCGTCATCAGTGTTTACCTCACTGTGTGTCATCCTGCCACTTAGTTTTGTATTTAGTTCTGGCATCCGTCCAGCTTCACTGTAGCTGAGTATATTGTTTCATGCCACTCCCTAATAAACCACCTTTAATTTTACTTCTATCTATGAGTCTGCATCCTAGGGTCCAATCCTGCCTCCCACACAGTAAGCCATGACAATGGTGGCCATCAAAGTATTTACCTTTAGCTGTGGTGGAGGAATTTTTTTTAGATCCACTCCTTTAGTCAGAGTAGTAATACCACACAAATATTTTAACAAAGGTCCAAAAAGTCCTCTCATCACCTCCTCTGTTCTCCTCCCCAGTTCGAAGGTCTGAAAAGTCTGTTGAATAATCTCCTGGACGCTGCGGGCCTTCCTTCGGTATCAAACTCTACAGAGTTTCTGTTAGAGTGCCAGATATGTTTCAGTTTAATCTTCATTAATTATCAAACACTATTACATGAAAAATAAACTGCTAACATGGCATTTCTATAACATACATAGGGTCCTGTGAACGTGGAGCTGACTGAGGCTCCAACCATTAAAATCAGTAAAGCCAGACTTTCTGCCAAGGGGACTATGAAAATCCAATCTCAAGGACAAGTTCGTCATGTGGTAAGCACACACACAGATGCAGTGTTTCCCACAGCAGCTGACTGTGTGCTGCTATTAACCATTTCATACACGAGTCCTGAAAACCTCAGTGAAGATTTTTTTGCTGTTTTTATTCCTCTTTAGGCATGAAGCTGGAGCTGATATGCAACTATAACAATAATCCATTCAATTTTATTTATATAGGGCCAAATCACAACAAACAGTCACCTCAAGGTACATAACTAATGATTATAGTCACATTCAATAGTCCAGCCTAGAAGTAATAAATGCATGAATTAGCTTTTCAGCATCACTCTGAGAAAGGATGTTTCTAATTTTAGAAATATTGCACAAATGCAAAAAAGCGGTCCTACATATTTGTTTAATATGTGCATTGAAGGACATATCCTGGTCAAAAATGACTCCAAGATTTCTCACAGTGTTACTGGAGGCCAAAGTAATGCCATCCAGAGTAAGTATCTGGTTAGACACCATGTTTCTAAGACAAACGCTTCGTGCTGTGAGTCAGCCTTTGTCATTTGGTCTTGTCCAAGCTGGTTTTTCATGACTCAGATTCCTCTCATCAGCCATAAAGTCATAAAGCACATCTTCTCTCCTGATGTTTTAATTTGTCATACAGAGCAATCTTGTCCAGATTAATAACAGAACATGGTGATGTCAGTGATGTTTTAATTGTACATACTGTGGTCGAACCTCCAAGATAAACTGAACTGAGATAGAAAGTGCTAGATGAATTTCCCTATCTGTTGCTCTCTGTCTAATGTATCATTTAATTGTTTATTATTTGGTTGATCCACTGTTTATTAATTAATTTACTGGAGTTTATTTTTAAACATTTGTCCTTTTATTCATTGAGTAAAAAATAATCCCTAACAGTTCCTCAGAGCACAGTGGACTCCATAATCCTTAAATGGAAGAAGTTTGGGACGACCAGAACTCTTCCTAGACCTGGCCATCCAGCCAAACTGAGCAATCGTGGGAGAAG
The DNA here is from genome assembly GCF_007364275.1 of Archocentrus centrarchus. Taxonomy (NCBI): domain Eukaryota; kingdom Metazoa; phylum Chordata; class Actinopteri; order Cichliformes; family Cichlidae; genus Archocentrus; species Archocentrus centrarchus. The sequence continues at coordinate 1,085,727 of NC_044353.1, read as the reverse complement.
ATCCTTGGTGAAAGAGGTAAAGAAGAGCCCAAAGATCACTGTGGCTGAGCTCCAGAGATGCAGTAGGGAGATGGGAGAAAGTTCCACAAAGTCAACTATCACTGCAGCCCTCCACCAGTCGGGGCTTTATGGCAGAGTGGCCCGATGGAAGCCTCTCCTCAGTGCAGACATATGAAAGCCCACATAGAGTTTGCCAAAAAACACATGAAGGACTCCCAGACTGTGAGAAATAAGATTCTCTGGTCTGATGAGAAGAAGATTGAACTTTTTGGCGTTAATTCTAGGCGGTATGTGTGGAGAACACCAGTCTCTGCTCATCACCTGTCCAATACAATCCCCACAGTGAAACATGGTGGTGGCAGCATCATGCTATGGGGGTGTTTTTCAGCAGCACAGGACGACTGGTTGCAATTGAAGGAAAGATGAATGCGGCCAAGTACAAATATATCCTGGAAGAAAACCTCTTCCAGAGTGCTCAGGACCTCAGACTGGGCCGAAGGTTCACCTTCCAACAAGACCATGACCCTAAGCACACAGCTAAAACAACTAAAGGAGTGGCTTCACAACAACTCTGTAACCATTCTTGACTGGCCCAGCCAGAGCCCTGACCTAAACCCAACTGAGCATCTCTGGAGAGACCTGAAAATGGCCGCCCACCAACGTTCACCATCCAACCTGAGGGAACTGGAGAGGATCTGCAAGGAAGAATGGCAGAGGATCCCAAATCCAGGTGTGGAAAACTTGTTGCATCATTCCCAAGAAGACTCATGGCTGTACGAGCTCAAAAGGGTGTTTCTACTCAATACTGAGCAAAGGGTCTGAATACTTATGACCATGTGATATTTCAGTTTTTCTTTTTTAATACATTTGCAAAAATTTCTACATTTCTGTTTTTTTCTGTCATGATGGGGTGCTGAGTGTACATTAATGAGAAATAAAATGAACTTTTTTGATTTTAGCAAATGGCTGCAATGAAACAAAGAGTGAAAAATTTAAAGAGGTCTGAATACTTTCCGTACCCACTATATTACTTCTAGGCTGGACTATTATAATTCATTATTATCAGGCTGTCCTAAAAGCTCCCTGAAAAGCCTTCAGCTGATCCAAAATGCTGCAGCTAGAGTACTGACAGGGACTAGAAAGAGAGAGCAGATTTCTCCCATATTGGCTTCTCTTCATTGGCTCCCTGTTAAATCTAGAATAGAATTTAAAATCCTTCTCCTCACATACAAGGTCTTGAATAATCAGGCCCCATCTTATCTCAAAGACCTCATAGTCCCATATCACCCCAACAGAGCACTTCGCTCTCAGACTGCTGGCTTACTTGTGGTTCCTCGGATACTTAAGAGTAGAATGGGAGGCAGAGCCTTCAGCTTTCAGGCCCCTCTTCTGTGGAACCAGCTCCCAGCTTGGATTCGGGAGACAGACACCCTCTCTATTTTTAAGATTAGGCTTAAGACTTTCCTTTATGATCAAGCTTATAGTTAGGGCTGGATCAGGTGACCCTTAACCCTTCCTTAGTTATGCTGCTATAGGCCTAGCCTGCTGGGGGGTTCCCATAATGCACTGAGTGTTTCTTCTCATCACCTTATTTACTTTGTTTATACTCCACTCTGCATTTAATCATTACTTATTATTAATCTCTGTCTCTCTCCTCTCAGCAGATGACCCCCCCTCCCTGAGCCTGGTTCTGCTGGAGGTTTCTTCCTGTTAAAGGGAGTTTTTCCTTCCCACTGCCACCAAGTGCTGCTCATAGGGGGTCGTTTGGACTGTTGGGTTTTCTCTATATTATTGTAGGGTCTTTACCCACAATACAAAGCACCTTGAGGCGACTGTTGTGATTTGGTGCTATATAAATAAAATTGAATTGAATTGTGTCTAAAGTCAAAAAGAATAAAACCTGTGTTTTCCCTGAATTATTCTGTTCAGTAGAGTATTTGCTCTGTCATCAGGCCTTTTTGTTTTTAACCCACTAATTTGTTCTGATTTGATGTGTTGGTCATTTCGATGTCTTTGCTTCAGAAATCTGAGCATTGTTAGATCACCTGTAGAGCTTTCCACTGTCTTTGGTATTTTCTGTAACTGTGGCCTCATGTTAAATTGCTACACTTAGTAAATCTCTTCCAAAAGTTCAGGTTTCCTGTCAGATCTACTACTCTGTGTCTGTGTAGGTAGTCGTGCACATATCAGGGGACTTATCCATACTAGCTTCAGCTGTGTTTCTGTTGGAACTGACCTTATTGTTGAAGATGTAGTTGTACAGTGGTTTGAGTAAGTCCCAAATACGCCTGAAAAAAAAAAAATCAGTCATCAGCAGGATTGCCCTGACACACTGTTGATCTACCAGCTGATGGTTTATGTTTCCCTCAAGATGATGTGGAGAAACTCATCCTTAGCATGTTCTTTGCTTTTTTCAACTTTGCTTTATGGTTTCAGGTCTGACTGTGAAAAGCCCCTATTCTTAGTCACATTACCCTAGAGTTCCAGTGGATGTTGTTCTGATGCTATCAGCTTTAATTTTGCAGTCATCTTTTGGTATCTCAACATTTAGGCCTCCTTCAGGTGATCGATTCAGTCTCACGACTATTGCGGCGCTCACACCTGCTCCTCTGAGGGTCGTGCTTCCTTGATCAATACTGCAACAGAAAACACAGAGAAAGGGGTGAAATGGTTTCTCCACTATTTCAGAGATGTGAGATGTAAATCAGTTTCCTGGGGTGAGCATTATGTTCATAGGATGCCATTTTGGAGCAGAGGTGTCCCATTCTGGATGCTCTCTGCTGCGAAAACAGTTCGGTGAAGAAAATACATAAAATGTTAAACTGTTGGTAACTTTATAGACTGTACCAAAGAGGATCATTTTCCTGACTCCTGTCCCAGTTCAATAACTAAACTTTACAATTGTGAAGCAGTGATGTGCTCTACATTGTGAGGCCTTAAATTTCAAGCACATCAGATGTAAATGGAGAATTATGAGAACATTTGTGCTGTTGCAGTTGCACATACCTCCATTTCTTGAACAAATCTATATTTACTTCTCTCTGAAGTTCCACAGCAAAGTTCAGGTTGTTGATTTCAAAATTGAGACCGTTATTCTGCTGAAATTTAAAATCCACCTGAGCTGGATCAACTTGTAGATCAGTGAGGGTGAGGATTTAAGTCAATTCATTGTACTTCAAAATACAACAAATTAGCAAATATACTAAAAAACAAAAAAAAATTTACCACCATTGTTGTTTTGAAGAATCCTCTTTAATTGGATTGACTTAATAAATTATTTTTTAAGTTGATTTGAGTCATTTGTGTTATTTCAGTGAAATGCTGTGCACTCTAAATCTGCCAAAACAGTTTTTCTCTGAAATAACACAAATGGTAAGAGTGAGATTTTATTTTTAATGTGGATTTTTTAAATGTAGAACCATAAAGAAAAAATCCATCTACATTTTCATATTGAAGTGAGTAAAGAAAATAACCATGAAGCAAAACACATAAAAAAGCCCAGTGGCTTATTTTTACCCTCTGATTGTGAAAGTTGTTCTTCCATCCAATAATGGAAAGTCATCAAATGGTTTGTTAACCAGCTCCTTCAAATACGTCAGACCAAGATGTTTCACTGCAAAAACACAGTACATGTACTATTAGTTCAATGACTGCTGATGCTGCAAAGACAATACAGTAAAATGTCTTTCCTGCATGCTCAAAAAGCCTGATTCAGAAGTGATAAATAAAACAAAACAAAGCTATAGAGAAGAGCCACACCCTGATGAATCTAAAATCATAAAATCAAGTTCACATCATGAAAATTAATGGTTTTTAGAATAAATGTATAAAGCATGATGCACTTTTAATTTATCCTAGATATTTGTGATTCGATGGACCTGACATGTATATAAACTAAGCTTCCTCTTTGAACAGGAAGTTGTTACATGGTTGTTACATGTCCTCAGATGGGGACAATGGGGCAACGTGGCTTAACAAAGTATAAAACACTGTTGAGCAGAATGAAGTGTAAGGTGCAGCAAAGCCAAAATGTAATGTCCACGTATGAGGACGTAGGGTCTCAGGAGTGGCTACAAAGGTTTGAGTTCATACTGCAAGGAAAACAGGGCATTATTTGGGGCGACCCAGGTGGTAGAGTGGATCATCCACCAACTGAAAGGTTGGTGAATGATCCTGGGCTCCTCCTGTCCATGTGTTGAAGTATCCTTTAAATGAGTGAGTGTGTCCAAACCTTTGACTGGTACTGTACTGAACCCCAAGCTGCCCTGATGCATCCATCCAATGTTAGACAAAAGCGCTTAAGTATAGATAAAAGCACTGTATAATGTACAGTTGGAGCACAAATGTGCTATATAAGTACTTGTCGTGGTGCTGTGGCTGGCAGGCAAAGGTTGGACCCCAAATTGCAGGACTCAGATGAAGAACTGAACTTCAAGTAGTTTATTGAAAATGATGATTATGCAAACAAATAAACTGGGCTGGACTGATGCCAGAACTACAACTAAGGGACACAACAAACAGGGAGGCACACAGCAGGTACACAGACAATGACACAACAGTGAACAGAAGAAAACTGAGGGCTTAAATACACATCAGGTAATCAGGGCAAGAGGAAACAGCAGGACACAACAGGTGAATCAAATGAAACTAATGACAGGGGAAGCAAAACTAAACACAAAGCACAGGGAACACAAGACTGTCAAAATAAAACAGGAAGTGACTAAACAAGGTATACGCAGACTTGACACAGGGAACTGGCACACAGAGAAAACTAAACAGGGAGCACAGCACAGGGAAACAAAGAAAGAGAGACACAGACATCGGACAGAAACGCAGAATAGTCACAACACTGGGAATAAAACTCAACACGAAAACACAGGAGGTCAGGGTCCAGACAAAAGGCCAAAACAGACACAAGAACACAGGCGCAGGGGAGACCGGGACAAAGGGAACCAGAACGCCAAAACAAACTGGGAAAACAAAGCTAAACACAAAACGCTGGGCAGGCGAACCAGGACCATGACAAGTACTATTCCATTTGCCATTTTTAGACTAGGAATTAGTATTCCTTCTAAACACAGTTCACAGTTTAGAGGTAAGTGGTTAGGACAAGTTTTCATTAAATCCACACTTTGACAGTTTGTTCATCATTTATAAATATCAGTGTTTAATACACTGCTTATTGTGTTAGTGCAGCTCTTACAGACATCCTTTGCATTTTCTGTGATTCGAACTTTGAGGCCGGTAGGCGGGGTAGCAGTGTTGGAGGAAATCAGGGACACCAAGAGGAAGAAGGAAACCACAAAGGAAGTCATTCTGAGCCAAAAACCTGAAACATCAGAAGAAAAGGAGGGTCAGCTAGTTCTAATAGCATGACACGCTTGTTTTTCTGTCCTTGCTTGAGTGTTTGGTTTCTGGATGTCATTGTGGTGGATTTTGCCCTCTTTGAAGGTAGATGGTTGTTGGGTGTGTTGGAGGTGAGGACGATGTGCACATCTTCACAAGAGGGGAAAAAGGGGCTGATAACTCATGTCTCTACTTGTAGCTGGTGGCACATATGATGTTGCAGTCTGCCACCTGAGGGTGCAGGCACCAACCCTCTCATCCACCTGGGAAAACCCCAACATACAAGCAGCAAACTGAAGGGATACAAGGATACCTACCCCTGCCCACTGCTTCACACCGAGACCAACTCCAGACTGGAACAGAGTCCAGCCCCTCTGTGGGAGACTGGTTCCAGAGCCTGAGCTGTGCATTGAGATGAGCCTAACTATATCTACTCTGCATCTCCCAAACTCATCCACTAGTTCAGGCTCCTTTCCCACCAGAGAGGTGACACTCCATGTGCCACAAGCCAGTTTGGGAAGTGGGGAATCGGATAAATATAACACATTAAAATGATTACATGAAATGACTGAAAACTAAATGATGGCAGGATCACAAGATGCCAGCTGAGCTTTGACTTTAATGATGTCAGTGGTAGATGAGTAAAGACTTTATTTGGTTGGGTTAGGCCCAGCCCCCCCCTCCTCCCTGAGCCTGGTTCTGATGGAGGTTTCTTCCTGTTAAAAGGGAGTTTTTCCTTCCCACTGTCACCAAGTGCTGCTCATAGGGGGTCGTTTGGACTGTTGGGTTTTCTCTGTATTATTGTAGGGTCTTTACCCACAATACAAAGCGCCTTGAGGTGACTGTTTGTTGTGATTTGGTGCTATATAAATAAAATTGAATTCAATTCAGTTCAATTGAATATTTATTCCATAGTGTGAAATTAACCATAACCATATGTTCAGATGACAGTAATTCCATAAGTAATTGTGTTTTGGGAAGAAATATGTTCATATTCAGCTGTGATGCTTGTTTCCTGAAAGTGGTGAAATATTTTGGGACCCAGTCTGCAGGTAAAATGATACCTGGCATCTCATGACTCACATCAGTCTTTAACTGTACTTAGATTTTTGCATTTTATTTGTCATGATTTGCTGTGTAACAGGTGAGGGGCGGACCCAAAACACCGGACTCCAGACAGAACTTAGTTTGTTTCAGCTTTATTGCTGGAACAAAGCCAGCAGCACAAAACAGAAAACTCACATAAACTGACTGATTGACGAGCACACAGCTGGAGGAAAACCAACGACGTGTCAAAGGGCAAGGACACTATACACACAACGAGACGAGTAACAAGAGGAGAGTGGAAGCATTCAGGGAGACCAGGTGAACAGACTTATACTAACGAGACAAGGGGAAGCAATACCAAACACGACCCACACAGAACAGAGGACTGCCAAAATAAAACAGGAAGTGACCTCATGAAATATAAACAAGACAACACAGAAGACTTGACTAAGGAAGCTGACACACAGAGGGAATTTAAACATGATTAAACAGGGAAGACAAGAACCAGGGGATCAGGAACTAAATACTGATAACTAATAAATATAACCAAAAACAGAACACAAAACTACAACAAACTGAGAAACTAAACTGTCAGAAAAACTAATAAACACAACCAGAGATACATTGGCTCCCTGTTAAATCTAGAATAGAATTTAAAATTCTTCTCCTCACATACAAGGTCTTGAATAATCAGGCACCATCTTATCTCAAAGACCTCATAGTACCATATCACCCCAACAGAGCACTTCACTCTCAGACTGCTGGCTTACTTGTGGTTCCTAGGATACTTAAGAGTAGAATGGGAGGCAGAGCCTTCAGCTTTCAGGCCCCTCTTCTGTGGAACCAGCTTCCAGCTTGGATTCAGGAGACAGACACCCTCTCTATTTTTAAGATTAGGCTTAAAACTTTCCTTTATGATCAAGCTTATAGTTAGGGCTGGATCAGGTGACCCTGAACCCTCCCTTAGTTATGCTGCTATAGGCCTAGTCTGCTGGGGGGTTCCCATAATGCACTGTTTCTCATTCACCTTATTTACGTTGTTTATACTCCACTCTGCATTTAATCATTAATTGATATTAATCTCTGGCTCTCTTTCACAGCATGTCTTTCTCTCCCCTCAGCCCAGCCGGTCGCGGCAGATGACCCCCCCTCCCTGAGCTTGGTTCTGCTGGAGGTTTCTTCCTGTTAAAAGGGAGTTTTTCCTTTCCACTGTCACCAAGTGCTGCTCATAGGGGGTCGTTCTGACTGTTGGGTTTTCTCTGTATTATTGTAGGGTCTTTACCCACAATACAAAGCGCCTTGAGGCAACAGTTTGTTGTGATTTGGCGCTATATAAATAAAATTGAATTGAATTGAATTGAATATAACAAAAAACAGAACTTCATGAAAAGAAGTCAAAACCCTGGACCAGCAGCCCAGGACCATGACATTAGTAACATTTAATGGAAAAAAAAAAAACAGCAGGAAAAGGTTAATGCTGATTTCACTGACTGAAGACAACAACTATATGAAATTTGTGTATAGTACTCACAGTAACTTTGCTTTAAACCTCATGAATCATTACACTTATGCCTAACTCTGTGTTTTTGTTTTTAGGAGCATAAATCCTTTTCTCTTCACGGGAAATGCAGTAAGAGGAAATGATGTCATGAACGAGGAAAAGAGTTCAAATGTTGCTGAATGTAGATTTTCTTATATTTCTTCCCCATCACTCAGAAAATACAATAAAACATTTTTAATACAGTTTTGAAATGTATTTGTGGAAAAGCTTTTTTTTTAATTTTTTTTTTTAGTTTCATGTTAAGCTGTGACTGCAGAGAGAATTTAGGCATATTTCTTTGTCCACCCTGTCACAGGCTTTAGTGTTACTGACTGTCCTGTGCCAGGGTGCAACGTTTTTGGAATGAGTCTGTCTTCAGGTGAGTCTGGGTCAGGTCGGGGGTCGTCCCCTTCCTCAAAGTGAGTTCCTCTCTACTTAGAGGGGGAAAAATATCCATTGATCAATGAAACTCATTATTGTTGTGCTATTTTTGAAAATATTTTTGCGATGTTGTTTGACACTACCTTTTGCACAAGTTTAAAAGAGAGCCAGTGTCTGCAGAGTCTCCAGCAGCTGATCAAAATTCCCCAAACCCTGCAGTACTTATACATGCTTTTCCCCATACAAGTGAGGTTAGTCTACTTTTATGGTTGTAGTTTCACTAAATGAAGGCATAAGCTCACTGTATCAGTTCAGTACATTCAAATTCCAGCAGTTACATACAATTTACATAGTAGATATGCAGTATCTGTCTTACTGTTTCACACATCATGACAAAGATTATTTTTATTACTATGTTGAAATAAGACTGAATATGGGTGCATGTGTGTGGAAAAAAAAGCACAATTATAAATATAGCAGCTGCAGAAACTCCCAGGCCTGCAGATGTTTGGGACTCAGAGGGTGTATTTTAAAATTTGTACCTCCAGTGGACTGAAAAAGCCACAGCAGATCAACATCAAACTAAAACTAGTACATTTTTAAAAATCACTTAAAGGATAATTCCACTTTAGTTCAGCTGTTATATGTTCCTTCAAACCAAAGTGCATTTATTCAATTATTCTGGTTAATTACAACCATGAAACACTAACAAAGTGTTATTTATTTAATCCAGTGTTTCATGAAGTATGAAGGATCTGAGGACTTGCATCATCATTTCATTCAACTTCAATATGAAAGCAGCAGTTTGATTATTTTTGTAGAAGTACAAGTAGTAGTTCTATTGTAGATGTAGTAAAGTAGTAAAAGCTCGAACTTCTGAGTGGGATGCAAATTTAAAACTGTAACAGTCTTAGTGAGAAGCTTATCGTCATGCTGAAAAGTTTATTGTAGGAGACAGCATGCACTATCTATCCAAATGTGGAGACAGCACTCCTACTATGAGCTGCATGAAATCCTTAGTCTTATTTTAATTCTAAATGGAATTTTTACAGAGAGGCTCATGAAGTCTTCATCGTCATCATCAATCAGTTATTGTGACTGCATGTATTCAGACGCGCACTATATTTGAAGTGATAATGTCACACCATTTGTCCATGAAGCCAATAAGCTCAGATGTCTTCATAATACTGGAACGATTCAGACCATAATCTCTGTAATAAAATGTTATGATCAACAGTATCAAAGCTGCACTGAGGTCCAGCAGGACAAGCACAGAGATGAGTCCACTGTCAGAGGCTCTAAGAAGATCATTGGTAACCTTCACTAATGCTGTTTCTATACTGTGATGAATTCTGAAACCTGACTGAAACTCTTCAAATAAACCGTTCCTCTGCAGATGATCAGTTATGATCAGCAGCACTTGGCGAAGGAGCAGATCCTGGTCCTGCTGATGGGTTAAGGACCTTCTCCTGTCCAGCTCTCCTCGAGCTCCTGCCTGTCTCCTGGAATCTCCTCCATGCTCTGAGACTGTGCTGGGAGACACAGCAAACCTTCTGGCAATGGCACGTATTGATGTGCCATCCTGGAGGAGTTGAACTACCTGTGCAGCCTCTGTAGGGTCCAGGTATGACCTCATGCTACCAGCAGTTATACTTATAATTGTTTCTTTCAAATCATTCCCACATTAACTGACTCTGAGTTCACTCATATCTGCACCTCAGTTTGTGGTAAAATCTGATATCACCCAACCTCCCTGCTTTTTAAAGCACTGCAGCTTATTGATTACAACTTTTTGATATATTCCTATCTGATGCCTAAAAGTTATTAGTTAACTTAAGAAAGAAGAACGGGTGCTGAGCTGATGTGTAGCTGCTGCAGGATGAGCTGGTTGTGCGTGGATGAGGTTTGTGGTGATTTCCTTGCTGGTAAAGCTGATGTTACAGTGTTTGTGAGACCACTGCCCAGTGTGAGGTTTACGGCTCTGCTGCCCTAAACGAACAGTAGTGACAATCACCAAAATCACGTTTTGTTTCTGTAGCTCTCAAATTTACTGTTTTACAAAGAAACAGAAAAATGAGTGAAGCACGTGATTATTTTTTTATTAAGATGCCACACTGCAAAAACTACCTGTCTAAATATAAGGAAAAAACTACTTAATTTGGAAAGATTCAGACTATAATCAAGTGAAATATTCTGCCAGTGGATTGAGATAATTACACTTGATAAGATTTCTTGAAATAAGACAAAATATCTAGTCTTTAGACAAGTGAGAAATAACTTAAAACAAGTTGTTTAACACTCATTTCAAGTGCTTTATCAAGTCAAATAAACTCAAAACTAGCCTGCCAATGCTTCTTTCAGTGTTTTTTTCTTTCTCACTTTGAGAGAAAAACTCTTAAAACAAGAGGAACTAACAGCTGTTCTTCTGAATTCAAGAATTGCTAATTCTACATATTCTGTCTTAAAATAAGAAAGCATTTACACTAAATGAATCCAAAAACACAGTACAATATACAACAGCCTTTATTTAAATTGCTTCTCCAAATAGCAACAATAGTATACAGCATTGCACACATGAATGTGCAAAACAAACCCACACAGAAATGGTAATGTTGAGATTGTAATGCAAGTAATGCTATACATTATACATGGTGTCATTGAACTAATAGTAACTTTCAATTACAACTAAAAACTGGTAAAGTTAATTAACTCTAATCAACATTTAAAGCTACTGAAACTCACATTATAAAGCAGAACATTTGAAGAACAGAAGATGTGTTTGTATTAGATAAACAAAAATGAAGAATTTAAATGTCTTTTTACAGCTCTTATGTTAGGTTAAAACTTTCCAACACAGACATGAAAGTCGTGTACCTGTACAACTCTACTCCTGAATAAAAGCCTTCCACTCTGCCATGGCTTTTTTGTATGAGCTTGTGGTGTCTCGCTCATGGATACTGTCCTTTAACACTTCAGTCTGAATGACAGACAGAAGGGTTGCCACACACTTTGGATATGTGAGATGCAAGGTGTAGTAGTATGCCATCAGATACAGCAAACCTTGACGGAGGTCTTCTTCAGCAAATGTGGTGATGGGTGTGGTTCCAATTGCCATAATACAGTGGGACCCATCAAAGAGCAAAACAGGGCTGAAGAGAGATCTCCTCTGAAGGTAGATGGCTGGATCTTCTGTTGGCTAAAGAAAAAAGGACAAAACAGAGAAGAGAGACATTAAAAAACTAGCTGAGCAGTCAAACTACTGAGACACTATTATGTATATATGTATATATATATATATGAATGATCACAATCATAGAATACAGGTGGTACAGCTCATCTTCATATCATTTTGTTTCTTTAGTTTGAAAAATGCCCTACAGAAAATGTCAAATATGCCTGCCAATGAAATAATTATGACAAGATTAACTTGTGTCTTAGTCACTGTTAGTAGTCATTCTCCACATACTTTGGGAAATGACAGAGATACTGCACCTGTAATGTTTTAAATCTGTTATTACTTCCAGTTTGTTTTGTGAATTTTTATGATTTTAATGAATTTTAGTTTAATTAGTTATTTTTAATCAATTTATTAGTGTTTCCTGTAGACATTGGTCTGTATTTGTATTTTGGCAGGCCATGCTGTCCTCTGACCAACATAGTGCTGCAGAAATTTCAGTATCAATTTTCAAATGTAAATTCTATTATTTTTAGGAGCAGAGATGCTTAAAAAGGACCAAATAAATTGCCAAAATGTACAGTGAAAGCCCTTGCAGACATACATTGCCTACTTTCCTTCGGGATCAATAAAGTATCTATATATTAACTGATAACAATATGAACAAACTCTGACCTGAAGGACATGAAGCAATGCCTCACTGGCATGTCCCAGCTTCTTGGGTGGCGCAGTTGGTGAGGGGAAGAGTGTGGGGAGTGCCCTAAACAGGGCGATGTTGCATTCCACTGGAACAAAATAAATCAATGTTTAGTTCAATCCTAAATGATCTAAATTTGATTGGCAACTTAATCTTGATACCACAGAAAATAAGGTGTCACCATGAACAGTACTGTTGTTCCAGTTTTATTTAATCAGCACTATCATACACAATCCTATACATATTTATGTCTCTGAAAACAGCTACATGATGTATTAAAGATAGCACAATGACTAACCTCTATTTTGGTTCATCGGTGGCTTTAACACCTTCTTCCAAAGACCATAAAACTGAACCATGGAGCAGAAGTCCTCCCATCTTGCCTTTACTTCAGTTATGAATTTGTTGTTGTTCTTATCCAGGATCCGCCGTAGCTCATCCATCACCTATAGTGCAAGTAAATGTTAAAACCTGCCCCAGTGCTTGCTTTATAAGAAAGCCACGATGAAAAGTAAGTCACTTACATTGTGAAGCTCCTTGAAACCTGGATATGCCTCTAGAATCTTTGTTGGCCTATCTTCTTCTTTCAGAACATCGCTGTCAATGAAGGCTCTTCTTGATTGAAACTCAAGGTCAAGAATTTGGCAAACAGCATCTCGGTTGGGTTTTGGCTTCTTATACAGGTCCTGCAGAGTCTTGTAATGCCTGGCCTGTGTTGCTAGACTATCCATGTTGACTAAAGGGGAAAATACAGAATCAGTAACTGGATCCAACATATCAATCTAAATGATACTATGTGTTTTAGCCAGCAAGCCTAACATTGTGTGTTATATATTTATGATGGTTATTCTACAGAAAGTCAAATACATGAATATTGAAAAATCACATCCTGTCACAACAGATCAAAACCTAATCAAGTTTAAATTTAAAGTGTAATATATCAAGACATCCCAATCTATCAAAGTCATCCAGCCTTCACGTCCATCATTATTGCCATAATTAGAATTTGTCAATTACCTGAACTGTCGCCATCAGAACTGCTCACTGGTGGCAAAAGAATCGTTGATCCGCCACTTGAATCTGCATCATCATCTTCTCCCTGGTCACTTGGTGAGAACTCAATGTGGCGCCTTTTTTTTGAACGGCCCCTCTCTGGTGTGGGACCCTGCCTCTTTCGAGGGGACTTAATATTCAGGATCCTCTTCTGAAGATAACTGTACATGCTCGTCTATGGTGAATAAGATGTTGAAAGAAAAAAAGAAACGTAATATCACGTATATAATTTCAGAAGTCTGAAATAAATGTGAAAAAAATTTAATCACATACATATTTGGCAGGTAAGTCGTTATCCTGTAGCATGGGATAATACTCCACTAGTTTCTTAGCCATGGCAGTAACATCGTACTTGGACGGGTATCGTAACTCCTCTCCTTGTCGACTTGCTCTCAAGATTGAAATCATGCTGGTGACAGTGTTTCTCACCAGCCTGCATCTCAGCTCTTTGGACATGGCAGCTTCTCCCTCTCTACCAGTGCAGGCCATCTCAAAATAGTGTTTCCGAGCTAGTTCCAGCTCACCATCTGTATAGATCACATATTCAGGAGGACTGGGAAGCTGTAGAGTCTTCTCTGGGGTTTTCTTTACCAAAGGAGTGGATGTCTGGGGAGATGGAGGTGTTCCTTTAGGTGAAGACCTAGTTCCTGCTTCACCAGGGCCAGCTTTGTCTGGTAAGGTGGAATAGTCCTCCTAAGAAAATAATTCAAAATATAAATGTTGTAGGTGTTACAAACAAAACTGCACTACACGTTTTTAGATCAAAGGCAGCAAAAACTTGCCTCTTTGTGAAGATGAGCCCACAACTGTTTCCTCCTGAGAAAGTTTTCTGGACCAGGAAAAAGATCTCTTAAATCATCACGACTGAGGGTGTGGATTAAAACCTCATCTATGTTGGCAGCTGTAAAGAGAGGTCAAATAGTAATAAACCTTTTAGAGTTGAAAAACTTGGACCTTATAAATTTAATGGTATTCAACTTGACAGGGCAAATAAAATCCAAATTGTCCTCTTACTGTTTTATCTCCCAGCTACAAATAAATATAAATAGAATAAAATTTTGACATTTGGGTGTTTTGAGATTACATAAATAGTTAAAATTCAAATTTGAAACCAATGTCAGCATGGACAACTTTATTTTATTAAAGACACTTAAACTTGACATACCATTTAGAACTGATACTGTAACATCATCTAGTCCATCCATGATTTCCGTGTGTCTTCCTTTTAACTGCGCCTTTATCTGAGGGCATGAAAAAAAACACGACATTAAGCCAAGGCTCAAAAAATCATGCTCAGAAGTATGTCAGACCATTCAAACAGTACAACACCTTATGGACTTTTCAAATACAACACATGTATTTTCCTTCTGTATACAGTGGACCCAGAGTGATTGACAGGAGCCTCAACTAGTGCAGAAACTAAACTCTCAGCATTTTCCTCCACAGCCTGCATAGGTCCCTCAGCTAAGACATGCACACCTGCCTCTGATCTGCATCTGCTGTTCCTACGTTCATTAGTACCAAGTCTGTCTGCATGTCCTGCTAATTACATCAAACATGTACATATTTTATGTGGAAAATTATATTCAAACTTTTAACACCATTGGTTAGTCATGGTAAACAAAAAAAAAAATCGCATTGTAACGTAAATTGCAGGACCAAACCTGTTAGCTAATATTAGCTAAGCAAGCTTAGCTAGCTGGCTTTTAGGCTACAGTGGCAAAAAACTTGTGGACGTATTATGAGAACTGATAGTCCATCCATGGGTAAACTGATTGCTGGACCAGGCTGCTGTTTTCCCAGTAGTACAAAATTTTTAAATCAAATGCTGTAAAAGTTCTCCTTACCTCAGCAGAATCCAGTCCAAGCCTGCTTCTTCGCTCCCCTTCAAACGGTTACAGGACAGACGTGACCACATGAGGGCAGTCAGGGGGGAGTAGGTGCAGACCATAATAATGTTTCTAAAACTTGTAAAGTAATAACAGTCATAATAGGGGGATATTATAACTATAAATTACATTTTAATTATTACTCCTGTTGTGGTCCCTTACTGAATCACAATAACTAGAGTTTAAACTAGATTTAATGAGAGTTTTGATGTAACCGACCCCCCTCCATATTTGGTAATGACCTGCAGCGCCTGTATGAGCCCGCCAACAACAGCTCAAAAGTGATGTGAAGCAGTAAGGTATTTGTTTCTGCTCTTGCTTCTTAGACTGAACGTTTTGTCTACTTTCTTCTGCTACATTTAAATTTCTAATAGAGGTTTACGAACGTGTGTTGTAGTGCTAGCATGACTTGATTTTGCCGTGAGTGAAGATTTTCATTAGGCTAAGAATAGACTGTCTGCATTCAGCTAGCTGCCCTGTTTTTTCTTTTTGGCGGTTTAACATGGCCTGTTGGAGGTGTATGATTTGCTTTGTTTTTGTTGCCTTAACATTGAAGTCTCTCTTGAGCCATATTAACAAAACACATAGCCGCAGTCCAA